>NW_028277175.1:29216666-29552500 GCF_051122295.1 Plectrocnemia conspersa
TGTAAATCAATATACCATGTACAAGATAAGCAACCAAATTTATTCCTGATTAACTTTAATTAGATTTTACATATATGGAAAATAAATTAGCTTTTCACAAACGTTTTTTTAAAAGAAAATTCTCTCTGATTACGTAAAATTTTGCTAGATATAATACGATTTATTTATTTATTTAATTGAAAATGCTATTAATAAGGCATTGAAATAATTGCGTGTTTATGATAAGAATATGCTTCTTATGAAATCGTAGTTGTTTTCCATTTTAAAGTTTGTGAGAAGAGTAGTGTTGTTTTAATTTGTTGTATATTTTTGTAATCTCTGACTTAATAGAACACAGTTAGATTGTCATATTTGGTTCTGTATTTAATCTATTGCGATACTTTGTTTTGAATGAAGTATATGAAAAAATGCTATTACACATATATATTATATATGCATATATACATATATATATATATATATATATATATATATATATATATATATATATATATATATATATATATATATATATATATATATATATATATATATATATATATATATATATATATTATAATATTCTAAAATTCTTTTAAGAAAATATATCGTATTTATTTTCATTTTACAATAGTTTTTACCATCATAATATATTTAACTATGTGAAACTAAAAGCTATTTTTTTAATTTCTCAGTATAAATACATAGCCTTAACCATAAATATCCAAAAAATATAAATCAAAATAGGTAATTAATATATATTTTATATTTGCATATTTAATCTTGCACTTAAAATATCCAAAAAATCATAATTAACTAATTTTATATTTATATGATTAATCAAACATTTTTATTGCATTTTTGTATTGTATTTGTATTTCAATTAAAAAATTGTAATGCTTAACCCATTGACCGCGGATGACACCTATAGATGTCATAAAATAAAACGCCAGTATGCATTTGGCACCTAAAGCTGTCATGAACCTTTGAGCCTTGTAATATTTTTTTTTAATATAATTTAATGATAAAATAATATTTATATAACTTATGGCATAAATAAATGCTCCCCCACATATTATCAGATATTAAAAAGGCAAGTAAAAATATCAGCCGCGGTGAAAGGGTTTATGTATCTTAGTTTAGTCTTTATCAATTTTAATATATTAAGGCATTGTTCCTTAAAAAATTTTATAAAAAATTCACATTAGTATTTTAATATTTATATAATATATATTTAAGAATATTTATCCTAATAAATGCTTTTCTTTTAAATTTATCAGTTTAAATATAGAACCTTAAACCTAAGATGTCCAAATTAATTAAAACAAAATAAATTATTATTGCCATAAACCTACGTTTTACATTTTTTTTATTTAATAAAAAATACTACGTGTCACTTGTGTTATTATTATATATTTTTGTTCTGTGGAAAAAAAATTAAAGTGTGTGTTTCAACATAAAAACAAATATGAAAAAAATTGCGCTGCGCAGCCTTGAATTTTTGGTGTCCATTTCATAAAAATAAGAATATAGTTTCTTAAGAAAGTTTTATGAGAAATACTCATTTGCATTTCTATATTCATACTTTTTTATAAATATTTTTGACAATCGTGACGCATTGGAATTACCTGTTAATTCACACTTGTCATTATTTAAATTAAATAAATAAATATAAGTTCAGAGAAAAGTTTTTTAATCAAAATATAAGCTTTTCATTTAAAATTTTCAGTATGAATTTATAACTTTGACTTAAAATTTGCAGATTAAAGCAAAATAGGTTATTTTTTCCTTTTCAAAGATAAACGAAAAACTCATGTCCAACTTATTAAGAAAAACTACATACATTTTAACTTTCGTTTATTCCAAGTCGGAAGCGAAGTGATTTGATAAGTAATTTTTTGAATGAAGTGTTATATTATATACATATGTACTATTTTGTTTTATTGGGTTGTGATATTTTTTAAATCATTCAAAAGATTTAGTGGAACTCTTGGAATTTAAGTGACTTCTTAGATAAATCAGATCGGTTTTTTAAAGGTTGTCTTGGTCGATTCGGCGTAGTTTCGCTTGGTTCTAGTTTTTCTTAACTAGCATTACCTGCGAAAATTCCTACCAGAAATGATTATATGATATTGTTTTTTTTTATTATTATTTAATCTTTTGTTGCAACCTTCCAGGCGTAAGCACAATGCGTTACAACGGAGTAAATCTACACCAACGTTACAAAGTCAACCAGATATAATGAATACATACAAGTAAATATTAACCATCAGACTGAAAGTCTGTGAATCGATAACATTTGTATTAATATTATAGATTATTAAAATGAATTTATAACCAATATATGTAACCGGTTTTTTTAAAATAGCGCATTTTTTATAAACAAAAATTCGAGTGTCGCTGCCGGGGCTCGAACCCGCAACCTTTGATTACCAGTCTGAGACATTTTGTAAGAAATATATGTAGATAAATGCAATTTTATTACTTGCTGTTTTGCTCCGTTGTAGTAGTCTTAAACATAGTAACATTAAACTGTCCCAAACATAATTCAAGCTAGTCTGCTAAGCTAAAATATATTCGCCATAGTAAAAGCGGCTGCTTTTATTTTTATCAGAAATTATGACTTAATATGTTTTCCTAATGCGTTATGATGGCTCTTATAAAACAACTTCTGGACTCCGAAGTCTTTATCAGTTCGGGAAGTCGGAAGTGTAGTTATTTTTATAAACAGCGTTCTGACTTATATACGATCGGGGGGGAGGGGGGAGAAGTGCTCTATGCCCTTACATTTTTTTGCTCCTTTGCGAAGCCTGAATGATTTTAGAGTGAAATTTAAAGATGTTTATATTATTAAATTATTCTAGTCATTACGGTAGATGCTTTTGTTTGGGTTTGCGTATGTTAGATAACTGTGGTTACGCTACCTGCTCGTTCGGGAATGGAATTTTGGGGTAAACATATTGTTGATGTCGAAACGAAATGTCCTATTTTGTTGTTCTATGGTTCAAATAACATAAATTCATTCTTTTTTACGGCTCTAATTAAAACGCGGCAACTGTGAGTGATCCGGATATTTTATTTAAATTAAGTTATAATTTAATAAATATTTACATAAAAATAGTCATATAAATCAATAAGTGATTCGTACACGTAAAATTAATATGAACTCTTGATTAGTTTGTTCTACTTTTATATACTCTTTTTAACGAGTAAGATATCAATTTTAAGTTGATTGTACTTTCTAAATTATTTTTTTTATGCTATAATTAATATGTATATAAGATAAAAATAATCAGTGGGTCAAAAATATTGGGACATAAAACTCCACTATCCCAATCAGAAGGTTATCAGAACTGTCAATGCTAGAATTTAGGAATGCCTCACGAAGGTCAGGGTGTTACACAACAGTGTTTTTATCATTGCATTGGACAGTTGAAGGTGTGTATTAGCCTTGAGAACTCATTGATAAGGGCAGACTAATTTCGCAAATTGGACCAGAAGACCTTGTCCTCGCGACAGACGCTAACGAATCAATGTCTAGGTCTCTCGCTTAATCGTCATTATCAAAACCGGAAGGACTTAACTCTAGGCCGAAATTTATTAGAGCACCTACGTGTGTTCAACTATTCTAGATTGATCTCCATTGATAGAATCCTGGAAACGGTTTCAGGTCTGTAGCAATTTAGATTTCTGACATTTCGTTGAATTATTGAAAAATAATGACCCCAAGACACACATTGCTCGATTTGCATGGGGTCATATTGAAGTTGCTGTTTCCTTTTCGCGAATTTCAATTTTAAAACGCTGAACCTCGAAGAACGGATTTGCGTATGTAATTATGGAACAAAAACGTTATAATATAACTGTATTGACTATTGTGAATCGAACGGTAAAGGTTAAGTTTAATGGCATTGAATGAATAGATAATTAATTCGGATTATTCTACATCATACAATGTTGATTTATTTAATAGTATAAGAGATTTGATGAATGGGATTTTTCATACATTTTAAATGTGGCCTTTGTTTACAAAAACGCTTCCGTCACACTAAACTGTTTCTACAAAAACATGTAAATTTTATTAAATAAAAACGTCTTTGAACTTACAAACTTTGAATATTGAATATAGTTATAAAACGGTTATCTCCAAGTCATAGTGTTGTATTGAATTTTTATTGTTTATTCAGCATCGAATAAACAATGAAAAAAATGAAATTAGATATAACTTGACGTGCTTTTTTGGTCATGGTTTTTCAGGGACGATTAAATTTTTGTTTTTATATCATAAGTATACACAAATAAGTTTATATACTCTTAAAAAATATTTTTTCTGGATCTTTCATTATTCATCTTTGATGTATCACTACGATATTTTTGCACCAAATAGCTCAGATAAGCCTCGTATTTTTTTGTATATTGGACCAATGCTGTATAAGGTCCAAGATAAAGGGCCATCTGGAAAACAATGGAGCGCGCTAGACAATGATTTCAGGCTCCGTCGGATATTTTGCGGTCAGCTTCATTATTGCAAACATTCCGCAGAAAAAATATTATTACTCCACGGTCATTGTTGTCCAGATTATCCAGACAGGTGCCGAAATACACTGGGAAAAAAATCCGTGACTTTTACGACGTCATAAATATTTAATTTATTTTTTATGAATTTTTAATACGAGAGTTCATAAATTTTAATATAAACAAAAATTTAATTACGCACTTAAGTTCCAAGATAACGTAAATATATAATACTATAGTAAATATAACGTATTATAAACATAGTGTTTAATTTGAAAAGAATAAATGGAGGAAAAACGCATTAACCTTTTAGCGCTCAAATGTATCGGTAAACATTTACCGAATACATATTTTATTTCCACGTGCTTCAATGAGAAATGAATTTAACTGTAAATAACTATGATATATATATTATTAAAATATGTAGCTATAAAAAATATTTTTATTATAATAAAATACCGGCCCTTTAACCTTTTAACCGACGTTATTATTTTTAATTAAATCAGATACTGCCGAGGGCGGGGCGATTAAAAAGTCAAAGGGTTGCACGTGAAGCCTTTCAGTCTGTTTTATTATTCTTCTGACCATTGTGTGCGTCAAAGACTCGAGACTAGTCTTGAGTGACTTATTATAGCATGATAATGAGTCACAGTCCCACAAGAAGTAAATCACGTGTGATCTTCGAATAGATTTAATCGTTTCTTTGTATGTTTTTGATTGGTTAAATTTATATATATATATAATATTGTTAGAGCATAGATACAAAACAAACTAATTACTTTACGTTACCGCAAATATAGCTATTTTAACAATTACCTCTTCTATTTTCGACTGTCGAATTATTTTTAATTATCGTTCAAAGTTTATGCCGAAAATCGACGCATGCTTTGTAATAGTTAATTGCCTATAATGACTCAAAAAACACGTGGCGAATTTTCATGCTCAAAAAAGATTTTCACGTGCCTTGCACGTGCAAGAAAATAATTCTAGCTCTAGTTCTAAACACGTTAATGCATTTTTAATACTACTCTTCGTTTAACATCGTTATAAGGCTATAAGCGTTGTTTGCTTGAACGATTTATTTCTCGCTAATGCTAAGATAAAAATCAACAATAAGAATACTGGCACGAACCGGTGCGAATATTTTGCAAAGGCAAAACGACGCAATTGTTTAACCAAAAACAAATTTTATCACCGTGTAACACATTCTATAAGCACGTACTAATAGGGTTGTTCAAAAAGTTTTAGAATTTTACATATAAATTATATTAAGCCGTACATTTAAATTTTTGAGTCACTGGAATATGCTATGATTGACTTTTGGCTTAAGATTATTATTATGGATCAAATTAAATGAAATATTATTAATAATGTTTATTAAAGATAGGTGTTGATTATTTTTATTGATCAAATCGACATTATAACAATTACAAAAAGTAGTAAAATCAGCTTACATTTTCACACTCATTTATATATAAATCTACAGCATCTCTTGTCAAAAAAATGCATTACTGTTTAATTTTAGTGAAATAGTGCATTTAATTACGTCTCACATTTGTTCTTAAGAAATATTAAAGCGGCAGGATTAAAACCAAAAATATCTTATGGAATAAAATATATTTATTATAATAAATGACACTTTTAATTTTTTTAAAGTTCATTAAAAATTGACTTGTTAAGAAAAAAAATATTGTTTGAATTAAACGGTCGCCCAACGCGCAGTCTTGTAAATTCTTTCCCTAAGGGTGTGATTTTAAGGTTGAGCTCGCTTGACAATTTTATTTTAATTTTCCATCATTCTGCATAAGCAGGTAAACGTTTTTGTAAAATACAGTGACTTCGGCATCAGGACAAGTATCGTTTTTGCCTGAAAAAAATTGGTAGTGTAGTGTGAGACAGTGTAAAATCCAATCTTTTGCTTATAATTCTGGTCATTTTTATTTTATTTTCCTACACAAACGGCGCTTAGCTGCAAAGTAATACGTATTATTTATTGTATTGTAGTAAAAATATTCAGTAAAAAAATATTTTATTTTATGAAAAACAGTAAGGAGAACCTTAACATTTGATCAAACTTGACGCGCTTTTTGTATAGGCTCACATCGATGTCATTTTAGACAAACTTTCATGAATTTCTATTAGAACATGAGTCAATACGTTTTCGTAGCGCAAAATCCACTGGCTTGTTTAATAATTTATTCGTTATCTTTAAATTGTCTCAATAAAACGTCATTAAACTACAATATAATACTTCTAATTGACCGTACGACTTAGTTGGGGTGAAAAACATTGACATTTGATCGAACTTGACTCGCTTTTTTCTTGTTTTCGTAAAAAAATACTATATTTGCGGCATTACATTGGTTTCATTTTTATACGAATTTGTAATAGAACATGAGTCGGTTCGTTTTTAGTGCAAAATCCATTGGTTTGTTTAATAATTTAGTCGTTAACTTTAGATTTCGTCAATCAAACGTCATAAAACTGAGATATGATAATTCAAATTGACCGTACGGTCTAATTGCAAGAAGTTTTAGTAAAAATACCGTTAAAATCAATGAAAATAGTAAGGAGAACCTTGACATTTGATCGAACTTGACGCGCTTTTTTTTTTGTTTTTGCTTTTATAAAAAAAATACTGTGTCTGTGACATCATGACAGTTTCGTTCTTATCCAAAAAATCAGAAATTAGGAGTGGCATGTGAGCCGATACGTTTGTATAATTTATATATCCTTTATTTGAACATAGTATACTCGGCATAAGCTTTCTTAAACATTTGCACTACTCAACTATTTTATTTTTAATTCAAAGTTTAGAACAGTATTTTTTCCGTCATTATCAAAATAAATAAATTATCTAGTGTGACAAAAAGCGTCGGATAAACTTGGCTGTTAAATACAAATTACGCATCTAATAATACGAATAGCCTAACGATTCAAAAGTATGACAACTGCATTAATTACTCAACATTAATATATTTAAATTTATGAATATGAGTTCAAAAATTTTTGATCATCCCTCATATATTGAATTACATAAGATTATACATGGCATAACAATCAAGTTTATCTGACCTTATACCGTCGCTTTTGATCCGTCGCGCGTGTATTATTTTTATCTGGATTTTTATTTAACTGCGAAGCTTCTATATAAAACGACATTCCGTATGAATCGTCACATCATAATCCCAGATTTCGGAATAGGCATATCAATCGGCGACAATTGCGAAATTACGAAAGCTCGCGCGTCACTGCCGGTGCTGAGCTTTTATTTATTTGTTTTCGATTTTTAGATTGGGCGTAAAAAGTTCCAGTGTCTAGTAATGAAATTATTTCGGGATAAAAACCAAAAATGTCGACGTCGTTCGATTCGAGAAAAATCGAATCAAGGTATGAATATGTATAGGTGGATTATTACGTTTATTACGAATTCGTATAGTATCGACATCTTGTATTTCGAATTCCAATTATTTCCCATTGTGTCAATCAAACTTGAGTTTCGTTTTGAATAATATTACGTTCGAACAATTCGCAATTTAATTTAAATTGATTACGACATTAATGCGTTTTTGTGTTAGAAAATATTGCTTTCTAAATCAGTTTAATTATATTTAATTTATTTAATAATTTACATAAGTATTTGTTAAGCTTGAACAACATAAACAATAAAGCTCCCGGAAAGTTTTAGAAAAATTATATTAATTTAAAAGTGATACATTAGAAAATATATATATATATATATTTTCTTTGAAAAAAATTGATTTGATTTGTATTAAAAAAAACGTTATTTACAAATATAAATATATGATTAAATCTATATATAAATTTAATCAATTATAACACCATTATAAAAATATTTCATGCAGATGTGCATTTTAATTTGTTTTTAATATAAATGTAGACTTTGTGGATCATACTTTATATTAAAATAACCTAGAAATTACATTTAATTTATGATAAGTTTACCTTTGATTATTATGACGCTTTATATGATGTTTACTATCCTCGTGACTAATTTTTATTTTAAATTAATGTATGTGTAGTTCAGATAACACAAATAATTTAAAAGTGAATATAAAATTATTAATTAGTAGATTTGAGTAATAAATTAGACAGTTTTGAGATATTTACATAATTTCTGGAATTTTAATCCTATAATTATAAGCTTATACTTTTGTGTTTTTATGATTGAAAAAATATAGAATTCTAAACTTCATAATTTAATTTAGGCTTTACGACATGTTTAGTTAATTTTTTTAATAACTATATATAATTTTAATAGTTGTAGAGTAGTCCTTTTAATAGTTTTTATATTTGTTACGATTAATTATTAAATATACTTATATGCATAATATCAAAATAATATTTTTGCTATAATATGTAAATGAAAACATTTAATTTTATAAGATTGGTTTTGATTTGATTTGATTTTTTTTGATAGCATCAATTGTACTTTAGATTTCTTTGCATAATTTGTGGTTTTTAACCCAATTCTTATACTTAAAATTGATTGTTTTTATGATTAATAATACAACTTTACGTTACAATTCAAATTAGTTGAAATATTGTAGATATTTTTTGTAGTTCCTTTAGCTGTTTTATGACTAAGTGTGAGTCATAAACAATATTACATATTACAATTTTTGTTAATAATATGCAATAAATACACCTAATTATAGTTGATTTTAGAGATTTAATTTTATTCAATAAAATAAAATAAAAAAACATTTTTGCATAATCAATGAATTTTTACTCTATAATTTAAAGCTTATATTGATGCATAGTATATTTTTAATTTATTTTAACTTAATATTTAGATTAGTTTATAAATCATTTTTTGAGATATATTTATTTTATTACGCATTACATTTTTGTTAATATTATGCAATAAATTAATTTAATTATGATTGATTCAAAGAATTCAAAATTATTTTATAAAAATTTAAATATATTTTATTTTTTAGACATCGTTGATTTTTTTGCATAATTTATGGTTTTTAACTATTTTTTTCAGTCTTATACCCAAATTAATAATTAATCGTGTTATTATAATTGATAATAATACACAATATTTGTTATGATCTTCAACTAATTTAAAGCTTAAAATCATAAATTTTTAGTATAGTAAAATATTGAATTTTTTTGGTAGTCCTTTTTAAATATTTTTTTAACAAGTGTGAGATATATATGTATGTATTTATATGCATAATTACGCTTCACATTCTTGGTAACAATATGCAATAAATAAATTTAATTATGATTGATTTAAATAATTCGACATTATTTAATAAAAATAATTTACATTTTTTTTTGCATAATTTGTGGTTTTGGAAAAATAAATTTAATCTCATAACGAATTTTATTTAATCGTGCTATTTAAATTGATAATAATATACAATATTGTATAATATATTTTAAATTTTTAGTATAGTAAAATATTGTAGAATTTTTTGTTGTCCTTAAGTGTAAGATATACATTTATTTGCAATATTATGCTTCACATTTTTGCTAATAATATGCAATAAATTAATTTAATTTTGACTGATTTAAAGAATTCGACATTATTTAATAAAAAATTGTAAATAATTTATTTTTTAGACATTGTTGATTTAATTCAGATTTTTTTGCATAATTTATGGTTTTAAACTATTTTTTTCATCTTATACTTAAATTATTATTTAATTATGCTATATAAATTGCTAATAATATACAATATATTTTTAAGTTTAAATTCAGATTATATGATAAAATCATAATATTGTAGATTTTTTTGGTAGTCTTTTTTATAAATGTTTTTATCAAGTGTAAGATATATATTTATATGCATTATTACGCATTACATTTTTTCCAATAATGTGTGATTGATATGCAATTCATTTTGATTCAATAATAATTTTTTTTAATTTCGTTGCTTCTATTTTAGATTTATTTTGCCTAATTAATAATTTAAACCCATTTCTTTGAACTTATATTTTTTACTAATCTACTTTAAAAAATTATTAATGTAACGGAGAGCCGAAATACAAAAAATCATAAAAACACAAATAGTTAGGAAAATTGTTTGAAAACCATAAATTTGCTTAAAAATTTGAAATAAAATTTCCAATGTTATTTTTTTTTAAATTTAGTTTTTGCATATACATAACTCACACTTAGTCGTAAAATATATATCTTTACTATACTTTAAAAAATCTATTGACTTGATAAATGTATAAATATAACATATAGTCAAAATTTAACTAATATACTACGCATTGGAATAAATTAATTTAATTTTAGTTGTTTTTAACGCTACATTTTTTATTAGCTAATAAATTACACAGCTATCAACGTACATTGTATATCATAGATATTTTTCTATAAAAAAGTTATAATAAAATTATACAGCAAGCTGTTCACCTCTAAAAAACAAGGAAAATAGTATTTGTATATTCTCTTAAAGTACCTAATATGAATTCAGCACCGAATCTGCATAATTAATTTGTTTTTACGAATCAATTTTTACACTTGTCGTTTTATGATCAGTTCAAAATACATCCTTGTCTTACTCTTTAACAATATAAAATATATATCCCTGATATGAATATATTTTCAGCCAAATTTCACTTACGTGTACGTTTATTCTGCGCATTATAAATTAAACCCTTTTATGGAAGGTTGGCTAAATTGGTAATACAATGCTAACAGAGAATTTTGATCACATTAGCATCGCACAAGTTGAAAACGCTGAATGTAAAAACAACACAGAGTTGTTTATATGCTGTAGACCTACGACCTCAAGGGTCGTCGTTAGAAAAAATAGCGTTTAAATATTGACGCGGGAACAAATTTGTGTTTTCCATCGGCAAACAATTGGAGAACAAATGGAGAGACAAAGGATATCTTTGTCTCAACCATGCTTTAACCCATAGACGTGTTAACGACTTGTAATATTTTAAATAGCGCTAATTGCTTAGACAACCGTTGGAATATTCTGCTTTTACCGACTTAGCACGTTCTCGCAGGATACCTAGTCAGTCATTAAAAACTAATCGAATTACCAACTATGGACATTGTCACTCCGATCATCACATCCTTAGGAATTTCAAGGTGAACGAGTGGACGATCATTGTTCGAGTTACAAGATCCGATTTATTTTCACAGCATAATAACAGGGTCATCTTCGTGAGAATCGATATTTAAAAAAACAATTTGCGTCAAAAGATGTAATGATACGTTATTTTCAAAGCAGCACATATGGCTTATTAAAATAGATCATTAAAAGATCTATTCATTAGTATTCTAATAAGCTTAATGTATATTTATTAGGTTGTAATTTGCATTTCATATATGCCAATTATTTATATTGAGTCATGATTATATTGCGTTATACAGTTTACGTTTTACAACAGAACTATTATATAAAAAATAATCCTTTTTAATATTTTTGAGGCATTTGGAATATTGTTATTTATAATATATTTTTAATAGCAGTTTAGCAATAATGTGAAATGTCAAATTAATTCATATAAAGGTAATATATAAATTATAAATAAATATTTATAAATATAATCGATTTAAAGTAATAATAAACTCTGCTAAAAGGTTTACAGCTTTTCATTTCAACCGAGCGTTAACAAATCTCAAATTAAAATATTATTTAACTTTTCAAAGAAATCAAAACCTGAGCTTTGAGCATTATTAACTGCTTTATGACGTTTTTAATTAAAATATATATATTTTGTATATATATATATAGATTAAACGTTGATATTCAAATAACCTTGTATAGTTAGTAGCGCGAATCTTGAATCATGATAACTTAAATTTATAATCACTGAGTGTATGCAAAACACGATATTCTGCGAATTGTTAGTGAATGTGTATCTGTGCTTTTATGAAAATGTACCTTCTATATTTATCATTTAAATAACTGTTCCAGCAAAATTTTGTAACGCATCAAATTCGATCGCTTCACAGTCTGTGATTAGTTTTGTAATTCAATAGAAGCAAACTGTAAGCTCCACTTTGATACAAGAGCTGCCAGATTGGAAACTCTCCATTAATAAGCATCTCGGGATTTACAAATTAATAACTGATTATAATATCGTTTGGTATTGAACTTGTGGGAAAAGCTGATTGGGATTGCATTGAAAATAACCGAAATGCCGGAAACGTTTCGATTGAAAATTATTCGCAATTAAGCTTTCAATTCCATGTTTTTATTTCTTCAGGATACCTTTATGTTACAAGAAAATTTATTAATATTTTATTTCACATCCTCATTCGCTTTCTCCATTTACTTCCTTAATTAATAATAATGACTTTCACCATAAATTTGAACCAATATATATATTATATGATGTTTACATTTCCTGCTTCAACATGTTAAGTTAGATTATCGGTTAAGTCAATGTCACAAATTTGACCGATATCGTTAATGGCAAAACATGGTCAAATATATCAATATCAAACATTTCGTAAACGATTATACCACGTTGTTTACTCAAGGATCACACATTCTTATCGTATACATATATCTATTTTGGGTAAATCTAATTGCCCCAATAATATTTGTTATTGTTTAAAAGTTTATCTCTTATTATTATAATGAAACGAATATTATTTACAAAACAGGGGTTTCAAAAATGTTGCAAACTATTCATATAAATAATAATAGCTTAGTTTTTAAGAAATAACACACAAAAACTATGACGCTAATTAGATATACCTTAAATGTATTTGATTAGATTTGTAAACTTTTTAAGTGAATAAGTTTATCTAAAAATATATTTTTAAATTCATTATTAATTTATGTTGTGAAAACTAATCATTTTTACTATACGATAGTATTTTCCTTAGCAAGCGTATCGGTAGAGTACCGGGCTCAAGCAACTTCTTACAAATTAATAATTTATTAAAAATATTGATAATTAATTTACAATTAGTAAAAACTGTTATCTATTAGGTGCATTGTACTTATGCTATATTATTGATTACAACTTATTCTTAAGAAATACAACAATATTAAAGGTTTAGATAATTAATTAATTAAATTTTATTATCCGTTTATTTCTCGTTCATCTTATAATATATCAATGCTATAATAGATAAATTTATAATGATCAAATTTACCTTAATTAAAACCCTTTTTACGTTATATTTCATATAATAACATTGTTTGAAAAAGTAACTTAAAATCAAACTGAATATTTTTATTACAAAAATTATAGATTTTTGGGTCACTTTGTATTAAAAAATTCTATATAATTCTATATAAATTGTGTTTATAATTTCAATAAATACTGGAATATGCTATTTAAAGTACGTTTGAATATAATATATAAGTGCATATTTATTAAATTAAGTTCGAGCTATTTTAGCACAATATAATTTCAAGGTCATGTCACTAGTATAATGTGAATGGCAGCTGTTTTAAAAAATATTTGAAAATTGTACTGTATTTTATATTCATAAATATTTATTTGATTTTTAATACAAATACTGATATTTATATTAAAAAAAAATTGCTTCATCTTGTACGATATAATATTTTTCTCTATAATTTATATTTATTTTATTTTAACAAATTTCTTTTTAATTAATATGTGCAGTGAAAATACTCAAATGTGTTATTTGAAGTAATATATAAAATTAATATTGATAATATTTCAATATAATATATCAGTGCTATAAAACATTTAAATGATTATATGTATGAGGTTTAGTTCAAGCTCTTTTAACACCAAATATTTTCAAGGTCATGTAACTAGTATAATCTGAACGGTAGCTCTTTGAAAAATTATCTTAAAATAATACTAACTTTTGTATTCATAAATATTTATTTGATTTTTAATACAAAATATATTGATATTTATATTTATAAAATACGACATCTTGTATATAAATTTTTTTTATAATTTTTATTTATTTTATTTTAAGAAATCGTTTTTTATCTAAGCTTTTTTAATTAAAGTGCGCAGTAAAAATACTCGAATATTTTATTTAAAGTAAGATATAAAATTTAATATTGACAATATTTTAATAAAATATATCAGTGCTATTAAAAAAATCATATTTATAAAGTTTAGTTCAAGCTCTTTTAACACAATATAATTTCAAGGTCATGTCACTAGTATAATGTGAATGGCAGCTGTTTAAAAAAATATTTGGAAATTGTACTGAATTTTTTATTCATAAATATTTTTTTGATGTTTAATACAAATACTGATATTTATATTAAAAAAATTTTGCTTTATATTTTATAATATTTTTCTCTATAATTTGTATTTATTTTATTTAAACAAATTTTTCAGTTATCTTTTTAATTAATGTGTGCAGTGAAAATACTCGAATGTGATATTTGTAGTAAGATATAAAATTAATATTAATAATATTTCAATACAATATATCAGTGCTATAAAAAATTTAAATGATTATATGTATAAGGTTTAGTTCAAGCTCTTTTAACACCAAATAATTTCAAGGTCATGTCACTAGTATAATCTGAACGGTAGCTCTTTGAAAAATTATCTTCAAATAATACTAAATTTTGTAATTATTCGATTTTTTAATACAAAATATATTGATATTTATATTTAAAAAATACGACATCTTGTATATTATTTTTTTTATAATTAATATTTATTTTATTTTAAGAAATTGTTTCTTATCTAAGCTTTTTTAATTAAAGTGCGCAGTAAAAATACTCGAATATGACAATATTTTAGTAAAATATATCAGTGCTATTAAAAAAAAAAAATAATCATATTTATTAAGTTTAGTTCAAGCTCTATAACCAATATATAATTTCAAGGTCATGTCACTATTATAATATAAATGGCAGCTGTTTGAAAAAGTATCTTAAAATCATACTGAATTTTGCTTTTAAAAAATATTATTTAATACAAATTATACTGATATTGAAATTTCAAAAATACATAAATAAAAAAAAATATTTTTATAAAAATTAAAATGCAGAGAGAAAGTTCTTGAATATTATATTCTTATAAGCACTATGAAAACGGTTATGTATGTACATAAATATTGAAGTATTATTTGAACATGCTCGAGCGTGCATTTTAAGCTTTACATAATAATTACTTACACGTGACTTACTATTGGTTTAGTTAGCCATCAGTCGATAAAACAAGAATTATGCTGTCAAATATGTTTGAAAAACTATTGAATAATAAAATAATGACTCTTGCTACCCTGTTGGCAATTGTTACTATAAATCAGAAGTAGATAATACGTAGCTCACGAGCCGCATGCGGCTCTCATATAAATAAAACCATAAATACTCTTTAATTGAGCCGATTTTTTTTATTTAATAAATAGCAGTTTCGAAACCTATGAAATCAATGTAAGAAATTTAAACACCCAAAACTTTTACAATGCACAGCTCAATAAACCTTTTCTAATTTATTTTATATAGTAAATTTTGTTAATGTTGCGGACTTTTATTCATAGTAAATCGACTTAAAAAATGTATTTATGGCTCTCATAATAATCATAAATTATTTTTTTTCTTTTATCTCAAAAGTTTACTGACCCGTGACCTAAACGATTATAGCAATTACCTAAAGGACTACATATGTTTCTCTTAAAAGATCTACCTACCACTAATTAGCATTATATGGTAGAGTAGCTACTAATTATTGTATTTTAAACAAATTCAAAATTATGCTAACATATTTATCTTTACATGAAAATAATATTAAACGTGTATGAAGATCTTCTAAATTTATACTTTAATATACATAAAACTGTTGTTTATGATTTTTTCATATAAATATTAAATAGCTATAGTATAATATAAACATACTCAATATTTTTGGATGTTTCCCAATTATTTAGTGAGGATATCCGTAGCATATTCTTATATTATATAATACAACATTTCCAACGCTATTTACTCAAATGGCATATAATGTATGTAAATATTTTACATTGTTTAGGGTCTCAGCGTGAAAAACAAATTGCTCTCGCGTGTCCTAAATTCGCAGATAATGTCTCGTTCTCGTTTTCAAGTGGAATTTTTCCACTCCAGCGTAAACACAGAGAGCAGGCAGACAATCAGATTCCCTTCGCCATGGTCGTTCACTCACCTTGGTCTTCTCTCGATGTATTTGCTCTCGACGTTTCACTACTAGTTAGACATGGTTACAGTCACACAGCTAATCATCAATACACACCTACCATCGATTGACCCAAAACGCCCAAAAAGAGTCCAAAAACGAAGGTTTCCCTTTATCTTTGGCGTATTTTTCCAACGCGCGTTCATTGCACTTATCGTCCTATAATATTACGCGATGTTCATTATCAAAATCCGGTACTTTTCCGAAGCACTCCATTTCGCAACCCAACATATGCCGCCAGGTGATTACGAAAGCATTATGCGTCAATCAGTCGTGGGAATAAATATTTTTCTAAAAAACAAAACACTGAAAAATATGTTTCGTTAATGTTCCTGTCGAATATTGTTTGTGGTGTTTTTAGACGAAAAGCGTGTTTTCATTGTTTGCGACTTTTAATAAGGCTTTTAACCGAAACCCTAAAATTGCACTTAACCCTTTATCGACCTTTAGCTGAATAGAAAAGTTATATTCTCCTTAAGTACACTTTTTGTATTAAACACAAAGAGCAAAAGTTAAAAGTTCTATTTCAATATAATTTATACTCGACTTTAATGTTATATTTTAAGATATAAATAAATGCTATTGATAGTGCGAGAGGTTCTTTTTATCGAGTTAGTAGAAAATGAAGCTTTAGATTAAACTCTAATAACATTAGTAATTACCAGATACAATTCAACAGTATTATAAAAATAATTAGGCAGAATGCAACATAGAGCTACTACGTTAATTTATTATCTTAAAAAAACTCAGCACATAGTACAAAAGTCAAAAGGATAAAAAATAATGTAAACGAATGTACTCATATGTGTTAATTAAATACGCTAAATGTAAAAAGCAGTAAGTGCCCTAAAATTAAAGTGGAATTCTGATTTTTTTTAATAAATAAAATAATTTTATTATTAAAATCCGACTCATTACTTTACCATGAATCAATTTACTTATGCCCTTTAATTACACATAACCATTTTTTTAAATGTGTAAAAGGTCCTGTATTTATTGTATTACCTTTCTTTAATAATTATTAATAACTCTTACAATTTTAAGTTTTTCTAAATATTATTTCGTTAATTTAATTTACCCACAACTTCTTTTTTAAAACCATTTGATCTTTTAGTAAGCAATGCGTTATAATTCTTTATGACTGTCCTGTGTACTAAATAATGATTTAACGAGTCTAGAAAAATTTATTGCCAGCAATTTACAGCTAGCAATTTTTGATCGCATAAACAATTTATAGTCTACAAATTAAGCTTATTAGTAAAGTACTATAATTAATTCTTGCAACAAAACCAAATCTTAGTGTTTAAAATTATTAAATGTTATTTATTGCTCATTTATATTATAAATAATTGGAAGTAAATAAAAACATGTGCTTAATTTATAGATTAGGTGCCTTTAAAACAGTCTGTCTTTGTACAATACAACATTAACTTTGCTCTGTATTATTAATTTTTAAATATAATTTTTCGTTGATTTTTTCTGTTGATCAAAAAGTGCTATTTTTATATAATTTATGTTTTAATTATTTTTTAATATTTATATTTAATTAAATTACATAAACGATGCACTACTTTTATTTTAAACCACAATATAAACAAAATAAACCGTGGCGTAATAATTAGGTAGTGTATTAAAAACGTTTTTTTACACTAGCCATTTTAAAACAAGATGTCGGTTAAGAGGTTAAGACTGACTAGCAAACATAGTTAAGATATTTAAAAGATATATTTTTAGAAAAAGTTTTACGTCTAAAATATTTTTAATATTTTTTTAAACATTTTTAATAAACTTTTTTCTGTAGACTTTTCTAAAATGGTTTTAATTATTTTTAATAGCGTCCATTTTTAAACAAGGTATTAAGCTGGCTAATGAATATTGCCGAGATTTTTACAGTGTCAATTTTTAAAAAAAGTTTCATATTGCTTATCAAAATTTATAATAAAAAAATTATATAATTTCTATTATAAAACGTTTTTGACCTTTACTATTTTTTTAACACTCGCCATTTTGAAACAATATGGCGGATTAAACTGACTAAAAAACTGTGCCGAGATATTTACGAAATATAAATTTTAAGTAAATAAAACTACGGCAGTTATTTTTTCTTCAAATTCACATAAAGACAGAAAAAACAATATTTTTTTCAGTCTTTATTTTTTATTTTTATTAGAAAATATTTTTAAACTTTTTTCTTTTTAAGCACAATAATAAAACAAAATGGCATATTAAACTGGTCTATGTAATTAATAGTGCTTTTTACTAGTTTTATGGCGATACCATTGCAATAATGCAGTTAACATGTCTTCAAAATCCGTTATATTCCACATATTTAAATTAAAAATTAAAAAATATATTTAATCACATATTCAGTACAATTTTAACTTCTACTTAATAGAAAAGTTTCTTATGATTATAGTGAAAATTATGGCAGTTATTTTATTTATCCTGAAATAATAATTTATAATAGAACGTTTTTGACCTCGATCATTTTTCTTTATGATTTTTGTAACTTCATCTTTAACTGCCAATTTTAAACAAGATGGCGAATCAGACTACGCCAAGATGTTTTATTTATAATACAAGATTTTTAGAACAAGCTCTATGTTGATATGATAGTATTTCGATCGCGAACTTAACGTTGTTTGTAATATTTATAAATTGGAAATATAAATAAAATAACTAATAAAAAGGAATAGAAGTATAATTATATATTAAAAAATACATACAATTTTTAATACCATTAAATCGTCATCAGTAAAAAACAATTTATATTACACAAGTTCTTCTAAATAAAATAATACATTAAACGACTGAAACGTGTTGAGATAAAATCACGTAAAACTCGAGACTTTTTATTTATCAATAGAAGTACCTTATTTCCATCATCTTTTAAATTCTCTTTCCTATTTTGGGTAAATCTTGATGAGAAAATCTGACATTGTTGTCAGATATTACCATAGAAATGACAATGACGATAATAACCCAGAGCGATTTTCAAACATAAAAAATGGTAATTTAACTGAAACTGAAACAAAAATATATAATGACACTTTGTGTCCATTTTACTTACAACAGCATTAAACAAATTAAAGAATTACTTTTTATGTCTTTCGAAAATGTGATATAATGTACGTTTTTTAACCGCACAATAGACAAGTGGTACAAGTCGCTGATTATTGACCTGAAAGTCCTGGGTTTGCATCCCATATGGATCACTGATTTTTTTAATCTCGCGGATAAATATTGTAATGATTAAATAAAATCAAGCTAGGTCGTACATATTAGATATTAATTTTTTTTAATAATGAGCTACTTTAGCTTATAAAGAAAGCTTGTATGTAAATATATATTTTAATTAAATTTTAAAATAAATCTAAAAATTAAATGCGTAGTTTTCAAAACTAAATATGTATCTCTCATATATCCATCATCGAAAACATTCATAGTTATAATATACATATGTGCCAAGACTTCGGTTTTGTGGAATGTTACATTCATTCATATGAAATTCAGTGGGTTGAGAAGAATTGCCACTGAATGAGTCAACTCAATTGGATCATTATCTAATTGAGGATCGATTGATGACCTAAATATAGCGTTAATCGATGCTTCCTTATTTACAAACGAGCGTTCTTTTCCTCGATGCTTTAATATCATTTTTTCTGTATATGAATCCTTATCAAGATGCACATATATACATAAATCATACTACTTGTAGAGCAATCTTCATCTCTGAGGACATGTCTGCAAATTAGAACATGAAAACGTTTCCGTTATTTTGCTCTTGGATCTTATCTACAATACGAACGTAGTACGTATGTGCCCTCATATACTCTACTACACTTTGACGAGCCCTGATGTTTTTCAAAGATATTTCACATAGATTTAAAAAATAACTGATACAATAGAGACAATCGCATGACAACAAACTGATGGTCGTTATCTCGATTAACTTACTACGAACAGACTCGGCCTTGTTACTAAAAAAACACATGGCTTTGTTACAAATCCTCGTTATCGAACGTATTATGATAATTCGCGATTTAAAAATAACTTCTTTGTATGGTATTTATATAATTCATACGAGCATATTATTTTCTTTAACTTGTGTTTTGTTTGTAGCACTGTAATTACTTTAATACTATTTTTTTAATAATCCGTAATCCTTGTTTGGATATCTCGGAACTTAATATCACTTATTTATTAAAACAATATATACATATACATTGTCTATAATGTTTTAGAGTAGTTTCCTAACCAATTAACCGTAAGGTTTCGTAGTGAAAACATTAAAAATTAAAATGTGAAATCGTCCACAATTTGGTTTAGCTCAAAGTTTCGACATTATTGTGTATCAATTATTACTTTTAAGACTATTTTATTAACTTTGAAATAGATCCAATAAATTGGGTTAAGTGTTTGTTAAGTATTATAATATGGGGGTGCTTCTTATTTTCCGAAATTGAAGGTATTCACTTCATCGACCGAACATTAAATGTGGGTTATATAAAACTGCCCTGAATTTTTTTTCTCGCGTTTAATAGATAGGCACTTAGACTTAAATTTGGACTGAACTTTGTGGATATTATTTAAAAATATACCATATTATTTCAAAATACAAAAAATACTAAATTTACGAAAAAAATAATATTTTTCATACCCTTTTAATCTATTTAAATAATTTAACACATACTTTTATCTACAAAAAATAAAAATTCAGGTTGGAAGAGGTTAAGAAGAAAAATCGATTTCATATCTTAATAACCATATAAAAAATATAGAAAAATTTGCCATGGCGTATTAAACCACTAGCTCTTTTGTGATTTACCAGTATTTAAGGTTACTATAAAAGGAGGTGACACAAAATAATTATATTTCACATAATTACTGTTTATTAGTGGTTATATCTTACGATGTATTACAATTTAATACAGAATTGAAAAGTAATATTTTATTGATTATTTAAATTTAGTTGTTTATTGCAGGATTTTGCTTATTTTTTATTTGTAATACTTTAAAAAACATTCGAAGCATCTGAAAAATAAATACTAAATATTAAATTTCGAAGGTTTTGTGTTTTTTATTGCACTCTACTGTATATATTAATGATTATTTAACGTATCCTAAATTTATAGAAGTTTACCGTTTTCATGGGATTTTTCCACGTTATGATGTCATCTATTCAATTACTATTTTTGAGAGCAACGTTATCTTGTGGGCAGATTAAAATCATTATTTTTAATAAGGGTATTTAATGAATGATTTACTGTTCAAAGTATTTTCATTTCCTTTGATATCGATACGCCGTCAAAAAAGTTAGGCTATAAAAATAAATCATTATTTATAGATATTTTTAATTACTTGAACGTATTGTTATAGATAAACTATAAGAATAGGTTATAAAAATTATTAAATATTTAACAATAAGACAAGGTGACACATAATAAACAGATGGATTATTTTTTTTAGTTCCTTAATATATGACTACAAAACACTTGAAACTTGTACGTAAAGTTTTTAATTGTTTGCAACAAAAACTGTAACAAATATTATTTACTTAATTATTTATTAAAACTTTCATGAACTTATATATATAAATATATATATATCGCTTTTTTTACTCGTATCTCGTTTGTCAACGTTTCGACCACCGATGTCGGGGTCATCATCTTAGGCGTTTTTTGACCTTATCTCAGCCGCCGCAGACTCTTGAGTTGCGTCGTGTTTCGATCTTGTGTTTTATTATTTTTCCCTTTGTTTGTTACTATGGTAACAAACAAGTGCATTAATTATTGAATAAGTTTGTTTAAATTAATTTATATTTGTACAATATTTGTTAAAGTTTAATCTGAAATTTGCTTTCGCGTCGTCTCTTTTAATTAGTGCTAATTTTCTTTTAATTTCAATATAAATTTTATTACAATTAGGTTTTTATTTGTATCAAAGTTTTTTATTTAAACTGTGGTTTATCAAAGTTGATTTTTATCAAAGAATTTAATCGCGTTTCTATGTTCTTTCTTTCTTTGTGTAATCCTACGGTTTGTCTGAAAAATAGCACTAATATATATTATATAATAATACACTAATATATAATATTTTAAATAATGTGTATTTTCATGTTGTGATTTAAATTTTTAACGAATTTATTCGACGCGTTACTTAGCTTTTTGAGATGTAATGCTCATTTGCCAACGTTTCGACTACCGATGATGGGGTCATTGTCGAGGGCATAATCTTGACCCTTGCCGCAGACTTTTCAGCTGCATCGTCTTTGATCAGATCTTGTGTTAAACACAAATCAAAGACGACGCAGATGAAAAATCTCATCTAATGATCAATAAATTAAAATAGAAAAAACGATAGGTTAGCGACAAGGCTGAAACAATGTTGCTGTTTTAGAAGCATACATTTGCAATGATTAAAAATATTCTATTTTTTTTTTTATCTTTTATTTTTTACCGATTTTATTTTAATTATTTTAATACTTATTTAATATGAACTAAAATGATCAAATATGTTGATAAAAAGCAAAATATTTATATTTTTATGTATCATCTTTATATTGCTGTCACATGTTTTTTTTATCATCCAACCGACGCTTTTCGCGATTTTCTGCGTGACGCCCCGCACACGCTCGATTCTTTCGATTTTTCGTTAAAAAATGTGCCACGGTCACATCCTTTTTTATCCTTGACACGTTTGAAGAGCCCCGTGTGACGTCACCGTAGTCACCTGCGTGCCGGCAATTTTATTTTTTTCATCGACGCCCGCCGTCGTGTTAATTTCGCGACGTCGTTTATTCCGGCCATTATTATTAGACGCGAAAGTTGTTATTATTGGATACGGCGTGTTTTGTCGGATTAACTGCGCCGTACAATGCACGATTGGCGCCGGTGAACGGCTCTCAAACTGTGGGGGTGTATTTATGCGTAGGAGATGGGCATTCGCTATTATTATCCCCTATTATATTTAAACTGCTGAACAGTATTTTTACTACGCCGCTTTTTTATTGCTAATTATTTAATCATAATTTGTATTTAGCTTATATAAATATATCATCTATAGATGATCCTCGTTTGCTGGGATATGATTATCTTGAGCCGCGTCGATGAGTATACAATCTATAATCGATAAAAAATATTTTTTAATTCAAATAATCACTTGGAGCTGAACCGAAAACCGTAAAGACCGGTATTTATTCCAGAACGAAAAATATAAAGGTTCGGGGCCCTGGTCAATACATCAAAGTACCAAAAAGCAATATATCGGATTTCGGCAAGCAAAGGCTTAATACAACAAAAATGTACAATATTTTATTTTATTTAATATTTATATAAATAAAGAATCAATTTTTTTTGGTAACACTTATGAAAACACGTTTGCTGTTCTATGATAAGAAAACATAACTATGTTTTGAATTGCTTTAACCTTGACCTAATGATTTTGTACTAATTTTTAAAACAAATTTTAGTACAAATATAACTTAAAATATTGACACAGATCTTAAATTTTGTAAGAGATAATTAAACTATTTAATCACAAGTAATGTTAAATGCTAAAAAATAGGTTTATAATTTGGATTTGAAATAGATTAAGTGTGTATTAAAATATTTTATTTAATTAATTATATATAGCAATTTTTCTGCTAATTTATACGTAATTTCTTAATGTATCTAAACTTTTACTAAAAATAGTTTAATGGCCTTTTTATGGCATTTCTTAAATGCCAGTCTAAAAATATTATCAACTACTTAAAATTATTAATGATTTTTATTTACATAAATGTGTACAACTTTCCGTAAAGTTTATGATACTTTGCTCTGATTTTATTTCTTGTATATATATGTGTGCATCTGAAATTCCAAATATGTACCACCATAAGATCTATCAGCGGTTGTCTAGTATGAAAAGTCGATAAAAAAATGTTTTTCAAAGTATTGCAGTAATCTATCAAATTTGATTCAACAAATATTTTCTGATTGTATATAAAGGTAATTAATTAAAAAGATGCTATGCAGTGTTGGCAGCACTACAACTATTTCATTTTTTTTATATTCATTGCATACTGGGGTTTATGTTAGTATAGTATAAAAACATAATAAACTTTATCTACATTCACATTTTAAATTAAATTATGTGGTGTGCATATTGTTAACTGTCAGTTAAGTTGGCAGTTAATTTAAATAAGTACACAGTTCGCTCCATGTTATTTTAATTAAATTTATATTACCATTAGTAGCTTGCTTAAGCGCAATAGCAATAGTTTATTTTTATACGAGCTAATGCTGCCAAACTAAACTATAGATTTACCGAATTTATATAATAATATAGATAATAGAAACAACATTTTTTATCTTAATTGTGTAAATTTATTAGATTTAAATTCCTGCTAAAACAATTTGGACCAGTTTTATAATAACAACTCCTAGAAATTCTTCGGCTATTTTTAGCTATCATTACATACATAATTAATTAAAACCATTTACAAATAAATTGATTAAAAAATTTACTCATTTATTAAATTGTTCGTAAAATCTTATGTTTTATCTGATATATAATAATTAGTAATAAGCGGTTGATTAAGTTGTAATTTTGACTTTATAAACAGTTCACGCCTTGTTTATTTTTTAAGGGTTTCGATATTACTTATTTAATTAATTAAATGTCACTCTTTATCTCTTTATCCCTTAATGCTTTTATGGTTTATATATATGATAATCTTTTTATAAACAAAGTTTAGGGCACAAGACGGATTTGCATAATAAAGTGAGTGTTTATTTTTAGACAGCATAAATAATCTTAGCTACTTGCATAATAAATTCTAAACAAGGGATTGTGTCGCAAGAAGATTGACACAATACAAGGTATACTACATAACTCTATTTATAAGCATATGCGAGTATTGTTATAATAATATATTAGGTTGTTTCACTAAATAAATAAAAAATATATTTTTGTTTATTTTTTCTATTATTCGCAGTCATTGTGTTGACAAAATATTCACATGTCCTTGTATTTTACAAGTACAAACCGATACATAATGCAGCGTATGCCAAGAGTAATATCAATTTGAGATATAGGGAAGGTGCTGTTAGTTAATGAACTGTAAGGCGCTGTTTTTTTAAAAAATCTCACTTACTATTTTATTTTTTAAGATGAGTAAAAAGCTGTTGATTAAAATATATAGAGAAACACTGTTCAACTGTGGAGCAAGGGTTTTTTTACTATAGCTAAAATTAGGCGACACTTTAGAAACACTGATTACGTGACAGCGGCGTAATAAAACACATTTCTTTAAGACGATGACGAGCAGAGCCTCGTCCGCCGATCTCTTATACAATATATTTTTCAATAACATCCTGTAACTGTTATACAAATTTAATAATCACCAGGACATCAGTGCTTGAAAACGCTTCTCTTATAATTTTATTTATCACCGATACAATTTAATTGTATTGAGCCATAAAAACTTCAATATAAAATTCTACACTGATTCTCAATTATTTGTTAATATTTTTAAAATAAAACTATAAGCTGTTCTCAATATTGTATTATGCAAATCCGTTTATTTCTCACACAAGTCACGCACAGATCGAAAGATATCCACTCTCCCCTATTGGATTGTACAAATATTGAAATGTCAGCATCCGAGCGTTTAGACTGGCTCCTAACTGAACCCTGCTGGATATCACTCGCAAACAATTTGCTAGACTCTTTTATATTATTTTCATTGTAAAGATCGATTTGCAAAGATGTACTCATATAACGCCTACGTGCCTAGTAACACGGGTTGCCAATGGCTACAGAGCTCGAAAACGATGATCGAGCGTGTTTTAAGTACCGAAATTATGCTCTTGTTCTGTCTTGACAACTATTATTTATGACGTGCAATTTTAATGGTTCGTTGATAAATAACAGCATAAGATTGCGCCAATACGAGATTTACAAGTGGGCGGGTCTAGTTTTTTTATAAAAGCTATGGCGAAAATATTTTCAATGTAAATAGCAATCTGTGTACAAATCCTGTAGGTCAAGAATAATTAGATTTATGGGTAAATATTTTTGTTAAGTTTTAATTTGCTCTTTTTAAATATTTATATTAACCGTTTGAATGCCGCAAGGACGTATTTTTTTTTTTTTTTTGTAAAATTATAAATTTTTTTTTTTTATACTTTTTGAGTACTTGTATAAATTAGATTTTATTTTTTTCTATAATAAATAGAAGTTAAAAATATTTTTTTTTATATATTTATAGAAACATGCCTGGCATTCTAAGCATATACCGCCTAATTTTGCTTGGCACTAAAAGGGTTAAATCTAAAATGTGCATATTTCAACTCATATATTGGTTTTAATTAGATTTCGATACAGAAAATAGGAACTGAGTTCCCATATACTTTATAGAAAATTATTTGGCGTTGAAAAAATAAATATATGCTTGATTTAATGATTAAAAGTATACATAATTCCATTTTTTGGGTCCGGAACATCTTTGAGAATCACGATTGTGTCCTCTTTTGATGCCCGTTAGAGCCAGAACGACACGCTTATGGCTGTCACCGTCCAGTTCCTTAATACGCTGGTATTGCACATTCGTGTGTCCAATCCAATTCGTATAAATTAATTATTATATAATGATTTTTTTAATACTTAATATTGTTTTTTTTTATGATGGTCTTAATTTAATTTAAATAAATAAATAAGTTGTGAACTTTAAAATGCATATGCAACATAAGCTCAAGAGTATTTTTTTCAGCTTCTTTTTCATCATCCATCAATTTCTCCCTGATAAAATTAACACTCTTATCACATACTTTTCTCTTTTGAATAAATCCAGAAATATAAGACTGACATACATTTTAGCTATTGCCATATAAATGTCACAATTGCACTTTAAATCTTTCATAGTAACAAAATGTGATCCACTAATTTATAGCTACACGAGTCCTTAATACAATTTATCTATTATGACTTGCTTTTTTAATACCCAGTAAACTTCTAAAACGAAAATGTGAATGAAAATGTGTTTTGATTGTTTTTTTCTTCACTTAGATAATGAAAAATCATGTATTTTTTTAACAGTTACACACCTAGTGGTAACTAGTGATTTTTAGCATGTATAACGTTTCAGTAGGTACTAACTTAATAAGCGCTAAAAAATTCGAGACGTAAAACGCCTAAAGATGTGCAATAACAAAAATATCAATCGATCCATTCGTTTGACGTATTTTGAGTAAATTTTATTTAAAATTTTTGACACATACGCAAGCGTTTTGAATACCAAAACCCGTTAGTGATTTGAATCACATGATATTAATCTTAGATCACGTGTATAGTGTGCACGCGATTATACCTTGTATATATATAAAAAAAAATTTAGAATATTTGCGAATCCCTTGACCTTATTTTTCTTGTCACCTCTGTATTTATAGAGCAGTAAAGTTTATTTTTAGCAATATCGTTGTTTTTAGCGAGACATTTTTTTGAGTGGTGTTAATTTTTGTTTATTCGGAAATATTCCACTATGATGCAAAAGCTTCAGCTTTTGATAAGGCGCTAATCAATCAAACTATTTGGCTTAAAAGTTATTTTATATTAAAAATATATTTTAGTGTTTCTAATAAAACACATAGCATTTATATAAGCACACCTCTTTTGTGCTCTTAACCTTTTTTGCTCGTAACCCAAATCATGCGAATGGTTTGTTCTCACGACTGATGGATTAAAAATGTTTTTCAACACGAGAAAGTAAATGACTAATAAACCAATAAATTTCAGTCGTGACTCAACTAAATGTTATTAAATTATATCAACATGATTTTAGGCATGAAAAAAGAAAGCTTTTATGTTATGTATCGCTATATTTTATTTTAATTTAAATGCAAATATTTATATTAAAATTAGTAGAAACTCAAACATTAATATTTTATTTAATGAAAGTTTCTCAAACTATATATAAAAATTAATTAATAACAACTAATGTTCGAGAAAGCATTTGAAAAACAATTATTTATATTTATAAAAACATATTTTAGTACATATAATTAATATTCTGTTTATTTAAATCACCATAAATTGCTCTACCACAAAGATATTAATATTAAATATTTTAGCAAAATTGTAAAGGGCTTCCTAAATGGAATAAAAAAAAATTCTGTTTATGCTACATATTATATGTATGCTTAGTTAAAATTTGATGACGTAAAAATTAGCTATTAAGCTAAATAAATTAATAAAATAAATAGTACTTTTGGTAAAATACATAGTTCTTAAAACTTTTTATATATTGAAATACTTAAAAAAAAATATAATACTACATACTAAAATAAAAAATATTTTTTCATGAATTAGTAATTAATTTTAAAAATATTACTCATTATATTTTTTAGTTATTTTAGCTGTGTTTAAATGTATAATATTTTTTTTGTTATAACTTATCACTTACGCAGACTTTGTAATAATTATGATTACAGTTAAAAATCCATAAATAATATATAAACCACTATATTAAAAATTATAAGCCGTCTTTTAGCGATTTATATACCAAAAAATATATTTTTTACTAAAAAGTATAGAATAAGTCTTCTCTTATTTAATATATATATACTATTTTTTTTAATAAAAAAATAGTGTTATTGTTATAAATTAGCGGATCTCAATGATTCTCACTGATGTTGTGAAAGTTGTTAGCTCCAGCTTTTATTTTTCTAATTATTTTATTTCATTGATACAGCATAAAATAATTATTATCGCTACAAACTAGCTGCGTTTCAGATGAAGATCAATATTATAAGTGTCCCGACGGACCGTATGATACGCAATGCTTTATACTAATGCGACTTCTCTTTTTATAACATAATGTTAATTACACGTTAATGCTTTCGTGTAACAAGATAAAAATAACTATGCCGTGTTTATTGTCGTTACCCAAACCTTATGGCTTATGTATAAACCCACATTAAATTAAAAAGGACAATATCTAAAAATATATATTTAAAGCTTATAAAAAAAGTCGTATAATTTTATATTTAAAATCAATCTTTATGGCTTTTTTCTAAGAATAATGTACGCCCAATTTATATGTGATTGAATATCTTAAATAAAGAATATTGAGTAATAAAATACTTGTATTATCAAAAAAAAATTAAATAAATGTATTTATGGATTAAATAAATAAGTGACATTATTGTATAAGTATGTGACTAATATATTAAATAGCTATGTTTGTATCTCATTTTGATTAGCTTATACTTTTGAATAACAAAATTGATTTTAACAAATCAGAGCCAAATGCCAAGTGTCAAATCTTGTCAAAAGCTTTTTCAAAATCATCACAAATGATATCCACCTTTCACCTCCTAATATTTAAATTGTGTCAATCGAAAATTTAGCTAAACAATGTTGCTATGCGTGATCGCACAACCAGAAGCAAACGTCAATCTCGATTGATAGTAATTGATTGCCTCGATTGATATTTATGACTCGTAAAACATTCCATGGTTTTCACCCATGCTTTAAAAAAGTCGACATTGACCTGTGGTTGCTGGGCTAGAATGCATGTCGCCGTCCATCCACGGGAGTCCTTGGCCCAAAACCACACCGACCTCGGACAATGCCGCCTTAGTTCAAAACCCCCTATTTTTTTCAATGTCTTTATCCACGAAATATATTCGCCAAGAATAACGGAAACGTGGAGGTCGAGACGAGTGACCCTGTTACGATTATTGTATCTAATTGAAAATCGCAACTGTGGGCTTGACGCGCGTCAATCAAATTTACCATATTACGATTGAAGTAAAAAAATAGTAAAAGGATGATTCATCGATCATGAGATATCACACTTGACAGTGAAGATGTGGTTTTATGAAAAGGAATGCGGCAATCTGGTCAAGTGTCCTGTTTTGTATAATTTATGATAAATATATACATAAATTGTAGTTAAAGTCGGTGACTGATACCTGAAAAACCTGGGTTTGAATCCCATAGATCGAAATTAGTTATTAGCAGGACTTTTTTTAAACAAAAAAAACTTCTTGCCAAGCTCTTTACTAGTGAAGTCCAAATGCATTTTCACCTGAAAATGTCTATGAAACTCAATTTGACAGTTGCGAAACGTCCATACTTTGATAATATTCTTAGAAAAGACATAAAAGACGTCCCTTATTACAAACCAAAATTTTTTGGGTAATGCCACAAAAACAGCAATCTCGAATATATCCCCGAAAATATTTTTTAAAAATATGTAATTTAAATGAAATTATTTCGAAATACATTTTCACCAGTAGATATATATTTTTACTAGTAAAAATATAATTTTTTTGGCAGGTGCTATTAAAATTACACGTGTAGTAATATATACATTTACATACTTTACATTCGATGTACAAATAGTTGTGTTTTACAGTGAAATTATATTTTCACTGATGAAGTACAAATACATTTTTACTAGTAGATATATATTTCTTTATGCGCTAGTGAAATAATATGCTGTTCTAAAATGTCTCTGAACCTCAATTTGCTAGTTGCGAACCGTAAATTTCCTGTTCAAACACAAACATAACCTACAAAAATTAACCAAACCCAACTTGCCCTAATGAAAGTTCTAAAACTAATTACAATTTTATACTTTCATAAGGTCTAATCTAAAGTCTCGTATATTGCTCCATTGTTTCTCTGCACCTCAATTTTACACTATGTTTTAAAAGTAAGATAGCTATCCTTATCGATATTAGTAAAGATATATTTTTACTAGTAATGTGCAAATATATAAATATTTCTACTGACAAAAATTTAATAGCTATTCATGCAGATATTACTACGGAATTTTGATGAGAGTATTGATCAAAGTGTATTCAAACCGAATTTTGGTCAATAGGAGAGCGCAAAAACAATTATCACTTCTCAGAAGTCAAAAATTCACGTCAAAAGCAATAAAATCGTGTCGGCTCCGTCGCAGTGGGAACGCTCGGTAACGAGCGTTCCCACTGCGACGACGACGGCATGATTTTATTGCTTTTGACGTGGATTTTTGACTTCTGAGAAGGGATAATTGTTTTTTGCGCTTTCCTATTGGTCGAAATTCGGTTTAGATGTGCTTCCAATATTCGATTCTCACTTATTATAAGTTGCAATATTGTTATATAGTCTTATTATGAACGATTTTATTGCTTTTGACGTGAATTTTTGCCCTCTGAGAAGTGATAATTATTTTTGCGACCTTCTATTGACCAAAATTCGATTTAAATACTCTTTTGATGTGGATTCTAAACAGGAACAAACGTTTTGTTGCTTAATCATGTAATGTGTGGTCACGCATTGTCGTGAAATAGAATTGTACCTTTACGATTTCTTAATGTGGAGACCGTAAGTCGTAATTTTTGATACATTTTTTCGATTTTTTAACAAATAATTTCGCTAAAATAAAAAATATATTCACCATATTTTTATGTTTATGTAATTTTAATCAGACCAAAATGTCAATTAACATGTTATTGCTTTAATATTCAACGTTATAGATGGTGTTTTTTCTCGAGAATTATTTCTTAATAAAAATAAAATATTATATAAAATTAAATTTAGGTTTTTATAACGTTGCATAATATGCATACTTCTTGGAAGGTTTCAATATAGGTCTGGGAATGACAAAATAGTTTTTTTATATTTATAACACTCAAACACGCTTATTTTAGCTTAAGTAATTAAAGAAGACACTCAGATAATAAACCTTTCTGAAGGTGTTCGTGACAGGTGTTTGCAAATGTATATACTTTCTCGGAATCAATTTTGCGATTTTTACTCTAACCGGCCGGCGGCTTTATCTTTGCTTTGGTGCTCTAAGAACTCGCTCTGATAAGAATAAATTACGCTTGGAAATCGGCAGAATGTTTTTTGAATCGGCTGTTTTTCTTTTTCAGTGTAAAATAGCAACAGCTGTTATTAACAATTGTCTCATGATTATCATTGACAGCCAAAAAGCCCTTATTTTTTTCGGTAAAACAATTGGAATATATCAATTCTGAGCTAAGCTCGAAATTTTAACGGTCAATTAAAGAGAAATTATATAATCGATTAAACCAGACATTGATGTCATTAATAAAATATTTTCAAAAGCCAGAGTCTTTTACCAGTAAAAAATAAATTACTTCATTACTTATTCTTCAAAAGTATAAAAATGTAAAATGGGCAAAGAAATTATTCGCAGATTATTTAATGGCTCGATGAATTTAAGGAATCTCGCGACTCTGTTAAATCATTAGAATCCATTAAAGAAATTGAAAATTTATCATTGCCGCAACAATTAGAGAAAGAAATTTCTCTCAGTCTTACATAGTGTACCAACATCTTACGGATTAATGGAGAAAGAATTCAAAAAAAGAACAAATAATTTGCAGTTCTTATTCGAAGCCTTGTTGTCAATTAAATCAACATCAATACAAAACGACAGGAATTTTTCCACGGCCGAAATTTTTTTAGCAAAAAAGAGCGATCTTTGATTATTCTTTAGATGGCATGTGTTTTTTAAAATATTTAAAAAAAAATAATATGTAATAATGTATCCACAATATTTGAAAAATGTATTACATACATTTTTCATTCGTCAAAATTTCTCGAGCATTATCGAGAAATTTGGAAAGTGAAGTTAAAAAATTCTCATTTCTCGAGAAATGAATATCATCGAAAAATCAGATTGCCTAGTTATAGACATATTCTGTGTTTCTTATAATATTTTTCGATTGCTTTTCCTGCCTAATTACTAAATTTTCCTTCCTAATAACATACGTCTTAATTTAAACCAAATCGCCTAGTTGTTTAAACAAGTTCTGACGTTTTAGAACGAAAAAAAATGTAATAAAATCGAAAGTTTACAAACGTTCTGCCACTTTGATGTGCGAATATTGCTTTGCAGAAAAGTCGAAAATAGTATTTATTACTTACGTGTGTGGCACCGCATGCGTTCAGGTTACGCCAAGAATATTCACGTGGCGTATCGATATCGAATTATTACGTTACGTGATATATTTTCATACATATGTATGACTGAAAGTTTGCATAATAATTAAACCTTGAACCGTTCTCTGGGTTCGTCGCCCGGACGAATTCGCTCAAAGAAAGCGAAACAAGGTTGCGAAAGCGAATTTTCCGGATGATAAGGCGAAAAAGTACTTCGGTGACCTTGTCTACTTCCGTCGACTATAAAAGCCGCCTTTTGTAGCGAAAGTTAAATATTTCATATGAGCGAATACCTAGTTAAGTATGGATACTGTAGCATGGCACTGCTTTATCTATTATACATATCAAAAACGTGATTCACGAATGTTTCTACAAACTAAAATAAATGTGTTATTTCTATTTCTGCTATTTTTGGTATAGTCGGTGACTAATTCCTGAAAAAGCTGGGTTTAAATCTCATATAAAGTTTAATGTTTTTTAATTTCAATCGTGTCTATGAAATCAGAATTATTGATTTTTATATAAATATAATTCCGATCAGAGATAATGTTTTCCTAGATTTTACTAATCTCTCGGATGAATAATTAAAATATATAATTCATAATTAATAAAACATATGACTTGCATTAGGTTAAATCTATGATATTTTGCTAGATTTACAATAGGTAAATAAATTTATATTATATTAATACTATTATAGACATTTCTGAATTCTATATTAAAATTGATATTTTTAAATAAATCTTTACGTATATAAATATTGTATTGCGTTGGTTTCCACGAATGTATTTTAAACCCACTAAATCATAAAATAGAGTCTATATAAACACTGTTCGCAAAAATAGAATAATGTTATTCCAGAATGGAAAAATAATATGGAATGTAAACATAATATGATGGATATATTGATATTTTACAGAATTATACAAAGAGCGTTTATTTTTAAAACAATACAAATAGAGATATTTGTATTTGTAAATATTATATAAGTTACTGTTCTATACAATAAGGTTTATATTTTAAGATTTTTTTAATAAAATCTATGACAAAACATCTGGTTTAGGTGATTTTGGTAATAATTGTGTTTTGCGCTATATGTAATTTACATATCGTCATGAAATATCACTAGATTTTTTTCCACAATTATTGAATCTAATATAATTTTATTTTTGTATAGCTTCAATAGATTTTCTTTATTGTATTATTTTTTTACTCTCTACATACACGAAAAAATAAAGCTAAAAATTAAATATGTATATATAATATATGCATCAATTAAATTATTAAATCTTAAAAAATTAAATAAGCAACTAACTAATCTTACTAATTTTTCTTTAATACTCAACTTTAAAGTAGTAAATATATTTATTAATATTTTTATAAATAATCAAATAGCGTTACATGTAGCTTTGAAAAATTCATAAATATATTTTTTTTATATATTTTGACTTTATATAATAATAATTAATTAAAATAAAAATGATTTTAAATTTATTTTCATTAAAGCAAAATCGATGATAAATAAATTTATTTACTTGGCTTAGTAAAATTTTCTTTTTTCATTTCAAAAATCCATAAATAATATTTTGTGCCAAAATATTGCTTTAAAATAATTAAATATTAATTTATTAAACCTATATCAAAAATTATATGTTATAAAATCATTAAATTCATGAAAAAAAAATTAAGTAAAATATTTGATATTTTATTAAAATAAATGTTTGCATATAAATTAAAATCAAAATTATACTTTTTTACTTCAAAAATCTAGTGCCAAAACATTGCTTTAAAATAATTAAATATATTATTTAAATCATAGTAAGTAAAATAAATGCAAATAAAATTGATTTATATAATAAAAGACAAAATTTTACCTTTTTCTACAATTAAAATTACTTAGTTACCTCATATTTGTCATAAAAATATGCTAAATTATACAGCGTGAATATTTAGAGAAATAGTTATTCGATATCTGAATTAACATTTTTTATTTTATTTTATTATATTTTTTAATTAGTTATATAATATATGTATCTTTACTGTAATTAAAAGTAAAGATTCACATATTATAATAAACTTATCTATACGCATCGTTCTCAATACATAATTGAAATTTATATCTTAAAAAAAATCCGAAAACTTTAATTACAAACAATTAAAAATTCAAGCAGTAGATGTTTCATATAACAACTAATTTATTCTGAATACCAATACATCAATAAGTCATGAGAAAAGCTCAGTTTTAAATTAGTATAACAGGCGATCTAAAACAATAAATTTTCTCTATTGTTATTTCAACTGAAGTAGTTAATAATCTGAATGGTTATAAATTATGTATTTAGTACAAATCCGAGAGAAGCAAATCTCTAAAAAATAATAGTTGCATATTTTTGGCACATGTAAGTGTATACTTTCACTCTGATATTTCGTGTCATAGAACTGCGATATCATAAATGTATATTAACGATCCATGACTCATTTTGTTTTTATTACTCCAGATGCATTCTATGTTACATAATAGTGTCGAATAAATAATGAATGTGTTAATCGAGCAAGACATAAATGGAATACAAATTTTTTTAAGATGGCCACTATTGTCGGTTGTGAAGAATCGCATTAGATACGGCAGAAACTTAGTACGTGTCTCGGTCGCTGATGTGCGCAGTTTTTTCATAGTTGCCCACGCGAAAAGTCACGCCAAATACGGCTCTGTTCGTTTTTCAATCGCTCCAGACGCTCGGAATGTGTTGAAGGAGAGTCGTTCTGTAGATTAAGACTATTCCAGTGCAACGGAAAGCGATATTTTTGGGTATTTCGAACAAATGTTTAGTAGAGGTATTGCTTAATGGGAACTTGGTAGAAGTTTCAAATGCGCCATTTATTTTTAAATAGCATACTAATATGTTTTTTATAACGTTTATACTAAACTCTTAATACCACTGGCTTATTTAATGGGCTACAATAAAATTCAGTGTGTTAGAAAGTGTTTGTAATAATAGAACTCGAGTCATGTGACAGATTGAATTTCTGTTTTGGTCGTTCATTTTTTTTTAGACTTTTAGTTATTTAAAATGCATTTATGAAGTCGTATTATAAATTTGGATCGTATTTTTTAATACTTAAACCTCAAAAATATAAAGGTTTTTATTTTTATATATGAAATTTGAAAGCAAAAGATTTTTTCATTTACTATTTAATGAATTTTACATAAATTAAAATCTTTTTTTTTTAATAAATTGAATGTGATATAAATCAGATAACGTTACACGATATAATCAAAAAAACTGAATTATTAATACTGAAATATTTATTGGTCAGTTTCGTTCCGTCTGTTCCACTGTTACTAATCTTGTCTTTCACCAAAATGGTGACAAAATCTCTCAGTGCAGGAATTGAAGTAGACGTCATATATACAAATTTTGAGAAGGCATTCGACAAAGTTTGTCATGGAATATTATTACAAAAATTGTCAAGACATATGTTATTTTTTGTATATTGTAATAACACTCTTAGGACACGATGGTTTCAAACAAATCTGACTTAATTTCTAAAATGTAGAAAATAGCTTAATGAACAATACAAATATTATTATGTATATATAAAAAATAAATAAAATATGAAAAAATACATTACTTGTGCATTTAAAAGTAGCCTGACCCGTTTTAATTTCCAAGTTTATAAATGCTTACATCCAGGGCTTTTTTGTAATGTGATGCAGTGGAACGGCGTTCCTGCACCTTTTTTACGGTATTTTTACTGTTTCGAAATAAATTGTTGAATTTTTGTAAATTAATTGTATTTTTACTGTTTCAAAATCAAATATTTCTACTGTACCCCCCCCCCCCTTCCGCTCAATGACGTGCTTGATTAGCAACCACATCAAAAGCAATAAAATTGTACCATTGCAGTGGCAACGCTATGTTATCTAGCGTTCATATTTAGACTTTTTATATGTAGCAATATAACGACTTATAATAAGTGAGAATCGAATATTGGAAGCACATCTAAACCGAATTTTGCCCAATAGGAGAGCGCAAAAAACAATTATCTCTTCTCAGAAGTCAAAAATTCACGTCAAAAGCAATAAAATCGTGCCGTCGCCGTCGCAGTGGGAACGCTCGTTACCGAGCGTTCCCACTGCGACGGCGCCGACACGATTTTATTGCTTTTGACGTGAATTTTTGACTTCTGAGAAGTGATAATTGTTTTTGCGCCCTCCTATTGACCAAAATTCGGTTTAAATACACTTTGACCAATACTCAAGTCCGTTGTAATATTGCTAAGGATAGTTATGATATCTTTTAAACATTACTTATTATCAAAGTGCTTATAAACTATGGATCAATATGCGAGATGCGACGTCTATCTGTACTTCTTCCGCTTTTTTCCCTTAGAACTAAGTTGGCCTAATGAAAATTTTAATTATTTTTAGAACTTTCATTAGGTCAAGTTGGATTTTGTTATTTTGTGTAAGTTAGGTTTGGGTTTGTACAGAAAATTTACGTTTCGCAACTGTCAAATTTAGTTTCAGAACAGCATACAATTTCACTACCGCCTATCAGTTAATTTATATTTTCGCTAGTGGAAATATATATCTACTGGTGAAAATATATTTGGACATTAAAAAAATTAATCGAGAAGATTTGTCAAACGAGAATTGGACAACACTGAAAATCACTATAAACTTTTATTTAAATATATGATGTTTTACAATTTTTTTTACATTTAATCTTCAGTTGTATATTTGTATATTTGTTCCTTTAACTTTAGATTTGTTATTTTTTTTATGCGTGACATAGAAAAATGTGCTTTAAACTTCATTATTTAATTTTCTTAAGCAAAAAACTTGACAAGAAGTAAGTTCTGGCACCTTTTTTTGTTTAAAAATAACCCTGCTTACAACTATAAAAAGTCACTGTTAACCTGAATCGCAGTTTTTCCTCCATATTTCGCCATATAGCAATCATCACACACTCATTTAATAGTCACGAAGCGACATAAACGTCAATGGTCATAGTGACGTAGAAAATATCAGATTTTCTGCGAAAATGCGCAATATGCGTACTTCTAACTATTTCCGTCGGATTTATGTGATATATCATATATATATTTTCACCTACAAGAATTCGATCGTGGGATACAAACCGCGCTGGCAATAGTAAATAAAAACGACATAAATAGGTCGCCTTGGATTATCGATTTCGCATCGAAAAACTATTACGAGCCCATATAAAACCGATTATGTGGGCCGTAATTACAAATATAAAACGGAAGAGTCCTACTCATCGAATCTGAGGACCATGATTGATGGTGTACTTGACCCAATTAAACGTTTGACTTTTGGGCACAACTAATACCAGCTAGGTAATATTGTATAACATAAGCCCGACGCACAAAGGACCATTATACTATCAACATAATAGTACATACCATGGAATATTGATATCCATTCTGCACGATACGCTATTGAATAATACTGTTCAAGATAACTATTTGTATCGATCGTGAAATAGTATAACTTCAATATAAGCACGATTGAAATTGTATTTTAAATATTTTATTTAAAGTCATAAACAATATTTTAAAGGCATGTGTTTATAAATGTAATTATATATTTACAGAAATGATTATTTATAAATATACATAGAACTTATTTTATTTCATAAAAAACGTATAATTAATGACATTAATGTCTTGTCTCTTTGCTTGTTAATTTTTTTTAAGTTGTTAGTTGAAATTTTGAGCTTAGCTCTGAATCAAAGTATTGTAATTGTTTCAACAATTTTTTTTTGACTGTCAATAGTGTAGCCTCCTCTCTACTGATGTACTCTAGTGATCCTTATTGGCTTTTTAATAACCCTTCAGCAATAATTATATTGTGTTCCATCTGATTTTCATATCCAATATTAGGTTTAATTGTATTTTTTAAATTCACATACATTATTTTGTAAAATTTTATTTGGTACGGGAGAATATTTAAAAGTCTTTATGCCTACACTATACTCTCTGGAAGTTGGCCAAGGTTGGCCAAGAACGGAGAATATAGTGGGCTACTTTGGTCGAGTTCGGTTCTGCCCGCTCTAAAATCTCTCGGAAGTTGTCCGAAGTTACCGATAACGAGAGATATAGTGGGGGTAATTCAATCGACTTGGCCAGCTTCGAACGCTTTCGAACATTGTCGGCAAACGGACCAAAGTCGGAGCTGCTCTTTCTAGCGCGAGCGGTGATACTTCCCCTTTTGCTCTCTCGCGTGTTAAGTGACGATATTGAGAGAGATAATGATATGGTGTTTCGCAAACTGAGATAGAACGAGTAACTCGGTTCAATTTCAGTATGCGCGTAGGCGTCCTATGGTCAACACGCATGTCGAGCGCTGCATCGTGGTCACGTGAGTTATAATACCACATGCTTATCTGGGATTTCAACAGACTCTTACTGACATTTTTGAATATTTTAGGGCACCAAAAAGGATTAATTATATTTTTGATAGTATATTCTTCTAACATATATCGTTATTATATTTTTTTCATATTAAATTAAATACTTAGTGGTACATGATTTGGCTAAAAAAAATCGTTTCAAATATTTTTATGTATTTTCCTAGATCGGTTTATATAAATGTCACACCATAACGAATTCTTATTTAGAATCGATGGCGACAATCTTTAGGATAGTCACAGATGTGGTGCTCGTATTCTGAAGTATCATTTTTATGCCTTATGGCATTTTACAAAAGCCGACAAAGATTTTGCGTAAATTGAATATTTACGACCGAAAAGTTTTCACTGATATTGTATTGGTGAGTGCCAACACAAACTTTTATAATTATCAGTAGTGTAATTTTATTAATATTACAATTTAAAAATTGCGATTATTTGGCACATTTTTGATCGCGCGCAAATATGCCGGTTGTACGTGACAGAAGCCGCCGTCCGGACGTCATTTAATAAAAAGCTTTTAACTCTCTTAGTAGTGCGTTAATGTATATACGTTTATTTATTTGTTATAATCTTACGTATTTTTTATATTTATTTCTGTTATTTTTTTTAATTATAATTGCATTTATAGTGAAATATAGGGAAAAAATCAGTAATTCTCAACGTTTTATTGCTTTCTTCTATTTTACTACTTTTTTGTATTAGTATGTTTTAATAATTTATTTTAACATTTCATTATTATTAAATTTTGTTAATTAATTTTACATATTTTTTTATATATTATTCTGCTTTTGTGTGTGGATTTTTTTATAGCAATATTTTTAATTATGTCATTTATTTCATACTCTAATATATTGCTAAAATATTTAATGTATTAGCCAATAAGATAGATTGGAAACGGCTACTGCGCATATTTAATATGTTAAGTGGTCCCCCACGGTGTTTCATTTTAAACAATGAACCTCATTTTTTTTCTTTAACGTTATAAATGCTTATATTGCAAATTGAGCTTGCCCTTTTTATGATGATTAGAAACGGCTACGTGCGTTATCTACTATCAAAGCGACACATATTTAATGCTCGTATTTAATCCGTTAAATGCTCTCCCACGGTGTTTCATTTTAAACGAAGAAACTAATTTTTTCTTCAACAGTAAAAACGCTGACACGCTCGTATTTCAATATATGCAAGGTAAAATCTGTCAGTGAATTTGATGACTTGCATTTTTGGGTTTATTTGGAGAAAAAGCAAATTAGTACTTCAATTTTATGTTACACAATCGATAAAATGTGAAATAAGTACGAAATCACTGATCTCGCAAAATTATGGTCAAACATAAAGATCGAGATGAGTCTCTGTAGCAATAATTGTAAATAATTAGAAAGATAAGGTTGATCTATTTATTTTCCACAAACATAATATTTCATTAACTGCTATTTACTATATAGTAAATGTATCTTATCGATAGCATAAAATGACAATCAACTGCTTAAAATAAACGATTTCTGCGCGTTTAAGTACACGCCCGGATATATCGCCGCAAAAAGGCGATAAACATATCAAGGAAACAAAACAAACGGGAGAAAAACACAACAATACGTAATTGGAACGAAATATTATAATTCAAGGTCAACGACTCAAAAAACAATAACAATTCCTTTCCATAATAGATAGACGCAAACAAAACGTTCGAGTAACTCCTGGCAATGCACCAAAATACAGCAAATTCGTCACCTTCCAATGGGCTTTCAGAATTTCACAGCGGCTCCTTTAAAAGTAGCCCGTGATTGACTGACACCTTGACGCAAGCGGAAGCTTCTTAAAAGGTGAATGGTGAAAAAATTTAAATTACACCCAAAATACATTCGTACATACGTGAAAAAAGGGGGCCTTTGCCCCGGGTGACGTTTTTCTGGACCATTGTCGTAAGATGTGTTTATGTTGCTTCGTTATTTGAAATATGATCTGTTAAAATACCGATGTCAATGTACGTTAGATGGTAGCTGAGATTTAAAAATGTAAATATTAAGATCAAAGGCCTTTAAAAGGTAATCACAGCAAAAAAACTGTCTGAACTTTAGAATTTTCGTCAAACGTAATTTTAGAAATATTTTAACGTTATTTTGTATTAAAAAAAAATGTAATTTGACCTTATGATGAAATAAATCTTGAAGTATATATATTATCCCTTTATATTTAGGACTGACTAAACTTAAATATTAAAAATAATTAATTATTGAATATTTACTGTTACTCCTAAAATGTTTATGAACACATTTTTTTTATTCTATACGATGAATCAAAATATTATGCTAATAATTCACATGTATGTGGCAATCGGACGCGTACTTTGAGATACGTTCCTTTTCGCTCGCTCGCGTGTTAAGTGACGAGAGTGAGTGAGAGATAAGGGTTTGCGGAACGCATGTTACACACGCATTGCGGAACTATAGTATATTGTGGCCAACTGATTTTTTCTTCTTTGACTAATAGTCACATCAGGCGTTTGAATGATTTTTGGAAGGCATGGATTGTATTGCATTGTTTTAATACTGTAGCTGTAGCAACCATAAATGTTTACTTAACTCTTTTAATAACATCACAATGGATTGAATTGCTACGCATGATTAAATGTGAAACCAACTCTTAAAATATAAAGTTGGCTTATTTTTCTAGCTATTAGCACACAAAACAAACGATCTTTGTTGTGTCACTTTTGTAAAGAATATAAATTTCAATTATAACAACTGGGAAAAACACGAAGAAAAAAACATCTTGGCGAATACTATAGCGAGTAATTGCAGACACTTCGTCGCCAATAATCCGATAAACACGTCGTTTACTCATACTTTTCTGTTGTTTTCGCCAAAATAAAAATCTATATCTGCATTGGCGAATCAACAAATTTAATTCGCACTAAAATACGCTCTTAATTGAATTGCTTTTCATTGTGTGTGATGCTGTTGTTGGTCATCGGCGCACATTGTTCTCTTTCAAAGGCGACAAACAACGCCGTTTAGATCAACTACAAAGGCGTTAGATAGTTGTTATGTGCTGCCAATTGTAAATTTGACATCGAGTCAAACAACACGTAGTACATACATGTGTGCAAAATGACATAAAATACATATTACGATGTGTTTTCGATACGCATTATTATTGCGAGCGCGTAAACACACCACTTGAATCGTGCGATCAGATATAGTAAAATGTAATCAAGGACGAATATATACGATTTTATATAGTTCGAGTGATGATACATTATAGTTAAAGCGTCGGAGAACTAGTTTATGACGTTTGGAACTTTCAAAAGCTGTTTGATGTATGGTAATTTAACGTGAATTGCGAATTGATCGATTGAAAATTGCCAGGAAGTCTATTTCACCCTCATGAGGTTAATAGAAACTAGATGGTACTGTTCACTTAAATAAACATAAAATACTAGTACCTACATTACTGCTTTAAAAAAATGTAATTTTAGCACTATTGAATACATATCGTAAGTTACCTAACTCAAAATAATTTCATTTATAGGTAAAAGGAAAAGTTAATTTTATAATAATTATTTTTATATTTAATCCTTAAATATTCTTCCTAATATATTTTGCCTAATGGTGCACGTAAAAGTTGCCCCATTCTAATATTTCAATTACCTGTATATTTTAAAAATATTATAAAAATGTTTTTTAATATTTTTATAAAATAAATATAATTAATGATATTTTTTATTTACATCTTAATTTTTACAAAATATTTTTTTTATTTAATTTGTATATTTTTTATGGACACATATAATATTATTTTGTACTGTTTTTAGAATCATATAAATAGTCTTTAATGTCATATTTTTTATAACTAAATTAGTTTAATATTACTTTACATTAAATATACAAAAATATTATTCAATATTTTTATCATACTTAAAATATACAGATAATTAAAATTTTACAATAAGGCTACTTTTAAGTGCGCCATTAGATAAAATATATAATAAAGACTAACATTTTAGGATTTAATATAAAAATAATTATTATTAAATATGACACTTAAATTATTATTATATGTAAAAAATTAACTTTTCCTTTTACCTGTAAGTGAAATTATTTTGAGCAAAATATTATTATAAATTATGTTTATTTTTCAAGTATTTTGTCAATATATCTGAATTAATTAAATAAAATATTCTTTCGATATTTTAGGAAACTAAATCTGAAAAAATACATTATCAAAAACAAGTTAGATGAACACGCTTATCTTTGTGGCAAAAATTAAATTGTTTAAATATGTAGTTAATAACAAATTTGTTTATTTCGCTACAGAAAAATCACACATATTGGTTGTCATTAATTATTTTTTCAATAAATTATGTATATATATTTATTATTATGCTAATATTATGCTTTGTACTTGTTTTTATTACTTATAAAATAAATTTGTATTTGTTTAAATACATTATATAATTGCGATAAAAACTTTATAATTTCAATATGACTACGCGTCACGCATAGCTAAAAAATATAATGAATTATAACAACAACAAAAAATATAAACCCCAGCAAGAAACTAGAAAGGAACCCATAAAAAAATAGTTTTGCATTTATATTATTCAAATATTAGTAATCTAGAAATACTACAGTAGCTACGCGTCACACGTAGTCGTAAATAATATTTATAAATTACATAAAATAAAACATTGAAAAACATAAATATATCTAATTTTTATACTAAAAAATTCATAAATATTAACTAGATTTAAAATCTGTGCTTTACATAAAATAAATATTTAATATATATAATATTTTATCAATATCAGTAATAAAAGTTTTTTTTTAAATATATTTTAAGTATTTTGGCAATATTTAAAAAAAATTGACATTATCTAAAAACGCGACTTTTTCAAGAAAAATAAAATCAATGCACGAATATATACAAATTGCCTTATTTTATCTTTGCGACACAAACTGATATTGCTCAATTGTACTGTATTTTTTGCCACAAAGATAATTAGATTAATATGTAAAATTACACATTACAGTTTTGATTTATTATATTTAAATTTAAATTTATATAATAATAATTAATGTTTTACTGCGTTATTTTGAATATTAAAATATTTGTGTCAAAAATAAATTTATAGCCAATGAAGTAATTTATTTCATTTATTTTTAGGTTTAAACACATTACATAATACATTATAAATTGATTTTTCAATTTATATTTTTAATTTAATTCGCTGTATAAATATTACATAAACTACGCGTCACACGTAGCCATAAAACAAAAAACTATAATAAAAAAATCATTAACGCTAGCATAAACCCATAAAAATATTATTACCAATTTTTATATTGAAAAATCCATAATTATAATCTTGTGTCAAAATCTGAGCTTTAATTGTATTTAATATTAAATATAATACATACGTACTATAATCCATCAATATTTATAATACAAGTATTTGTAAATAAATCGAACATATATTAATACTAATATCAGTATACATATTTCCACAAAGATAAGTACATTTATATCGTTAGTTATTATATTGATAATTCAATATTTCTGCACGATGAAATTTTCTAAGGACAGTAAAAAACCTGAAAAATATTTATACAGCTCGTTATGAAGTGAAACGACTATTTACTGGAAGTGCTTATTTGATCGCCTTTAACTAGAAAAGTGGAAAAATATGTAGTTATAACTGGAAAAATCGATTTATTATTGAGGGCAAAAATATGTTTGGTATTCCAATACATTAAAAGTATATAATGCAATCAAACTTTCAATGTGATTATTAGAAAATAATTTATAATGCAAGTAATTCTCAGAAAATATAATATGTTTTCAAGATCATGCGATTATTATTGACGTTTTTATTTCTTCATAAATATCGGTATTACATAACCAGTGGATTCTTGCGATATATAACATAATATAAACGCGCATTACAGATTCTGCACGTCGAGCAGAAAACTTTTCAAAATTCTACCAAACAAGCTGTTTTAAGTACAATCTTGTGGCCTATTGTGTATTTACAGAACGAATTCCACTCTATGGTGGCGTGTCTAAGTTCTCGTGTCAAATCTCGACAATGGAATACGTTGACTTCGATACGAATCTCCTTTGACGTTGGCTGTCTTTTCTTTGCTCTTTCACATATGTTCGTAGCACATCTCTCGCATAATTCATGATGCGGCCTATTCTATTCGCGAGGTGCGGCCGACGCACTCGGGCCGCAAAACGTAATGTACATTGTATGTCGGAAAAGAGGACAGACAAGATGCGCATAATTTAACACGCATCTCAAATGCGTCGCTTCCTTTTTAACCCTACGGTCGTTTAAACGAAACAGGCGGCCACAATTGAACTCGTTGTGCGCTTGTGCAATATACCGGCTCCGCGACTTCCCCTCGTTTCGTTATTAGTGCCACCAAACAAACAAAAAAGTTATCGCTATCTATCCAGTGCTGTCCAAGGCTTCCAAGCACCATAAAGGCACACGATTTTACACAAATTTTCGCGTACTCTCGAGCAGGCCTGCCGAGAAGGGGTGGAGGGAACAAATTTATTTATAAAAAAAGTCTTAAAAATAATATTGCTATATTACTTTGGACTAATATATGGGCTGGCTAAAGTATATTCAAACCGAATTTTGGTCAATAGGAGAGCGCAAAAACAATTATCACTTCTCAGAAGGCAAAAATTCACGTCAAAAGCAATAAAATCGTGTCGGCGCCGTCGCAGTGGGAACGCTCGGTAACGAGCGTTCCCACTGCGACGGCGACGGCACGATTTTATTGCTTTTGACGTGAATTTTTGCCTTCTGAGAAGTGATAATTGTTTTTTGCGCTTTCCTATTGGTCGAAATTTGGTTTAGATGTGCCTCCATTATTCGATTCTCACTTATTATAAGTTGTAATATTATTATATAACGTCTTAATATGAACACTAGATAACGTCAAAAGCAATAAAATCGTGTCGGCGCCGTCGCAGTGGGAACACTCGTTACCGAGCGTTCCCACTGCGACAGCTACGGCGTGTTTTTTGAAATTGCTTTTGGAAATTGCTGGCTGTAGAGTGCCCTATAGAGTCGCGATTGCGTCCTTTTTCCTAAACCATTGCGGCCAAGGCGTCAGCGCTCGAGTATTCTCCCCTTACACAAGCCATTTAGTTTCTTTACGATATGTTTGCGGCGATAGCTACGAGGCGTTAGGACATTTATATTCATCTGATATTTTTAATGTATGTTTAAGTGTGAAATGCTTAAACTATTATGTATATGTATTGAGGCAACCTATAAAGAGTTTTTCGTGCTATTTAATATTAAACATTGATCGCCTCTGATCCACGCAACAGCTCTACTTCAGTTGTCTCGCTCTCTCATATACAGTAACTGATCTAAGATATTTCTAAATCTACTTAATCTACTTAATAACTAAATAAATGTATAGTTTATATAGGCCGGCAATAACGCAATAAATAAATGCTATTGTTACTATACAATAAATCAACAATAGCACCCAAATCTGTAACTAACACAAGCTTGTCACTAGTTATTTTCTAAATATATATATTTTTTTATTTTTATATATTTAAACTGCTCTTGGGTATGAGCTACAATTAATTTTAATCTATGTTTTTAAACACTTGCCGTCCATTTTTTTTTGTTCTACACTAATAGTAATGAGTTTTGGTAAATGATACCTAGACTAGTTCGAAGGGCTTAGTCCTCTTTAGGCGTCTTTTCAAATTGTCTATATTGAGGAGTTTACTGCCTTGATGTTGACGTGATAAATACATATATGTTAATGTTTGTTAAACCCTAGTTTTTTTTTATTTTTATTGTATCTATGAAATTGGAATTAGCGAATATTATATAGTTATAATATCAACTATATTTTAAATATTTTCCTATATTTTCATAGCCTCTCAGATGAATATCACAATGAATAATAATAATAAAAATAATCATAAACGCATAGTGATATCTATAGCTTGTAAGCTGTAATAATAGTTTATTAATATAAATAATGTAAATTTTGGAAAGCGTAGCTAGAAGTTTTGCGATCTTTTATTAAGAATTATTATTTATATATAGTATGTATTAAAGTAGAAACCAAGTTTTAATTTATATCTTCAATAAAAACTGTGAATATAAAAAAAAATATTTTAAAATCGTATTGAATTTTATTTTATAGATCAATATTTATTTATGTACAAGAAATGTTCCTAAAAATTTTTATTTTTGACCTTCTATTTTATTTAAATCGTTAACGTAGTTGAAGTGAAATTATTTTTAGGACTTATTCTTATTCTTCTGGCTTGTGAGAAGTCTGAATAAAGCTTATACTTTCATGAAACAATGGTTTTATTTATGCATGTGGTTATAAATATTTTTTTAAATGGGTATGTACGGTATGCGCTCGCAAAGAACTCATGAATGAGTCATCATCATTCTGAGAGAGTACGCGATCTATGTCGCGGCGCTTGGCACTCCATCTCCTATTCACCCCTGCCGCAGTCACATAAATGAATATCAATTTTATTTTGATATTTTACTAGTCAAATAAATTTATTTTAATTTTGCGACCCCATCTAAATTTATTTTCGGAAGTCTGGCTCATGGGTTAGACTACAACAGGAAACTACTACAATTAGTTTGCTTCTCAAAAAAATCATGTTAGTCATAATGGTGCATAAGGAAAAAATATTTAGTACTTGTAAATTACTTAAGCAAACTTATTTTATTTAGTTAACCTAATCAACATATTTTTTAAATTCAATTAATTATAATAAAACTTCATGTACTTTTGCATTTATTACACAATTTATATTTAGTCCATTTAAGTAACAAATCTATAAATTATTATTGTGAAACAATAGCTTCTGCATAATTAAAACTATGGTGAAAAAATGTTACAATTTTCTGTTTAGTCCAAACCCAATTGTGTTGCCTCCAAAAAGTTATATTCGATTGAACTTAACGCCCTTTCTATATTTAGCGATTCGCTAATGAACATGATTTCGAATTACATATAGAAATTCTAGATAAAAGTGCAATGACCAACGTTCAGGGCCATGTTGTGGTTATTCTTATTTTACCACGATCCTAGCAATAAAATTAAATTGAACTGAATTATAATTATGTTCATGTGTACAAATTACTTTAATTAAGCTGCTCAAAGGTTGAAATCGAATATCAATCGACAATACAATGGACCGCTTATCTCGTACGTCTTTTCTAAAATACCATTCCAAAAATACACTTATTCATTGTGGTTTTAAAAAACATACTATGCCATTAATGACACACGTTAGCGCTGTACAACGAACCTATTATTTATCACACGTGACTAATGCGGCTTTTCTTTAGTTTAATAAAGAAAAATAAAAATACGAGCTAACAAATAAGACGTGTATTGTACACATATGCATAATAAACGGACGTTTGCGTTAAAAGTGTTTAATTGACTAAACTTTGAAATTACAGCGCACAGAACTAAGTATGAGCCACTTTTTCATGCATTAAAAGAGTCAAAGTCTAAAACCAATCAATAAGTACAAAACATTATTTTTATTTCATGATTCAAATGTGAGTCATTCGAGTATGTTTTTTTCATAGTTTTAAGTGTTAAATTAACGAACGATATAACTAGTCCAATATAGAAAGGTAATATTTTTTTTGCTTTGACAAAATAATTTATAAAATACAATTTGCTTGATAACGATACACTATACATATTTAATGTTTTTAAAACTTAATTTTTGTATTTAGATTAAAATTGAAAAAAATATTTTTGTAATCTTAATGATATTTAATTGAATTTTTATGATATACTATGATACTTTATACTTATTTGATTGATTTTTTCGGGCTCTAAATTGAAACAATGAATTTTCTAGTGTATGTATTTTTATTATCGTTGTTTTTATCACATTTTATGGCTAAGTGTACTAATTTTTTCGTTGAGATTATACTTGCTATTTATTTTACCACAAAAATTCTATAAGCTCATTTATATGTTATACACTAATTTTAATCATATAATTAGATTTTTGTTTTTCATTGATAATTAACTATATTAAGATATTCTCAAAAATCATTATACGTGCTAAAAAAAATATTTTACAATAAAAGTTAATTTTACCTATAAATCAAATATTGAATCTTTGTGGCAAAAATATTTTATTAGTTACGCATGTAATTATAAAACCGATTTTCACAAAAATCTAACAACCATTTAAATATTTCATATTTATATAAATCATTAACCATTATTTATATAAAATTTATTTTAGTGAATCTGTCAGCATAAATATTCAATGGTTAATATTTAAATCTATATTTTTATATCCGTATATAGTATGTATATACATATAAATTTAGTTTAGTATAATTATTATTTTTTTGGTCAGCAGAAAAAAAATCATCGTATAACCCTTCAAACGCCAGAGACTTTTTAGTGAGTCGCCTGTTATTTCTCTTCACGGGTCAGTAATTATTTTTAAAAATAAATATAAAATACTTGGTTTACTGATAAATTAAACCAATACAATAATCTTTAATAATGTGTTAACTTGTTTTAAAAAAAATATTTGTACACAAAAAAAATCAACAAATGCCGCACCGTTGAGTTGCTGACGCTTAGGTGCAGATAAATCCCAATCACTTTGTATGGCTCTTAAGTGCAAAATTTGCATTTATCCAACGCTCAATAAAATAATAATATATTTTTTAATTTAATTCTCTGAAACAAGGAGTGTCTTACTTCACTCGGATTCCAGACGATGGAGCCATATTCGAGGACGCTATGAATTAGCGTATCGTACAGAACGTATATCGCCAATAAATTATTGAAATGACACGCGCTCCGCATAACGAAGCAGAGCATCCTCGATGCTTTATCGCAAATTTTGGCCACTCCCAAGCGTCCGCGCGACATTAGCGCGCGGGATGTTAGCGCGCAGTACAACCCCGACGTTAGCGCACAAAACATTAGCGCGCAAAATAAATTTATTTTATATTTTTGACTACTCATTTAAAGAAATTTACATACCTAAGATAATTTTTCTGCCAAAATTTTCAAGTTTATTTTTTCTATATTAAACACATTATGGTCAAGTATTTTAATTTATTATTACCTCATGAATGTCAGGTTTATTTTTGTTACATAAATTTATGTACGTCGCTTAGCGATTATTTATTAATAATTCGCTAAACAAACGCAAAATACATTTTCGCGAAAAGACGCAATTCTATTTCCAAGAACCTGAAAGTATAAGATACAAATCTATTGTGTACATTTGCACAAATAATTTATATAAATCTCAAGACAAAGAATCTTTTTCCGCGAAGCGTATCGATCTTTTTCCGATTTTTCACAAAAAAATCCTTTTTTTAACCTGCTTTGTAACGCGTGTCATTTGACTTCCTTTTATTTTCTCTCGTCAACCAACGAGGTGCATTGTCTCCTCTTACACTTTTTTAACCCCTTTGTTGTCGCACGAGGAAGTGCATCCAAAAGCGTGTGTTTCGGCGTCGAGGTGCTCAGTCACTCGCGAGCTTTTGGAACGTTTGGATTATTGGATTCGTTTTCGGAACTTTGGAGTGCGTGGACATATCATGCCGTTCTCGTGGCTCAAGAAGGTCAATATCGCACGTTAGCTTATCTGACCCACAAACGTTTCGACCATTAATCGCCATATCTACACTTTCACGACCCCTGAGCGCTTATCTACAGTATACACACGACGCAAAAAAGAAACACAGCGAGACCTTTGAAAAATCCGGTATTAATATCCAGTTTTGTATTTAATAATCGCCCTATTTTGCCGCGCCGCCATTTTGTTTTTTTTAATAATATATGAGCTAAAGTGAAATAGGTAATCAATCAATTTGTATAGTGCTTCTGAATTATTAAATCTTGAAAATCTGATTTTCCTAAATCTAATATGAAAGTTTAGTGTATAATACAATAAGATTTTGAATATTTATTTATGTTAAAATTTTATAAATATATTATCTTGACTTTCGTTCCTCTCACAAATAAATATGAATATCATAACCGTTGAAAAATCAATGGGATGTTTAAAAACGCGATGATTCAGGTGATTACATAAATATTTTATGTACTAATATCTATTATATAATTTTATATACAATAACAATTTAACAACATGCATAAATCATAGTTTATAATTTAAAATTGTTGTGTTTTATAAAAACAGACAGCATATAATATATAAAGATTTGATATCAAAATAATTATTCATTAAATAGTATTGACTTATTTGGGTTTTTTATTGTATTTAAATATATAATCTTCTTGACATATTGTTGTATTTTATAAAAATATTACAACAGACTATATATTTTTATATAAAGATTTAATATCAAAATAAAATAAAATATAAATAAATATATTATTTATAATAATATACATTTATTGGTTATTTATTAAAATAAAAGACAGATTTAATAAGTTTTTTATAATAAATCAAGTACAAAATAACCGTAATAATATTTTTACTCTTTTTGATAATATTGTTGTATTTTATAAAAGCAGACAGTATATAATCAAGCAATCTTTTACTATAAAAAATATTATAATTATAAAATATTTTACACTTTGCGTTATTCATTACCATAAAAAATTAATTCAATAATACTGTAATAATATGTTAAACCTTTTTTAAATTATATTGTTGTATTTTATTTAAACAGACAGTTTAATATTATATAAATACTATCAAAAAAAATCAAGCAATCAATAAATATAATATTCATAAAATATTATACACTTTTTGGGTTATTTATTGCTATAAAATTAATAATGAAAAAATATTTTGTTATCAGTAAATTAAATGTAATTTCAAAACTTTATTTTCTTTGTCATGTTGTTGTATTTCATGATAACAGACAGTATATTATCATATAAAGATTTATTATCAAAATAAAATAAGCAATAAATAATATTTATAAAATAAAATACACTTATTTGATTTATTTAATTAAATAAAAATAACCGTAATATAATTTCTTAACTTTTTGATAATATTGTTGTAATTTATAGAAACAGACAGTATATAATCAAATGTCGATTTACTTTAAAAAAATTAAATATAAAATATTAAACACTTTTTGGGTTATTTGTTACCATTAAATATATTTTTCATAAAAATATGTTTAAATTTTTGAACATATTGTTGTATTTTATAAAAATAAACAGTTTAATTTTTAATAAAGATTTACCATTTATATAAAATTGAATAAGCAATAAATATATATTTTATTAAAAGCAATTTAAAATTACTATAAATATATGTATAAGCCTCTTGCAAATATTGTTGTATTTTATAAAATCAGAGAATATATTAATAAATTATGATTTATTAGCAAATTAAATGAAAACATAAAATATCATACAGTTATTTGAGCTATTTATTGGTGTTATTAAATCTTTTGTATTATATCAATTAAAAATACGCTTCTATAAATATTTTTGTATTTTATAAATTAGTTAATAAAGATTTTCTATTAAAATGAAATACACAAAAAATAAATATAATATTCATAGAATATAATACATTCTTTGTGTTATTTATTGTCATAAAATAAGGAATAAATACATATTTTTTACTTAATAATATGCATCCTTCTTGGAAATATTGTTGTATTTTATATTAACATATATAAAAATATAACTATAAAAATAAAATAAAATTTCTTATTATTATATCATAATATAATTATTCCGTTTATATTGTGAATTCGTCCCACAGAAAATTAATTTCTTATTTTAAAATGTTAATAAAATATATTATGGGCTTATTTCAGTATGTGTATTTATTACACCCTTTAACCAATTCAAATCAAATATTAGACAGTTACTGCTCAAAACATATGAACATTAGAACTAGGATTTTATATACATCAAACTTATTTTTAAAGAACCCCATTTTATTATTTGTATGTGAATATAATAAGAACGACTCTCTTAAACCAATTACATTTTAACAGAAACTCAATTTATAAACTATTTCATTTATTATAAATGCCATTCCAATCTCTTATTCTCGTGGTCCCTAATCATAGAATCTACTTTATATCCAGCGTACTTGATAATAATTTTATTGTTATTTTGCGCACACTTCTCTTCAATTAGCTTAACTCGAGCTCTGTATCGCTTATCGTCTCTTACTGAATACGTGCTAGAGGTCTCATCGCTCGTTTTAATTAGTGAAAATAAACGATTGTCAAATGAATCACTGTAGCGATTTTTAGTGAGAAAACGAAGCAATAAGTGAATCACTGCTGAAATTCTTCGTCGGCCTTGCGAAAACGAACGGTTTTCCCACTGAAAGCGTATAGTAGAAGAGCAAATAAAAAAAGTTGACGTCAATCGTTATGACACGCGACACAGAACAATCGTGACTGGCTCTCTTTTGAAAAAAAATGTGTGATGAAATTATTCTCGAGCATATTGTTTATATCTTTCGCGTGTTGATAAGAGAACGTCAGCTTTGATTCTCGTATGAAAGTAAGTCTCAGATTTATGAGTGGCGTATCGTTTAAATTCCTACGCGTCTCAATAAGTACGGTTTATGATGAAAATGTGCTCAGATATGCGAATTATATAATGTACGATAAAGTTGGTTGTGTTGGGTTTACATATTATACGATCTCGATGAATGTTATACGTATTATAAATATAAATTATAGTAGGAAAGATAAAGTTCGAAGTTCCGTAATCAGGAAATTACAGATTTGTATCTGCATATTACGGAAAATCTGACATTCTCCGATCGATCGATAATTATTTATCATTTTTCTCTCAGATATGATTTAATTTTCCAACTGGTACGCATTCAGGGCTTAGTCTGAGTTTTGAGGAAAATCTGGGTAAAAGTCGAATGAATTAAAATATGCATTATTAGACACGTGCTCTATTTGTTACTAATGATTAAGTAAGCCATTATTTATCATGATTACACGATCTAGATAATGATATCTTTACAAATAATTAGATAATAATAACAACGAATACATGTTTTATAACTAAATGTGTGGAAAATCTTATTAAATTATCATATTTTTGCCGATATAATTTGATTACACTGTACAAGATTTTTGTTTCGTAGGTAAGATAATTTATACAAATCTAAATTACACGCTGTTTTTGACTGTATCGTTGGATTTTCCCGTTTTAGTATCGTCTGTTAAGATATTTTAAAAAATTTTCAGGAAAATATCTGATGTTTTCCCACTTTATATTTAGTGCTCATAAATTACACCGTATTAAGTCTTCATTGTTTGTTTGTGCACCAAATCCACATATAGCGATAAATATATTTAATAAAAACTAGTATTAATACTATCATAAAAATAACAATTTTATTTTATAAGATATTATGTGATTAATCTCAATGACTTACAGTATCAGTTTGCGAATTTACGACTTTTAACATAAAATCTGGTCGTAAAACATAAATCTGTGGCTTGATATAATAACAACTGTAATACTGCTGTTAAAAACATCAATTACAGTATTAGAAAAGGTAAAATCTTTGTTGTTTTGTAAATTTTACAGTTGATGAAAGCTTTTGGTTACCTTAAGTAATTTTAAGTTAATAGTTAATATTGCTTGTTTAATATACATGTGTATATTAAAAAATGTCGGTCTAAAAACCAATAATTTAGCTAAACATTAAAGGAAAAAAATTCCAAACATTCAATAGTTTAACTGTCTTTTTTGTTAAGGACCTTTTTATATATGCGAAATTATCTATATGTTATATTATATTATTTTATTTTAAAAAATATGTTGCAGAACATTTTTGAACCCTTAATTTACACAATTAAAAATAACTAAAATAGATAAGCATCATCTCACATAAATTTTTCGCCGAAAATATCTTTGTATGATATTTGGCAAGCTCATTAAGATGTTGTATGTTGCGTGCAAAAGGATCGTTCTCGAGCGCTGACGTCCTGGCCGCAATGTTAAGAATAACGGAAGCGATCGCAATTATTTAGGGTACCGAAAGCTACTGAACATTGACGGATTTTCTTAACAACTTTAAATAATGCTTCATTGAGTAGACGCTACGAATTCTCTCCCAACGCAAAAAGTCACTAAGATTCAAATCCGGATACAATACATTCTCAGATTTTTTTTTTGAATTCCCTCCTACAACAATAAAGCCATATTCGAGGACGCTACAAACTAACGTATCGTACAGAACGAGAATCGCTAATGAATTATGGAAGTAACACTCGCTCCGCATAACTAAACCGAGCATTTTCGAAGCCTTATCGTAAACTTTTATTCGATCAACCACCTCTACAGCGACTTCAGGTCTCTGTAAAGAGAGAGAATCCGAATTTGTGCGAATACTCTAAAACAGTTTTATGTTATTAGCATATGATAAATATTCAGTTATAAATTGCCGTATGTGTGTCGTTAATATAGAACATATGACCCAGATTGGATCACTGTGGTACTCCATAATGAGCGAAATACTTTATCCGCAATTTCGAGCAAATATATTTCATTCTGTAAATTAAATACTTGTTTTTGAAACACGATTATTTATAATTAAACTTTTATATTTGTTTCGTGGAAAATAATTTTATATAATATATTATATGACTTGGGCTATCTAGCGCATTATCGTGCAAGAGAATTGAACCTTTTCGATTGACCTTTTCATTTTGTCGATTCCATGTCAAGGAATTTGAACTATAATAGTTTCACTCAGATTTAAAATATTATAGTGGATGTGCAAAACAACAAACAGTATTTTAACGTAATTTCGGTCTTGCAAAATGCTTTGGAGCTTTATTTTTGTCCATCCATTTTGCAGATCACTTTTTGTAATAGTTAATTATACACTTTTATTCGAATAAACTTCGTACCGGCGATTAATTTTGTATTTATTTAATTCGTGCGGCACCCATTTGTTAAGTGGTCCAGACCTGATGAAGTTCTTGCACAAACTCTCACATCAAAAAGCATAGATTAATTTACGATTAGTTTCTACTGCTTCACCAACCGCTTTGAAGTCTTTTCACGACTTCATTCCAATAGAAAAAAAATCTTTTAATGATATTACCATAAATTAGTTCAATAAAATGACATTTTCACCTAAAATGAAAGTTAAAATTCAAAAAAACCCACAAATATTTTCTTATGTATCAAATATATGTATGTTAATGAAGTATTGCTTTTTGTGTTTTTTCATAAAAAAAATCCTTTGTAAAAATATCTTGACTCAATTCGTTAACTAGTCATATTGTTTTAAAGTGGCAGCTATTAAAAAAAATAGCTTTACATATTATTTTACATACAGAAATATAAATGATTTATGCGGCTTATGAATGACGTACATATGTAGTCAGGGGATAAATTAAGGGGAGCACTTGGACAATGACTAATATTTTTATTATATTTTGCAATTATAACTAAAATAACTTCTCTGGTCTCTGTTAATTAAAATGTTATTATACAGTAATGTTAATTTTCATATTCGATTAAAAGAATCGCGAACACATCCCTCGCGCTCGCGAATCCTTTCCGACATCAACGAGGAAGAGAGAGGCGCGCGGGGAGGGGGGATGCTGCATGCGACCGCCGTTCGAACGGTGGGGGGGCCATATAAATAGTTGGACCCTAGCGGGCGTCGCCAGTCGCGCGAGACACTTTAAGGCGTGCGTTGTGTATTTGCGAACGTCCGATACACTGGCGTCCATCAAAGACTTTACAAGCGTAAACAGAAGAAAATGTGACCGGTGAAAGGGTCGCACTTGTTTTTTATCATTCGCTTAAACGTGCACAGTAGAAAGTGCGCTTTCGAACACACTGTGATAGACCAGTATTATTACTTACGTACCTGCCTACGTGTGTGTGTATTTATTCAAGTGTGTGTGTTTGTGTGAATATTTTTTATTTTTTTTAAATAATAATTTAAGAGAAGATCGCTGTGATATATTTATATTAAAATAGGTACGTCCCGTTTTTACTTATTATTGTCATTATCGATGTTATTTCAATGGAGTTCATTTAAGTTATGCGCACCGTGTAATTATAATTGTTTATTTGTCCACCTCCAATTAATTAAAAATGTATAATTCAAACGCTCGGACACAAACGCTGCTTATAGTGTATTTGAATATTCGCAAAATTTTGTCACATGGCAACAATTATTAAGGGCTTTAAGATGGCCGCCGCAAGGCCGATGAAAATGTGTACACGCACTTGTTTATTCGCTCGTTTAGAGCCTGAGACGAAATTTTCCGAAGAAAATGGCGCCAATGCGACGCGTGACGTCACAGATTTTCCTCTATGCGTCACAGGCGCCGAACCCCTGCCGCCGCCGGCACATGGCTCTCCCACCCCTATCCCAAAAAACCGCAAAATCGCGCAATTCCTCAATCGCATGCGCCTTTTTATGCGAGGATGTGCTTGGAATAATGTTTCAAACGAGCCTATCGAGTGAAAAGTGCCATAATTTAAAAACGCACTTTACTCTAACTCAGGTTCTTGTCTAAAGCTACCCTTAAAATCCATTTAAAGTCGAGTTGTGAGAAGATAAATATGTATATTTTTTTACTAGAATGTATAGTGTTTCATTCGTATAGAAGCGAAGTTGTAAAATTCAGGAAGGAATGGGTCGCTTTATTCTCAACGTTCGCAAAATAACGGCTGAAAATTCCAATATTTTATTTTTAAACTAGAATGGCAAAATGTGTATTATAGTTTAAGCTAAATTTTTAATATTTATATTTAAAAATATAATCCACATTATAAAGCTGTACTAGGTTTTATCAATTATTTATAAATAAAATTTACTCTAATTACTAATGGCCGCAATAAAATTTTATTTGATTTTGTATTATGTTATAAAATATTTTTGAGTTTTATTTTTATAACGCCATTTTGAAACAAGGTGGCTTTTCAGGCAGATTAGTCGAGAAATTTAATAAGAAACGAAAAAAAATTTTAATTTATTTTACTAATGATTTTTAACAAAATTTTTTTTTTATTTTTTTAATAAACACTATTTTGAACCAAAATTGTGAAACAGAGTAGCTAATATATTAGTTGACTTAATTTTTAACGGCATTAAAACATTTCACAAATATAAAAGCATATAAAAGGCCGTCAGAGTCGGCTAAATTTCGGCTTTAAAATATTTTTTACTAAAAAATACGTTGCAGAACATTTCCTCCCCTTTACTTTTTATCTTTGATTTTTTAGCGTTGTTACGAATTTGTTATTTTATAAAATATCAGCCTAAAAACCAATAACTTAGCAAAATATTGAAGAAAAAAAATTCTAAACTTTCAATGGTTTAACTATCTTTCGGCGATTATTTTTTTGCTAAGAATAATTACCTTTTTTATATGTTATATTATATTATTTTATTTTAAAAAATGTGTTTCAAACCATTTTTTTTCCACTTTTGTTAGCTTTTTAATTAAAAATACAAATTTTGTGATTTTGCAATAATCGCCATTTTAAAACAAGATTAGATTCACTAGCAAACTTGGACGAGGTATTAATTAAGGAAATTTTTGATTTCAGATTAAAAATAACAGTTTTCGTGAAAATTAAAAAAATCACATTTTCAAACAAATTCTATTTTTTTTAAAATCACAAAAAAATAAAAATGCGTATTTTTAAATTAAATTTTAATAATAATAAAATTAAAAAGCGATACATCTTAAAAATAAAATAAAATGTATAGAGGCCGCAAGAATCAGGTAGATTTATGTGTGTAAAAATGTGTTAAGATATTTATTTTTTTTAGTTAATAATTATTACACATTTTTTTATGGTTTAATTCAATATAAGCCGCCATTTTGAAACATGATAGGGTAACAAACGTATCCGAAATATTTTCATAATCTCTTTTTCTGACAAGTTTGAGGAAATCTCATTTTTAATTTATATATTATACTTGCTACAATATAATATATTTCGCAATATGTAGCGCTTATATCGAAATTTGTCTTAATCATGACATTATTAAACGAGACTAATGAGACAGGGGAAATCAGTGTATAATACATATAAATAGAGTTATCATTGTCTCATCTGTATGTCAAACATTTGTGATACAGTGTTAATAAATTCCAAAACCAAAGTATCTAGAGGTAACATCAGATCGAAACGTGTTAATTTAATCTGTAGATAAATATAATGAGCGATTGTAAATATGATAAATGCATATCAAACATCTTTAATTTTATTAAAATATATTATTTAAAACAAAAAGTTACACGTCTCTTTAACATATGTATGTACATACACCTACATGTCTACAACAAAAGCAATGCGGCAGCGATAGTAAAAAGCAATCACCGCACCGGTGACTTTCTACGCCTTTTTCAGTTGCTTTCTAAACAAAACTATGCCATTAATCACCGAGCAAGTTTTGTACGAATCAAGTACAATTTTAGAAAATTTTAAAGACTTTTTGATAATTCACGCTCGCTTCTAAAATTACATAAAATGGTATTTCGGTCTACGTATAAAACCGAAATGTTTTTTTTACTCGAGTTTATCGCACTTACCCAAAATATAGCACATGTGAAACTGTTGTTTTAATCTCGATACGCTTATCTTACGAATGTGATACTGTATATTATAAAATTGCTTTAATACTATCGCCAAATTTCATAATATATTAAATAAAAGTTGCTTCTAAAGCGGTGGTTTTGTATTCTAAACATCTAAACCCGTTTTATGCAAATCTGTATTTTTATTTTTATTAACATAAATCCGACCTCCAAAGCATTTAATACATCACTTTTCTTCGATTAAGGAGGTTCAACGTACTGCTGTTTACGCTTCGATTTTTTGCTACGCTATCTATGAACCGATAAATGCCATTATATAGGCATAAAGCGTGACTGTGTTCGTATCCGGCCTTCTACGGCGACACGCGGAAATCCATCCTTAGAAACTAATATATGTGCATAATGGTTCTGTATCGCCTTGAACTTTTTCTTCCATGTTCTGCAGTATCAATTGCTCTAATTCGCTAATCCTTGAGCCTCCTGGCCCAGTCGATTGATCGTAGGGTGTCCTTTGACGACTTCGAAACGACCCTTTGGTCAATACCCGGCGCGGCGGGTAGTACTTCGCCGCCTGGATGACGTCATTCGACCCCCGAGCCCACTCCGCGGCGCCCACCCTTATCGACCATCCTTGAAGCCGATTGTTGGGCCAAGAGGAAAACCCTCTTTGGATCTCACGAGGGTACACTCGTCCGACTCCACTCTGCTAAATTTTCAAGTATTGCGTCACAGAATAGATCGCGTGCTGAGTTAACGTTAACCACCTGAAAAAAGCGACCTTCTGAAAATAAACTTTCTACTAGGATTGTCGCACTAGTATTCCTCACCTTGAGGGAGGTTTAAATATATATATATATATTTATTCATTATACCATACCACCACCTTGGATTAGTTCCGCTCAAATTTTCCTAATGTGGATAATGGATAATGGAAAATGGATATGAAACTTTGATTTCGCCTTGACACACACTTTGCCATTTCACAATGGTGTTTTTTTGTATATATCTACGATTGATGGAGTTTTTGCGTTTGCAAATACATACCTACATAAATGCAGGCTTAACCTTCGTACTGCGTTCTAAAGACGTTTAGATCTCTAAACCCCGACTCGATAAGGTCATATATCCATTAAGCTGAACGAGATTTATGACTCTTTCGCTTTCGCCGCATCCAGAGGCTAAATAGGTCGCAGTTTGTTTACAAGATGCCTCTCCGAGCGGAATGTCGGCGCGTGGGTCTCGAACCGGCTCGTAAACAAACTCGAACCGGTTCTGCGCGAAAAGAGACCCATTTCCGGCCAGTGTGTAGGAGGAGGTGTTCCGAACAATAGATTGATGGTAATCCGAAAAAGGACCCTCCGGCGCCGTCTTAGGAGACGCTGTTTGGGTCCAAATTTGGAGCAACTGCGCCGCAAGACGTATCGCTCTTGTTCCGACCTTAAACGAGAATAATTCGGCACGTAGACCGGTTACTTGTGAATTACACAAATCTATCTTGAAAATATTTTTTTAAATATGTCATTTCAGTGAAATCATATCGGAATACATGTTCATCTGTAGATATTAAAAGAACGGTTTATTTTACAATACTATTCTACAAAAAAATCTCTATCGATAGATACAACCTTCTTGCATTGACCAGGCAAGTTTTTAATCCCACATTTATAGAAACTGAATTAAAATATTCAGAAAGAAATGTTTTAACTTCACTAACACTATAAAAATAATTACCATCTAAATTATGTTGAAGAGACTTAAATAAATGATAATCTAATGGTGATATATCGGGAGAAGATGAGCAACAGTTTTACCATCCGATAGCTTTATTTTTTTCTCGCGAGATTCTCGCAGTATGAGCAGGCGCGTCGCCTTGTTCTCGTCGCTTAGTGCGTATTGCACCCACACGCCTTCATAATATTTTTAAATGCTAGACCATGAGTATGCTGTCTTATCTGTTAACACCTGAATCGACATGTATTTGATTCAATTTCTGCAGCTATGCTATCATCAATGATTTTTGGTGTCTTGTATTTTAAACAATTTTTTTTTAATTAACCAACTGTATTGCTATTAATTTTAATGAAATCTAAATATAAAAAAAAATGCTACTGATTAGCTAATTTTTTAAAGAAACTCAGTGGGAGTAACAATTAGTGGTTTTTGAGCGTGGCGCCGTGCTGAAATACTAAAAATCGTAACTCTTTTAAAAGTCATAGAAAAAATATAAAATGCGTTAGAATTATTTTGTAATAGATATTAAAATTAAAAATTATTTTTAAATACAGGAATTTACCTGTTTCTTATTTAAAGTACTGACAGTCATGTATCGAATAATGTGCAGAATGCCAACAATATTTGGTCAAGTGTGTGAATCAAATAATCGTGTTTTTTGAAGATGCGTTTTCACGCGATCTAAGATAAATTTAAAAAAAACCTTGAGTCGTCGTCCTCTTTTCTTATGCAAATCTAACCCCTTAATGCAAGATTATGCATATCGCAAACGTCTGCTACAATTGCGTCAATTAGCGAAATAAAAACGTAGGCGTAGATAGCGCCATGTTTACTTGCATAAACATTTATGCATGATCTTTCAAAAAAAAATGGTAACGCTCCAGATCTCCAGTACTCAATGTCCCGTTTGGAACTGTCTGCTATGTAAATTCGAAGCTAATGAATAATTCAGCACTCGTCGAATTGCACAACTCCTGAAACTATTCCGGGATCACAGATTCGCCGTAATTGAAGTTTTTTTTCCCTTTATATAGCTATCTATCTGCGTCACGCTTTAGTAATTAATCTGATAATTGTCAACTCTACGTTGCTGTTGCTACAACCGCCAATAAAGCCGATAGCAGTATCCGATTACGGATAGTCAGACTAATCCGGCCATATGCCGGCCGGTTGCGAAACGCTTCCGATTCTCGCAAGACTTTCTATAAACTCTGACATTTGAAAAGGCAGGAAGCCCAAAAAAACGAGAAAAACACGTTCCATCATAAGTTTTCACCTGAAAACCCGACGTCTGCAAGTCTACTCGAAATTGAACGTGGCTATTATGGGCTTAGTCTTATCAGTTGTTTGCCAGTGATAAGGCTTTTATAAACCTCAACGTGTGTGGCACTTGGGCCAGTATTATCTGGAACGCTCGTGAGAGCACTGTGCTTTTTGAAGAGAGAAGTTTATATTTTAATTGTTGCGCAAAAACTTTTTCACGATGGTGTGCAAAATTTTGATTAAGACTCGTGTTCCGAAAAAGGTAGTTACACGTTTAAACTAATAGTGTCTGAGCGTTTGATTTATACATGCATGTTTGTGTAAATAAAATTGAATCTTATCTTCATATTGGAGAGTGGAAGTAGTGAACGATGGAAGTGCATTTTAATAGACAACCGAATTAAAACGACGTGTCAAATTATTATATTGTATGATCATCACTCAAAACCTGCATCTAGAATTCATAAAATAGAATAAAAAAAAATTAAAAATATGCTTTTGCTAGAATCAAACCCAAATTAATAATATATTGAACTTAAATATAGTTGTAATATATATAATAATGCAGTGAATAGTACTTTTTATTTAAAATTATCATTTTGATATCTTACTGTAGTATTGATGTTAAATTAATATTTTTGGTTGGTCTATTTTGAGCATATATTGTAAATCTTGTATTGCAATATGCGTTTCAACTAAGTAAACACAATCAATAACTACTAAATAAATTGTGAGACACCAGGCTGTAAATCAGTGATACATATTTTATTAATTTAAAAATATAATTACAGTTTAGAATCAATAGCTTGATTTTATTTTTATTATTCATCCGTGATATTAGTTAAGTCCATAGGATTCGAACCCAGGTCTTGAGTCACCGACGTACAACTTTGACACTGATAATTTACCTGATATATATTGTTTGCACTTTCATCGTTTTTTATTTTAACTTATTTAACTGTGCTATTCTTTTAGTTTACAATTATTTCTTAACTTTCTTGAGTGAATTATACACTTAAATATAATATATGTATGTAGATACCATGCCTGATAAATCTCGATATAAAGTGAAAGTTGACTAGTCCGTAATGCGCATACATGAACTCTGTTAAAACAGCACAAACGTACAAACACGACGGTATATTTTATCTTGGCATTGTAATTGTTTCCGTAGAACCGTTCCAAACTTGAAAGACTCTTTACAAACCTATCCCCATGGTGGAAGGTTATAAGTGTGAAGTGAGTGTGTCGGAGGAGTATAGGAAGGCGAGGAGCACGACGCCCGATACCGAGATGGGGATGGGTCACAGGGCCTCCGTGGAGGCTCAGAAGGCGGACGAGCGCACGGCCACCGCCTCGGCCCTCACCGAACAGGCGGCCGCTTACGGGACGCTCGCCGACATCAGCTGCGTTATAGCACTAGCAGCTCTTCAGGTCTCGAAACACATACAACACCTATAAATCATAAACATAACAACACACAAACAAGGCTTGGGGTCATTATTCTGAATCTAACATCTTCATTGTGTATTTATGTTTTGTAATAACTGTAACACAGTCGCGAAATATACTCATAAAAGCATAAAAACGCATAGCTATGTGAAGCGTGACTCACAAAATGCACATATCGTACAATTAACCGCTTATTCTACTAACATCATATCCCAGATCCTGCTTAATTGACTGCCAAATCGACTTAGCCATACTCAATAGAACAATGTATTAATTGTGTTTCTTGTTTTCTAAATCAACAGTTCAAACGTATGCTGAACAAAGAACTCAGCCATTTCTCGGAGTCCAGCAAATCAGGAAACCAGATATCCGAGTACATCTGTTCTACTTTCTTAGGTATGTATTTCGCTTCATTTAATTTGTTGAAAAATTTCATATGCTATCAAAAACGATTTACAAAAGATGCTCTATTCAATAGTTTTAAAGCAAAAATATAATAATTATCTACGTGGCAAAAATAGTGTTCTTTATTTGTGACTCCGTCATAATTAAATAATTTTCCTTATAGACAAACAACAAGAACTGGACATACCGTCTCTGCACGTTGAAGATGCAGTTGAACGAGCAGCCAAGAAGAAAGATCGGCCTCGACATGCAGCAGCCTCTGCGACAATGTCACAGGTTAACATTGCCACCGATGCGTATATCTTTATTATGCTATGAAGCAATGTCTAATAATCTTTCCGGTCATATATTGTAGATATCTGGAGTGAAGCGAGCTTTGACACATACAAACAGTTTCACCGGCGAAAAGCTACCGCAACATGGAGTCGAAAGTCCGCGAGAAGAGGAACTCACCCGAGTGCTGAACGAAGTGGACAAATGGGGCATTGATATATTCCACGTAGGAGAGCTCACCAACAACCGACCTCTCACTTGTATCGCCTATACAGCTTTCACGGTTAGTTCACACTAATGAATAGAATTAGTTGTTTTTTATAATATTTCCATTTCATTAAATGACATGCATTTTTCTGGCCAAACTCATGGAAGTCAATTAAAGGGGGGCAGATGTGGACATTTTCTCCCCCTTGAATTTGACAAAAAAAATGCATGTCATTTAATGAAATACTATGAATTTTAATGAAATCGAAATATTAAAAAAATACCATTGACTAGCTAACTTTTGTCCCCCCCCCCCCTCCCATTGAAAAAAGCTATAATTTTACTAGAACCTGCCAGATAAATTATATTTTCACTGGTGAAAATGTATTCCGATATGATTTCATTGAAATGACATATTTCAAAAAATATTTTCAGGATAGATTTAACACCTTTTTATAGATTTTCATTGAGAGATAACCTGAGAATTTCTGATTTTGAACAGATGTATCAATTCATTTTTTAATATTTATTTTTTATTGAGATTCATAGTATTAAATGACATGCATTTTTTTGGCAAATGCCTCCCCTTCTAAATGACGTCGCTGTTGTATGTGAAGATTTTAACTTACTAATTGTGATTATGTAACTTTTTACAGAGTCGAGACCTGCTGAAACAGCTTCTCATACCATCTAAGACGTTCATCACGTTTATGATGACGTTGGAGGACCACTACGTGAAGGACAATCCCTTCCATAATTCGCTGCACGCAGCCGACGTCACCCAGAGCACGCACGTACTTCTAAACACCCCAGCCTTAGAATCAGTATTCACCCCGTTGGAAGTGTGCGCGGCACTCTTCGCCGCCACCATCCACGACGTCGACCATCCCGGCCTCACCAACCAGTTCCTCATCAACTCCAGCTCCGAACTAGCCCTGATGTACAACGACGAGTCCGTGCTGGAGAACCATCACTTGGCCGTCGCCTTCAAGCTGCTCCAGAACGAAGGGTGCGACATCTTCATCAACCTGCACAAGAAGCAACGCCAAACGCTGCGCAAAATGGTGATAGACATGGTGTTATCGACAGACATGTCTAAGCACATGAGCCTGCTGGCCGACCTGAAAACCATGGTTGAAACGAAGAAAGTCGCCGGTTCCGGAGTTTTGCTGCTGGACAACTATACGGACAGGATACAGGTGTTGGAGAATCTGGTGCACTGCGCCGACCTGAGCAACCCGACTAAACCTCTGCCTCTGTACAAACGATGGGTCGAACTTCTCATGGAGGAGTTCTTCCAGCAAGGCGATCGGGAGAGAGATCAAAAGATGGACATCAGTCCTATGTGCGACCGTCACAACGCCACTATCGAGAAATCACAGGTAAACGCCGCGACAATCCGACTCTTAATTCTTTCGCATATGTAGCAGTGAAAATAATTAAACTTTTGTGTTACTCAGGTTGGTTTCATCGACTACATCGTGCATCCATTATGGGAAACATGGGCAGACCTTGTGCATCCTGATGCGCAAGATATCTTAGACACCTTAGAAGAAAATAGGGACTGGTATCAGAGTATGATACCGCCGTCTCCACCTCCGTCTGACGATCCGCCACCTTCAGGCCAAGATCGTCCGGATAGCAGATTAGACAAAATTCGCTTCCAGGTACTTATTTTTATTTAAAAAAAATATTTTACTTGATAGCTTGCCTATGTCACTTGTTCATATTGATCTCTAAGATGATAAAGAATGCATTGAACGGACAACATACATAGGGGATAATTTTCCTCAAAGGAGTGTTGTTTGGTCACCAAAATTTAGTCAGTTTTCTTTACAAATAACCTCAAAATGTCAGTACTATAAAAATTTAGATGGTCAATATTTTCAGAATTTAAATCAACTTTGGGTCAGAATAAAAATTAAATTATGACCGCCGTGACTTAACAGATTACCCCAATGCGTCACAATGGTCTATAATAATACCATTGTAGTATTTAAATGCACAAAAAAATATATAATTAAAATAATACATAGAAAGAAAAAATTATATTATTCAGGGTCAGAATAAATATCGAATAAAAATATGGGATGATCGGAGCCCAACCGAGCAATTTGGCCCTAAAACACCTTGATAATGACCATGTATTATTATGCTGACCATCTGTCAACATAAAATTAACCTTGAGGTTAAAATTCAGATCATATAATATAAATACTGGCTATTCTTCATAAGCACTGACCAATGAACTGTAATAAATACTGACTTAAAAAAATGCTTTTGGCCATGTGTCAAAATAATTCTTACCATTTAATATAAATTCTGACCACAACCGTATTAAAATTCTGACTTGAAATATACGAGCCATATTTTAATATTTAATTGTCTGTAAATAGCGTTTATTATATAATATACATATCTTGTTTTTTTTATCCCACAGGATGATTTTGATTATGATTTTTCTCTAGTTTTGAATTCTGCTCAAAGGCATACCTTTTTAATTAAAGCTCGTCTTTATTTAACTTCATATTTAGACATTTTGTTTTCCTGAGCTGATTTTATCTTATTATCAGTCACGGATATTGCTTAGGCTCAATTGCGGCATCTGCGTGTGATGCAAGTAGAGTTCATCGTCCGTAAATGTGACCATTGTAATGTCCTTTTCAATTAATATAAAATATACAGTTTCTCGGTGAATCAAAATTAACATGTTTCTAGTGACTTGTGCAAGTTTGACATTTAAAGATTGCAATATTGTTATCGTTGTGCTAATGGAATTGTTCTCGTTTCAGGTAACGCTGGAAGAAGGAGAGGGCTCGGAGGGAGAGGGTGGAATGTGACGGAGGTTGCTGGGACTTTGTAAAAAATTAACAGAGAAGGTTCAGGGCTGGTGGCGCCTCCGTCAGTGAGAGAGCGCCGCGCGGGTTAGCGGCGCCACGGGATCCCGCGCTACTCACTGGGTGGACAGAAACACAGACACCGTTTTTAACCACCGAATCCCACGTGCAAACACTATATATACATATATATATTTAACGATAAATTATATACGCCATGTTTTGCTTATATATCTCTGTGGAACAACATTTTTTTATCCTAATTGTTTGTTATTGTTATGATTATGATTATTATATTAAGCTGCTCTCTCTTGCCATAAACCATGTGGATATATTAAAAAAATGCAATTTTATTACCGAGGGCTGGAACTCTTGTATAGCCTGCTTTGTTCCGATGTAAAAAAGAAAGAAACGTCACGGTTAGCTTTTCTATATAGTTAAGTGATCAACGTGTGATATGATTTGTTCTCATGTGTTTGTTGTGAGCGTGCATGGTAAAGACGTTGCTATGTAAGCGAGGTTATCACTCGATGTTTGTTGTTATTCTAAATTCTCTTGTGTCTACTGTGTTTTTTCTTATATATATATATATATTTTTGTTCTTATTGAATTTTACGCATAGTATACGTAGATTTAATGTCATATTTATATATATATATATATATATATATATATATATATATATATATATATATATATATATATATATATATATATGTATATGTATATATATATATTTATATCTATTTCAGTTGAACTGAAATGAAGGCGGGGCCTTTTGTTTTTATTTATTTTCTCATTATGTATTTTTAAGAACGTAATCTCTTTGCGCGATGAGATCGTATTGGATTTTGTACGAAATTCTATCCGACGACGATGTGAACCTTTTCCATTTGTAAAAAGATATATATACGTATATATATTTATTGTAACTTAAGCAGTTGTCATATCAATTTTTGTGTAAAATTTTGCCATTTCTTTTCCGTGGTAAAAAAATGTATTATATGACGAGGAGTTTGCATTCAATGTTGTTGTCGTTTCGTTACCACCACGTGTTCCTTTATCATTGTCAGATCTTTTCGGAAGTTGTATAATCTTTTTTCGGTAAACTTAAGCACTTCTCGATCGTTTCCGGATTATTCTCATACATATTTTCTTTGTTAAAAAAAATCAAACAAAGATTGAACGACTGAATGTACATTACATAGAAATAACATTTTTGATCATCGCCAAATCTCAAAAAAAAAACTTTTGTGTATGTATTATTATATATAAATAGAAAAAAATGTTAAATTTAATCTGCGATGCTGGACATTGCACATTAAATTTACTTTGGAGATATATGTACATGCATATACGTATATATGCTTATGTGTATGTGGTATTGGAATATTAACACTATCCAACATATAACCCGACCCGTCAATCTGAAACCGAAAATCTTATCTATCGCAATGTAAAAAAACTGTTAGGTTATATTTTAGATTGTCTGTTAATTTGTAATTACCATATACGTATGTATATGTATACGTATGTTTAGTTTTAAAAATCAATGTGTTTAGAATTAAATTGATATGGATTAAAGCAGGGTGTTTCACCAGTATATAAATATATATACAATATATTAAGTTTATCGGTTATTACGATATCAAAAACTTACATGAATCGTTTGTGAAGCACACTTAATCGTTTTTAAACAATACATGAATATATATTGATATGTATATATATATATATATATATAAATATATATATATATATATATATATATATATATATATATATATATATATATATATATATCCACACAAACTCCATTATTTATTAAAATATTCTGTTGCATTTCTAAGGTTTATATATGTTGTATATATATAAAATATATATTTGCGTATGAACGTTTATTTGATAAATAGTAAAAATTGCAACCTGTATTGACGATATGATGATGATGATAATGATTAAATCTCCCCTATAGCGAGTATTAGTGACGTTTGATTTCCGACAACGTTACCAGACCGACTTAACAACCTGGTAATACGAAAACCAAATAAAACTAGTTTATATAAATTACTAATCACATAATAACCAAAAAAAAATGATAGCTGTAATAACTGCATAGCAAGTCTAAAGTGTTAATTAATAAATTTATTATTAAAAAAAGTATTTCTTGCGTGTGACAAACTGTATTATGCTGTTTTATTTTTTAGGTAGTCGAATACAATGAAATAATCGTTATTTAAAAAAAAGTTTTAAATGGAAAAATTGTGTATCTCAAAATAGAGTTTAGAGAGTCCCTAATTTTTCAGTGTTGCCGGGTGGAATATTCCACGCTCCCGTGGCGCTTGATAGCCTGTAGACATATCTCTGTTTACTGTTTTTTGACTTATTTTTTTCTTTGATTTTGCTAATAGACGACTCGATCAATAAACTGTTTGTTATTGTTTAACGCTTGTTTCATTCATTTATTATTATTATGCGTTGAATCAGGTCTACTCTGTTTGTATTTAATTAGATAATCGATTTACAATTTGTAAAACAAATACACTTATGTATACATATGTACATATATATACATATATATATTTGCATGTATACATAATATATACAAATATATATAATGGAGTGAATTCACTACATAATAAACTATTTAACAGCCTACTTCTTGCATTTGAAGTTTGGAACCAACTCATTACTCAATCTTTTCATTATTATTATTATTATTATTATTATTATTTCTACCCAATTAAATACTATATTTGATATGAAGTAAATTTATAATATAAAAAATAAATATCTTATAAAATGATACACGCTTAATAAATCACATAATCGTACAAAACGGACTCAATAGCAATCACGATTTTTACACAAGCAATCAATCTTCAGAGACTCGTACCTCTTCCTCAAACAACTCGTATCGATATGATCGAATCGATCGTTGCTCTTCCTGGAATGATACAAAACAATTGTTAAATACTACAGATAGATTGTTCTAATAATGTAAGTATAAAAGTTGTATAATGAGATTTAAATAAAATATTATATATACATATAATCCAATAAAAATCAGAAATCATTTAAAAAATACATAGTTCCAAGTGAGTAATGGTAAGTATAAGGTTTTTTTAACAATACAGAATATAAATTTTAAAATCTCCAAAACGATAATGGTTTGGCTTAACAGTAGCCATTAGAAATCATTTCAGAACACAAAGAATTGTATAATAGCCATGAACCCTTTTCTATACGAGCTTTAAATAAAATATTTATAAATTATATATATATATACATAAAATCCAATAAAAATCATTTAAAAAATATATAGTTCCAAGTATAAGGTTTTTTTAATACAAAATATTAAATTTAAAAGAGTAAGCTTTAAAAATCTGCAAAACGACCACGGTTTGGCTTAACAATAATTATTAGAAATCATTATTTCAGAACACCAAGAATTGCATAATAGCCTTGAACCCTTTTCTTTATAAGCTTCGTTTAGAAAATAGTAGTTTCACACGTGCCAGATGAATTCACCCGGCGCCGTTTACAAACCCTTCACACGTGGCCGGTTTCTTCCCAACCCGACCTATATCCCGTCAACTGATGCCAGTCGTTTAGGATTAAGCATTAGGATTTTATTTTTGTATATATTCTACTAAGATAATTAAAAGAGATTCTATTAATATAGTTGAAATTTCGAGGTCTATTTCTTCCGCTATTGCCTAAACACAATTTTATTACAAGATACCATAAACACAATTTTATTACAGTGATTACTGTCAACGGCCCGATTCATGTTTGAGTTTTACTTCCACCACTCTCAACCCGGTACCTGGCGCCGGACAGTTGTAGTGAGTGCGGCCGGCGGCGGATGGATTCGTCCGGCACGTCTGAAATGGTAAGTACTAGCCCATACAACTCGATCCCCACTACACGGCGCCGTTGAGAAGTCGTCAATAAATATTGCGGAATTTAAAACAATCATATTACCTAGGAAACCAAAAAATGTTGATAAATGAATTTATCAAAAGCTAGTGTCATCTGCCATCTTGTTTCAAAATGGCGGCTATAACATTATAAAATAAAAAAATTGTTACTTAGGTTAGTGAAAAAGGTAGAGAAGGCAAAATGTTATATTATAGAAATTGAAAAAATAAAAAACTTTTTTGCCATGGTTCTATAATCGGATGAAACTAAGAAAAATATTTTTTTATGAGCCTGATCCGCCATCTTATTTCAAGATAGGGGCCATTCAAAAAATTAAGAATCTGTTTCTCTTTTTAAAAAATTCTAAAGAAAAAAGTAGAGGTCGTCATGATGTTCTAATTAACATTAATTTACTAAAAAAATACTTCACACGCGAACGATTGTATAAATAAAGCTTTCAACGATTCATTATTTTTGAAAGTGAGTTAAATCCATTTTTAAAACACATGATTTAATTATATATAATAAATCACATAATGGATTTAAAACTGTAAAACATATAAAACCATAAAACAACATGTTTATTAAAACAGAAATATCTGATAACAGTAATAAATGGATTTAATAACAAAATTTATTATAGTTATTAATTTAATATTTAATTTAATTTAATTTTTGCCATATAAAATTCATAAATGCCATGCGTTTAACATTCTTTGTCAGTAGAGTCGATAAAACAGCCTCCTGTAATACCAATATCATAACACACTTAAGAACCACTTCCAGGTATTTTTAAAACATCATAAATAATAATTGTGCTTCTAAATTAAATCGCTAAAATTAAATTAAATTAAAATATATATCTACTGGTTAAAATACATTTTAACCAGTAGATATATATTTCTACTAATCAAAGCATAATTTAACTGACAGGCACAAATATGCTGCTCTAAAATGTATATGAAACTCAATTTGTTAATTGTGAAACGTCAATTTTCTGTTCAAACCCAAACCTAACCATATGAGAGTTCTAAAAATAACTATAGTAATAGAACTTTTATTAAGTCAAGTCCAAATCACCAACTAAGTCATCTCTCAAGCGAAAATAAGCGGAAGAAGAAGTGCAGATGGACTTCGCATCTCGCATATTGCTCTATAGTTAGTCTGCACTTCGATATTACGCTATGAACTGATAAGATAGTATTGGTCAAAGTATGTTCAAACCGAATTTTGGTCAATAGGTGGGCGCAAAAACAATTATCCCTTCTCAGAAATCATAAATTCACATCAAAAGCAATAAAATAGTGTCTGCGCCGTCGCAGTGGTCATGCTCGGTAATGAGGGTTCCCATTGTGATGACGACGGCACGATTATATTGCTTTTGATGTGGGTTTTGACTTCTGGGAAGGGAACAATTTTTTTGCGCCCACCTATTGACCAAAATTCGGTTTATATGTTCCTCATTCAATTTGTAATATTAATATAAAGTAATATTATGAACTCTACATAACTGAGTGTTTCCACTACGATGGGGATATCTATGGCACGATTTTATTACTTTTGACGTGGATTTTTGAGTTCTAAGAAAAGATAATTGTTTTTTGCACTCTCCTATTGGTCAAAATTCGGTTTATTCGAATTATTCGATTATTCGATTCTCACTTATTGTAAGTCATAATATTGTTAAACACATATTAAATCCTAAAGCCGATATATTAGTTTTCATGGAATCTTTAAAAATATTGTTAAAAAAATGTTTCCACTTTGAAAAACAAAAAAATAGAAACATATTTCAGTATTGAATCATAAGGTTAAATATCTTACGCTCTATAATCAGTATTTACATCTTAACAATATATATTAATAAAATGAAAACATTACCTTAAACTATATTTGTTCGAATCATACAGATCGTCGTTGAAAACTCTCTTTAGTTTTTCTCGCACGTATTTATCGGAAAGTTCTTCGCACTTTTTGGACACGGACAACTCTTTGGGAATTTCGTATGTCAATTCTGAGCTGGCACATTTGCATTTCAATTGAAATGTCGCAGGAACGTCTTTGAACAACTGATAATATTCCATGCAAATTTGACAATTTGTTAGAACGTGTCGTTCGCATCTGTATTCATTATCCATTTGTAAAGACTTTGAATCATCTATTCTTCGCAAATGTTTATATACAGAATCTTTGCTACATCTGAAACAATATTTTTAAATATAATAAATTATTGTTATATTTTTTTTGTTGATTTATATCAATAAATAATCATTTACATTTCTTCTTATTTTTATATAAAAGATATTTTAAATAAGATGTAGAACTTAAAAGAAAAATTTAATATTGTCTACAATTTTTTTAATCTATTTTAGTACTTTGCTACAACATAAGCGATTGCTTCTTGCGAGAAATGGAAAAAAATATTTTCCGCTATTATTTGAAGATTCGGAGGCAAGAACATTAAAATATTTAAACCCATATTTTTATAATAATATATAACAAAAATACAGTTAAATATTGGTAATGATGATTGAATTATTTTTTTCTATATTAATTGTGACTGTTTTCTTAAAAAGACATACATAACATAACCTCAAATATTTTTATTAAAATGAGATTTTTCAAGATTCATAAAACAGAAATATATTTTTTTGTACTAAGTAATTTTGCTGACAAAAGCAATTTTAAAAGTAAATAATATTTGTGTCAGTTGCTACATATTATAGCTATTTTAGAGTAACGAGAGTGAGTTGGTTTAAAAATTAAACAAAACTTAGTCCAATAAATACTAAAACGCATTTTCTACAAAAAAATGTTAGATAATTTGTTCTTACTTTATGGTCTACAAATGCCTTCCAAACGAATTATTATAAATAATTTGCATCTCGTTTTCAATACAAATGTCAATTAAAATAACCATTACAAAATATACTAACGTTTTATTAGGTGAGCCTAACACATTTCCCATACTTGTCCGATGATCGTCACGACTAAATAAAATAATAGTTTTAATAAACGATATTTATAATTTATATAAATTTAATTGAAATTATACTCACAGGTGGTAGTTTTGTGAATGGCAAACTGCACTTTGCCGTTTCGGATGAGTTTTATTATACATCACCGGCTTAAATCTACTCTCTGCGTTGGCAAAACCATCCAAACGGTCAAATTTACAGTCGCTGAACTCGTCCACTTTGATTTTAGTTATAATTTCAATCTTTGGTGATATAATACCCTTAAAATAAAAAGATTGTAGGTAAGCTATACTGTTAAGTTAGTTCAAAGAGCGGCGTTTTCAATTACCGGAAAGCTCGTGGAGGCTTCCATCAAAAGATCAACACCGAAATTGGACACGTTACTCTCGTAATACAGCAAATCTCCAAGCGAACCCTCGTACTTCGCCAGAATTATGCCTTTGTCTTCGCAATTCTGAGGCCACTGGACCAGTTGGCAACAAACACGTTGATCATCTGTACGTAAAACGTGGTTAAAACTTAAATAGCTAGCGTAATAAAATTAAATCAGCGGGCACATTTGAGTTACCTAACCCTCTTTGAAGTCCCAACATGTTGTCGACGTTGTATATGTTTCCTTTAAAGTAAAATACTTCATGGTACTTCAAAGGGAAGCGAGGGAACAACTTTCGGGTAACGTGCCTACTTCCTAAGGCTTCGACGACGAGCGACACGTGACCTTCTTTGCACAACCATACGCCAGGACACGTAACCTGCAAATTAAAACTTCGTCAAACGCTAAAATAAATTGAAATGAAACATCAGAAATACGCTTACAAGTCTAATTTCGAGTTCCAAGGTAATGTTAAAATTTTTAATTGACATTTTTTTTCAACTTTTTTAATTAGAAAGTTTACAAATTTCCCCTACACCGTCAACACTGACGTCATCTTCGGTTGACAATTTTTTTATCATAGCAACCCTAAACGTCAAAGTTGAAACATTAAATTTGCAAAAAAATAAAATAACATAATGCGTTTTCCTGACTAAACGTTTATTATACATATTAAAAACTATACGCTGCAGCGAAAATCAGCCTGGAAGAACAAATAAACACATTTTCTTAACGAAACGTCATCTTCGCTAAAACGACAGTTAGCGACGGTGTTGCCGTATGAGAAACGCACTCATTCAACGAAAATAAAATATTATTTTTAAAAACAACAAATAAATTTATTTTTCTATTTTTTATAGCAATTAAAAATTCTAAATTATTTATTATATAAGTTTAACTTTAAAAAAAAAAAAAAAATAATAAATAAAACATAAGTATTTTATTTTTGAGTTACATATATTAGTCCCGCTTTTTAATATTTTAAAAATTTAGTTATAAATTTATACTTACAGTTTTTTATTAGTATAACAGTTAACCTCATTCTATCGTCCGGAGCGGCCGTGTCCATTATTGTCTGACTATATACATATATTATCAGAATCAACTGCCGTGAGAAAGTCTTTCTATTATCTCTTTATTCCACAAACGAATATATATTTTTAAATAACCTATAAAACTCTGCCATCTTCTCTTTACCAGCTGCAGTGGCCGTACGCAGATCAGTTGTCCCTTGACCATAATCAAGATTTATGTAAGTGGGGGGGGGGGGGGGGGTTGTGAAAGCATTTCTTCAACAACACTTAACCTCTATCAAAAAATCACAGTATGCCTTCCCCAAACTTATGATAGGACTCCTGCACATAATATTATTAGACGTTCCACCAACAAAATAATTGTAGCACCTGGCACAAAAATTGAGAATCCAGTAGACGCTTCTCGCTTACTTTTTATCTATAATTTCTTATCAATAATAACAAATAAAGAGTCCATTAGAGTGCACACAGAAAATCAATACAAAAATTAGTGGAAACCAGTCGATAATATTGAGATTAGTGCATTTATTGGAATGTTGTTAATGGCGGGCTATTTGAAACTTCAGATGTAAGTATTGACCGCTTATGGACCAAAAAATACGAACCTATTTTTCGAGCAACTATGTCCAAAAATAGATACTACGAAATTTGACGATTTATTAGATTCCATGATAAAAATTCAAGACTTAAACCGCGTGCCATTTATAAATTTGCACCTATAAGAGACTTGTAGGAACGAGTAAATAATAGTTTGGGGAAATTATTCATGTTTTCGTGTAATCTCACTGAAAATAAGCAATTGTTTGGTTTTAATGGAAAATGTCCAACCAAAAAATATGATATTGAAATATTCTGGATCACCGATTCGCAAACCGGATATGCGTTAGAAGGTATTCCATATTTGGGGGAAAAAGTAAATCACCGTGTTATCAACCTCGGCGAACAGATTGTAATAAAATTATGCACTACATATCACGGCATGAGTAGAAATATAACATATGAAATTTTAGTTCGAAGCAATTGGCTCTGAATCTAAAAAGCTGTGGTCTGACAATTATTGAAACATTACGTAAAAATAAGACATTTATTTTTAAGAAAATCAGTAAAATCGTTCTCGAAAAGAATTTTCTACATTTTTTGGTAAGAATTTTACCTTAGAAATATGTACCACAAAAAGAAAAAAAAACATTTATTTTACTCTTCACAGTGCACGATAGCGATGCAATCGTGGAAGAAGATAAACGCATAACAAAAGTAATAGTCGATTATAACAAAGTGAAAGGCGGCACTGGTCTCATGGGCAAAATGGTAAAAACTTACACTTGCTAAAAGAAGACAAATAATAATAATAATAATATAATAAATAATAATAATAATAATAATAAATAATAAAACCGGTTGCATTTTATATGAATACATTGAATGAAACTGCATTTAGAATATTAAAAGAACGTCAAACGTATTACATTTTTGAAGGAAGTTAGTGAGTCACCGGTTTCACAAAATTTGCAGCGACGACTAAAATTTATTTTTATGTGAAAGACGTTTTGTTACAATATGTAGAATCGACAAAGATAAGGATTCTTCTATTGAACAATTTATGGAACAATACTACTTATGTAGTAGATTAATTATTTTTTGATAATATACAAATTGCACTGACATCTAAAAGCATTACTGATAAAATTATATTAAAAATTACACAACATCATTTCTCGAAAATATATCCAATATGTATTTAATCATTAAATACATATTGGATATATTTTCGAGAAATGATGTTGTGTAATTTAATGTATTGTGTTTTAAATTGTCTGTTTTGTTAGCTATAAAAAACAGTTTATAAGCTTAACTTTATAGTTTTAAACGTGCATGGTTAATTAATCAGTGTGATTGATCACTAGAATAAGACGATTACTAATATCTGAAAGGCCCATGATCAATTCTCATATTAACTCTTGTTCTTTTAAGCTTTAATCTCGTCTGTGAAATCGGTAATCGTGGTTGTTTATGTGTAAAATTTTACTCTATCTACATTTAACAAATGTTATACTGCAAACAATAATAACAAAAATTTAACAAGACTTCTCGACAATTATGACAATATATTTTGTAATAATTTATGACATGTGTTGCCAAAAGAGCGCTGTGATCACCACTAAAACAAGCTTAAACGATTAACCTTTTATAAAAAAAGTCTTTCCAAGCGTAGAAATGAGACGAATATAGCTTACACTTATTGTATATTTTTTATGAGAGGACGTTAATCCGTGTTAGATTTATAGCCATAGAAAGTATTTCGATTAAAGTAAAATAATACATCCTAGCAAGTCCTACGAAGGGGGGAGGGTCCAGTCGTTGTGAATAACCGGGGCCCGAATAATTTTTTAAGTAAAATTGGGGAAATTGTATTTGAAGTTCTAGCGATCGATCGATATAATTTTAATTCTTATATTAATAAAATAAATATTCAAAGAGAAATAAAAACCGTAAAGTTCTAACATTCGATTATATCATGTGCGCTTATTCTAAGATGAAGACCGACATAGAGATACATATAAATTATATTATTGCAGAGTCTGAGTTTCCGAGTACCGGATCTCCGTTCCTTTATATATATTATTTATTTATGAAATTTTACAATTCTTTATGGGTAACAGTGAAAAAAGTATGAAATGGCTTGTTTTTATATTTTTAACTTTTTATTTTGATTTATACAAGAAAACACACAATTGTGCGAACTGTGAGTGTTTAAATAATATATTTTAGATGTCATTTAAATGCTTAGGGGGGAGGGGAGCAGCAAGAATAATCACTGGGGTTCGATTTTTCTCTCGGCGGCCCTGCTTCTTAGAATTTAAGATCGTTTTAAAATCATCATGAAAAGGACATTTTGAAAGTTTTGCAGAGGCAAATCTTGAAGAACACTACCAAGCCTAACATTAAGACCATTTAATACTATTTGCTAGGGGAGACGTATTATAAGCGCTAAGTCGGTTTTGCGTCAAATCAAAGAGGTTCACAAAGCGCCTCAAAAAATGTATAAGATTACAGAAACCAATGATATAATTTGGGATGAAGCATAGTGTTTAGCACACCGACTGATAGACTTCAATTTTGTAGTCTCACTAACAGTATTGTTTCAAGAAAATATTGTAAGCAACGCTATACAAAGTCAGATAATAAATATGAAAGTTCCTGAAAACTTATTGCAGTTTATTTCTGAAAAACCGCAAAAAATGTGACTAATATTACCCATGTGTCTATGCAATAGCATTTCAATCAATTTCATTCACACTTGTGGGGATTTCGGTACGACATCGACTTGCTTCCGGATAACCTCGTGGAGGCTCACTGTATGGACCTTCACCGTGCCCTTACATATGGTGATCGTTCGGACGTCGATAGAGTTTAATTACGTACAGAAGTTAAACAACTCAAATTTTTCCAAAAGAGATCCTGCATATCTTAAAAAAACACTAATGTAAGCAAAATGCAGTTGATTTTCTGAAAGAATTTTTTATTACTTTGATCTTATAATAAGCATCATCTTAATAACTGATGGAAAAAGTTCAAAATTTGCGAGTTTAATCAAAGTTACAAAGTAATACGTTTTTGAGATTAAAATGAAGAAATTAAAAATTTAATTAAAATACATTATTTTATCTTTAGCCAATACTAGTTCATTTAAAAAGTAATATTCGTATTAGGTCAAAGAAATGGGTTTCGTTTGGGTTAAGTTCAAGGCAACCATGAGTACGCAAATTCAGAATTAAAAATTTAAATTTTTTGTCGCTAAAGCGCAATAACCCACAATATTAGCATAGCTTCTTCTATTTGTGCAAATATAAAATCGCCGATAGTGGTCGAGCGTAAAGTATCCTATTATTCGAGCTAATTTCACCGCGATGTAACGCAATACTTTACATACGCTAGCGAAATTAACACCGCGTTACATAATTTATCGATTGTTTCAGAATTATTTATTAATTTTATAGCGCGTTACATGTGCCCATTTTCATTTAAAGGGCAAATCAATTCATTTTTATTTTTGCCAATAAAAATGTTTATCGCTATTTTTGATTGAATGTTAAAAAGATTCTAAAATAAGCGTGAAGTTTGATCCATTTTAATAATTAATAAAATTGTCAAGTTATGTAAAATGTTGTTTTTATTGCACGATTTTTTCGACTTTATGGCCAAATTATCGAATGTCAATAATAGATCAGTAACGCGGGTCATACGAACGGCGCTCGGTTTTATAGGTTTTATGAGTTTTTCACACAATTCTCGCGTTGCGCTACTGTGTAATCGTCTAGTGCGAGTTTCTCCGTTGCATAAATAGATAGAGCGGCACACGCGGAGCCATAATCCGCACTGGGTTACCAGAACGGACGCCTATTCTTTACATTCTGTCATCGCTCAGCGTAGGACGACCGCCAGCGCCAGCGCCAGCGCCAGGACCGGTCTTGACGGTTCAATATTTACACTTTCACGAGACAGCGGCAAAACGACGTCTATTGGTATTGTTTTTTGTTTATTAATTTTAGGTTAAGCATACAAACGTAAAATTTGACATATTTTTTTTTCTTCCCCGCGGCCATAATACCACCATTAACGTACATTAAATATTAAATTAGTAGTTTGTTTCATTTATTCTAAATGCAAATGACAAATATGTCGTTTATTTATTTTTCATAGCAACTCCATATCGAATTAACTGATAGAAAAGGGGGAGGGGGGCGTGAATTATCACACATTACCGAATCAATAAAACACAGTTCAATAGAATGCGACGTGTTATTGATCTCGAAGGTTTTTTCAAGGAAAATGACTCGATTAAACTTGCAATGCAACTTAATTGATATATTTATTTAATATAACTTTTTTGTGTACTATTTAAGATATGTATATTGTTACTTGTATGCTTAGATACTTTTAATCTTTAGCGTTCGTAAATTCTCTTTCTTTCTGGTGTCATAATCTTATACTTGTGTATGTTTATTATTATTAACAACTGCTCCTATTTCGCAATCACATGAACGTATATATAAAGCAACACTATATGTGATATAACATGTAACCGGATGTATTATTCGACTTTGCTGTAGTTAAAAAAAACGGATGGGCGTAAATAATCGAAATCCCAACATCACAGTACAAAAAAAAATCGTCCCGATGGGGCTTTATTAATTTATTTAGCTAATATAGCTCATTTTTACACTAAATATACATATAATACGTAATATAAACATAAACAGAAAATAAAAAAACAACTAAATATTATAATTTATTTCTTAATGCAAGATGTTTTTTTATTCCATTTAGGAAAACCGCTACATTTTTATTTTTGTAGATTGCTCTAGGAATATTATTATACAAATTCACACCTCCGTACATAATTCCCCTGGCCGTACTCGTTTTCTTATACCTAACTATCCTTAAATGTATTAAATCTATATCTTTATTTCTTATTAAATACTCTGATAACATATTATTTTCTAGCTTATATATATATAAATACTAAAACATTCATCTACAATATTTCATCATACTTCTACAACTAGTAAATATTTTTCTCTCATTGCCCTAATTTTTAACAGATGTATTTTACTTTTTTATATTATTAATTATATCATTAATATATAATATAAACAGCAATGGTCATAATTTAAACCCCCGTGGTACACCGTGAGATAATCTTTGCTCTTTGGAATATGCATAATTTATTTTATGTTTTTGCTTTCTTTCTTTTTATTAATTATTAAACCATATTCTAACTATTTTCTATAACTTATTCAACAATATTATTATGTATATTATTTCGAAAGCTCTCTTGAAATCCACAAAAACTGCTCCAATGATTTTATTTGTATGAATAAAATTGCTCTAAATAAACTTTTCCTGTAAGAAAAGATAAAGACAAAATCGATGAGTGAGCTGAAGTACCAGATACTGCTTTTAGTTATATTATAGTTTCAATATGTTGTTTTCAACTGATTTTTGGTTCCGGAGACGGTCCTTTTATATCCGGCTGTGCTATAATATCATTTTTGATTTTATTTTCTTGTTCACCCAAGATTTTATATCTCAATTTATTTCATTCAGTCATTCTTCTATAATCGATCGCTGTTTGTTTGAGTTATGTTAAATAAAATTTTGCGCAATATACAGATTTTTCTACGATATATACATTTACACAATATATTAATGTTTTTTCTGCAAAAAATGCATCTTATGGTTTCTTCACTTTAATTATTATTTTATATTTTATTTCAGTTAATTGTAAAAAATATACTTTTAAAACTAAAACCATTGTTTTAATTATATTTTTTGTAGAAATTTATCACTTATTGTAGTGATTTCTATATAATTTCTCTCCTACTGATTGTTCATTACATGTTATCAAGGAATGCATTATAGATATAAAAAAAACACTTATCTGATTGGTTATTTATTGTTTCATATATTTTTAATTAATATAAATGTTCTATTCGATACTGATTTATCTGATAGTAATATTGTTTACATTTCCCACGCGAAAATTCTTCATTGAGGTGTTCGAAAAATATATTTAGATGATCAAAAATATTTTTAGTAGTGTTGCTCCATTACTTTTATTGTGTATGCAATTTTTATGTTAAAATCAAATCTATTGACAATGAAATCATTTTGGTTTAAATCTAATTAGTCGAAGCTTATTGTTTTTATTTGCGATATTTTATCGAAAGTGTGCGTATTATCTTAACAATGGGGTTTATATAGATAAAGATCATATGATAACATAAAATACGACAAAATCTTCAAAATCCACTTGAGCAGTGTGCTTAACATTTTTTGCTGCCTAAATCGTTTACTTTGAATAAAAAGAGCAATAATTGTTTTTATGTATTATCTACTTAAAAAGTTGCAGCGTAAGTTTTCGCAGCGTGTTTTTTATGTAGAGTCACGCTGCACAAACATTTTTTTTTATTTTAAATGAATTATAGATAAAATGTCAGATGAAAACACTGACATAAATACTGTACTCGTAAATGTTCATTTAAATTATCGCATTTAGATAAATGTAAATTTGTACTGGTAGGTAGGGATATGTAATTTTCTAATTGTTCAATCAAATTTACAGATGAGTGGCATTTTTTAAAACAACTCTGATCGACTTTAACTGAACTGAAAAATATATGGTATGCCTATTAGTCGTTTTCATATAAATCTGAATTCTCGCTTTTCATTATTGCTCTAATAAAAAAATCAAGGCTACAGTTATTAACTGCTTATTGGTGTGTTATAGCAATAATGATTTTATATATAATTAAATAAAACTTCTTGAGCTATAATACTCAAAATATAGCTAATGAGCCTGAAACTGATACTTAAAGTATTTAGGGATTATATCCACAGCTTTTCGTCGATAGATACATAATCAGACGAAGCCATAATGTAGTTACGCTACGTAAGATAATTTATTAAACAACTTAGGCCATCGAGTTCTTTGCCCCATGACAATGGCGTACTCGTTTCGCATTAGAATATAGGGTCATAGGCCTGACTAGACGTCTAGTGACGATGCACCACAATTGGCCTATTAAAATTCATTGATGGCTAAAATGCACAATGTAGTATCGATTGCACTCTGATATATAAAATCAGCATGATTACATGATTAAAATTATTTAATAATATATTCGTGCAAAAGTTTGAGGTCGAGTTATCTGTTCATATATAGTTTTTGTTTAGAATCATTCGTCAAAATGCATGACGCAAAAGATTAGAGACTGAGCCTTTTTATTATCGCTATCGATTGTTCATGCATAAGACACATTTGTGTGAAAGTCACGAATGCATGTACAACATACTGATGTCATGCTCGTTAACATTTTATTTAATCGAACATAATCGCGCCATAATAACTTTCAGATTATCATTTTAATTCAATAATCTTGATTTTGTATATCTTACTAAATAGATATATTACGTTGTTGTATAATGGAAAATAATTGAACGCTGATTCACTACTTGATATCACAGATTTTCGCGCAAAGTTCGAAAATCTGATAGACAATGCCAGTCTTTCGAAATCCCGGAACTAAATCGTTGCTGAAAACCATACTCGTAAGATAATAAATCATTAAATATCATTCAGTGATATCAGTGCCGTTTGATTTAGTATTCACATCGCAAAAGTTTACGATAAGACATCGAGGATTCTCGGTTTCGTTATGCGGAGCGCGTCACTCTAACAATTTATTGCCGATTCCACTTCGTAGCGTTCTTGAATATGACTCCATTGTCTTTAATTTATTATTAGAGAGGATTCACAAAAATATAGATCGCTTAGATCGTGTCCGTATGTATATTATGATGCCTTTTGATAGGAGCGTTAAGATACAATTCGTTGCATTCTTGACATGGACGTCATTTAACTTTTCTTTTAATAAATAATTACAATAAGTGAGAATCGAATAAAGCACATCTAAAATGAATATTGACCAATAAGAGATCGCATAAAACCCTTCTCAGAAGTCAAAAATTCACGTCAAAAGCAATAAAATCGTGTCAGCGTCATCGCAGTGGAAACGCTCGGTTATGTAGCGCTCATATTAATACTTTTATATTGATATTACAAATTAAATGAGGAACATATAAACCAAATTTTAACCAATAGGAGGGTGCAAAAAACAATTATCCCTTCTCAGAAGTCAAAAATCCACGTCAAAAGCAATAAAATCGTGCCGTCCCCGTCGCAGTGGAAACGCTCGGTATAAGTGAAAATCCAATGAAGCATATCTAAACCATATTTTGACCAATAGGAAAGCGCAAAAAACAATTTACTTTTCTCCGAAACCAAAAATTCATGTCAAAAGCAATACAATCGTGCCGTCGCTCTGTTATCTATCGTTAATATTATAATTTTTTATAACAATATTACGACTGAATCGTAGCTAAGCCGAATTTTGACCAATAGGGGAACGCAAAATACAATTATCACTTCTCAGAAGTCAAAAATCAACGTCAAAAGCAGTAAAATCGTGCCGTCGCAGTGGGATCTACAAGATTTAATAATATTAAAATATATAACTAGTATTTAGAAAAGACTCAATAAACGTTACGCATTTAAAAATCAATAAAAATCTAATAATTATGATTGGATTAGTAATAAAATTACTCATAATATATTCTGAATAATAAGTTACTGAATAATAGTTACACTACCGAAAAATATGTTTCTTATTGAAAGGCAAATAAACTAAAAGCTCATAAATTCATATTACTTTATGTACAATGCTCAAATTATAAAATAATATCTATTTAAGAATAATTAGTTATACGTATTTTTACAAATTTAGTTTTATATAATATTTTATTTTTATAAAATTGCAAACAAGTGTTTTTTCTCAAGAAATAATTCTCGAGAAAAAACACTATCTATAACGTTGAACATTAAAGCAATAACATGTTAATTGACATTTTGGTCTGATTAAAATTACGTAAACATAAAAATATGGTGAATATATTTTTTATTTTAGCGAAATTATTTGTTAAAAAATCGACAGAATGTATCAAAAAATACGACATACGGTCTCCACATTAGGAAATCGTAAAGGTACAATTCTATTTCACGACAATGCGTGACCACACATTACATGATTAAGCAACAAAACGTTCGTTCCTGTTTAGAATCTACATCAAAGTGTATTTAAATCGAATTTTGGTCAATAGAAGGGCGCAAAAACAATTATCACTTCTCAGAGAGCAAAAATTCATGTCAAAAGCAATAAAATCGTTATCTAGCGTTCATAATAAGACTATATAACATTATTACAACTTATAATAAGTGAGAATCGAATATTGGAAGCACATCTAAACCGAATTTCGACCAATAGGAAAGCGCAAAAAACAATTATCCCTTCTCAGAAGTCAAAAATCCACGTCAAAAGCAATAAAATCGTGCCGTCGCCGTCGCAGTGGGAACGCTCGTTACCGAGCGTTCCCACTGCGACTTCTGAGAAGTGATAATTGTTTCTGCGCCATCCTATTGACCAAAATTCGGTTTGAATATACTTTGACCAATCAGAAGTTCATAGAGCAATATGTGATATGCGACGTCTGGCTGTACTTCTTCAGTTTATTTTCCCATGAGAGATGAGTTGCTTTAGTTTATATTTTGGACTTGACCTAAAACTATAGTTAGTTTTAGAACTTCGTGTTGGTTAGGTTTGTGTTTGAACAGTAAATGGACGCGTTTCGCAACTGTCAGTTTCATAGACATTTTAGAGCAGCATATAATTTCACTAGCGCTTATCAGTTGAATTATATTTTTGCTAGCTAAAATATATATATTTATAAATGAAAATTTTGACTTCACTAGTGAAATACACATTCACTTTAACATTTATACATCGCATGTAAATAAATAGTGATGAATATTTAAATGTGAATATTACTATATATGGAAAAGTTTTCTAGTTTTATATTTTCACTGGTAAAAATATATATCTACCGGTGAAAATGTATTCCAATATGATTTCAATGAAATGACGTATTTAAAAAATAATAATTTAAAAAATAGTTATAATATTTATATATCCCTCAAAGAATTTTTTTTAAAAAAACAGTCGGAATAGATTCAATACTGTTTTTTTAATATTTTTTTTAATTTTCTTACCCGGGAATTTCTGGCTCAGAATCAGAAACGCCATTTCAGATTTTTCAATTTTTTTTAATGTTTCGATTTCATTAAGATTCGTAGTATTTAATTACATTATATCAATTTTTCTGGCCAAATTTAAGTAGGGGGTGGGGAAATTCCTTTACCTGCTCCCCCGCCCATGATTCTCGACGTAACATGTGTTCAATGAGGCAATTTTTGAAATTGCTCAGGAGTAGTGTTGATAATCCGACGTTCCTCAATGATCATCACCTGCGGGTTGTAGTGCCCTAGAGAGTCGGCTTTACAACCCTTTTAAAAAATAATAATTTGTTTATTATTTTTAAATTAGCGCTTAAATTTAAATTAAAGTATTTTAAGTCTCTTAAAACTACTAACTCCTGTGGACGTTTTAAAACGTCAAAAATGTGTGTACCAATTTCCTCGCGAACGAGTATATTCGCGCGTTTGAAAATATATTCTAATGAAACTTCACAGTGCTTTCTGCGTCACATTGTATTTTTTTATACATATGTTGTGCCGGTTAGATTTTTTGCTCTTTGATAACCATATTTTTATTGCAAACACATGTACAAATCATTTTCACAAAAAATAAAACATTTTAGTTGAAATTCATCTTCCAACGAGTAAGCACCTAACATTTTATTTTATACGGTATTGTGTTTTTAGTACTTTTCTCTTTTTATGAAAATTAACTTTTTGCACTTTTAATTAAGTATATATATTTTTAATGTTTTACTTTATTCCTTGATTCTGAATGGGCAATAAATAAAGTCGGGGATTTCGCTAAAAAAGTCATTATAGTGATAAATTAATAAATTAACAGTGCTTCACAAAAGTTCTCGAAGAGAATCAGTAAGAGCTTATAAAAAAATTACAGACAAATTACACACAAAATATCCCTTGTAATTTATTCCTGTATAACATATTTTTTTCTCTAGCACAACTACTTTTTAAATTGTGAAAGAAATATAGTATACAATTTTTAGATATTTTTCTTCAAACTAATACTTTTCGCAAATAAAAGTAATATATATTGTAATAATTAACTGTTATTTAAAAAAAATACACTGGCTTATAGTGAATACTATATGTATAATTAAGATTGCTGGTAGATTTTTAGCGCTTTACACTTAAAAATTCTCAATTCGCGCTCGGAAAAAAAGAACATCGTTCAAGTTTTTTTTTATATTATCTTAACATTAAAGTGTAAATATATATTCATCAATATAAAATCTAGGTAATTCGCCAAATCAGAAACACATATTTTGCCTAATCTGCTCACTGTGCGAATTCGATACAAGCAATAAAAAAAGCAAAAAATCATAACCACAATATAGAATGTTATACAAAAACATATGATTCGAATCGACGCCATTAAACCGCAAAACTGTTATCGTGAGTTTCATAACTACTATCAGTGAATCAGTCCACACACTTTATTATCGTACCGTATCAAATTTCAATTTCTAGAATGTTTTTTCTGCAAAAGTCCCACCACTCACTCCATCCGCTGCTGTCCCACTTGTCTACATTTTTACCAGTTTCGTCTGCTCTCCAACCGGACCGATCTGTCTTCTTCGCACAAAAGAAGACATCTTAAGATTCTTACCGACTGGATTTTTGTCTTCAATCATCGATTGGGTGCGAAAGGCCGAGCGAATCTGGGACGCAAGCGAAGGTCTCTTTTTGTGGTAACATTCTCTCCGCGAACGAAGGGCGGACTAAGAAGCAGGAGTCAGCTCCACTTTTAAGGCTATATAAATCTTCAAAATATTCTGAAACAGGTTTCGAATAATATTAATCAATAACGATCCCTCTCTAAACAAAGCCAGAAGTTAAAAAAAAAAACAACCATGAACCTAATTCGACCCTGTCTGCGTACACCGAGTTATCTTGATGTGCCATTTCTATCCGCACTTTTTTTTAACTATCCGATTTAGGTCGTTATTTAGAATGGCTATTCGGCGATGTATTTTAATAAACCTAAATGTCAATTTTGATTTGTGCAGGCGTTGTCAACTAAATATTTTGTACATAACCATTTTGCACAATGCTTAAATCTTTTAATTGTTAAATCAAAAATAGTCCAAAATATATTATTTAAAAAAATTTAACAATAAATATTTATTTATTTTTAAAGTAAATCACTAATTGAAAAATCTAGCTCTACAGCTTAAATTGTACTATATGTTAAAATAACCGATATGTTTATTTTATTATATATAAAACAATTTATACTTACGTAGTAATATTTAAAAAAAATATGTAGCAGTAATTTATTCAAAAACTTTTTTTACTTGAGGAAAATCTTGTAATTTATTTATGTAGTTACAAAGAAAAACTTTCAGTTAATTTATACAAGTTTTATGTAATCTCCGTTTATTATTCAACTGGGGAAATACTAGTTATGATGTATTTATAATTTAAGACAAAATACAAATCTAGTAATAAATTATGATGTAATTTTATTCTTGGAAATTTTCAGTCAAGTTCATCGATTTTTAACATTTTTACTTTGACAAAATAATTAAATATTAATTACATTTCTATGATGCTATAGTATACATTAAATTAATTTAAATCTATTTATTAGGCTATAGATTATAATTTTAATTCTTAAACTTGAAAATGTATTTTTTTTAAATACGTGATATACTAGTTGTTCGTTTTTTTCTAAAATATATGTTTTTTATACTCATATTTATAATTTTTACTTCTAAATATGACGCGTAAATATTTTTTTTCATATTTATTTAACAGAGTCTATTATGTGTGCTAAGCAAGACGCAGTTATAATTTAAAAATTAAAATCAAAAAACACATGTTATTTTTTTATACTTCATTGAAATTCATATGTATGGAAAACAGTAGTTGTTTAGGAGCGCTTTAGCGACTTTCATCTTCTTTAGGACGTTGTGGTGCAGGCTCCCTGTGTGTAGGCAGGCCCCACGGAGCGTAGCCTCAGCGGAGGTGTCTTCTGTGGTGGGTACAACCGGCTAACGATAGGACCTAAATGGCCGTAAGTCTTTTCTGCGCGTGTACTTTTGTAAAGACCTACTCGTTCAAGGGCAAAGCCCCGGCGGAAGAGTTAAATGCGTGACTAAGCTGTGACGTCTTGCGGCCGAGGCTCGCATCTTTTATGGCGTAGGATTCTGGAACCTAAACATAAAAAATTTGGATTACTCGTTGATATTTGCATAAATTAGTCACCACTTTTCTTCTTAGATTTTTTACTCCGAGTGTTGATTTATAAGTTGTAAATATGGAAAGTATTTTTTTTATTAAAAATCATTACAAAAATACAAAATTATTTTGAGTGATTTTTGCTATATTGTATTATTTTTTAATTATATTCATAATCAATTTTTACTGGCGACACATTTCATAATATTTTTTGGCAACGATTATATATTGTAGTAACAAAAACAGTGTAAATAATTAAAAAATAGCAGTTGAAATTAAAAGTAAAATATATTTTAATTATTTTAATAATTATCGAACCTCGGTTGCTCGGATAATTTAACTCGGTTATTCTCGAGTTATTTAAGCAATCGTAGACAGTTTGTAACCTATGGTGGCCGATTGTCAAAAGAATATTTTACCCCTTCGGGGGTTCCTCAAGGATCCAATCTGGGACCTCTACTTTTTGTGTTATTTATTAAAGACATAAATACAGCAATTAAAAATTCAAGTTTTCTTCTGTACGCAGATTTAAAATTATATAAATGCATTCGATCTGTTGTGGACTCCTCTCTACAAAGGGATTTAGACTCTCTGTGGAGATGGTCTTCCGTTAACCGTCTGCCCTTTAGTGTCGGAAAGTGCCATACTGTGTCATTTTCTCGATCCCGTTCGCCATCAGCTTATTTCTACCATCTCGCTGGTAACATTTTGACTAGAGAAACTTCCACTAAAGATCTTGGAATCACTTTCGAGAGCAAATGGAGGTTCTCTCTACACATACACGACGTCTGTGATAAATCTTCCAAGATGCTCGACTTTGTTATGAGGAATGCCTTTCACTTTGACGATCCGTCAGTTATTCGCATCCTCTATGACACCTTAGTTCGTAGCATTCTTGAATCGGGATCTATAATTTGGAATCCCCGAATAGCCAAATATTCCCTTTTAGTGGAAAAGATTCAAAAAAGGTATTTAAGATACCTTTACAAAAGGACATTTGGTTATTATCCGTACATATATCCCAGCGCCTTTCTTTTAGGAGCGTTGGGATATGATTCGCTGAGTTCTCGCAGAAAGCTGTATGTCGCTAAGCATTTTTTCAAATTACTAAAAGGTGCTGTCGACAATCCAGCTATTCTCGAGGAATTCCAGTTTTGGGTTCCGGAACATCTTCGAGAATCACGATCGCGACCTCTTTTGATGGCCGTTAGGGCTAGGACATCCGCACTTGCCGACTCGCCTATAGCTGTGTCCATCCGGCTCCTTAATACGCTGGCATTACATATTGACCTATTTAATGTTAGCTACGAGGATCTGATCCAGTTTGTATCATTTAATTTTGATATTTTATAATTTTTTGTTATGTTTAAGTATTGTTCTATTTATGTATATATACGTTTTTTTATGTTTTATAAATTTAAAATTTGTTTTCGACCATCGTGGCGCATTGGGGTAACCTGTTAGGCCACGATGGTCTTAATTTAATCTAAAAAAATAAAAAATAAATAAAATTTGACAGCCAAAAAATCATCTATATTTAGAATTTTCGCTGTGTGGAATTTTCGTATGCGCAATAATCTGGTCACCATTTAGTATTAGTAAGAACATCTGTTTTTTAGATGAGTATTTTAAAACTAATTTTATACTAAAAAATTAATAAGAATATTGTAAATTATAGTTAATACACAATAAAGTCTATAATATAGAATAAAACTAATGTAATTGCGATGTCACAAAAATAATATAGAAGTAGAACATTTAAAAATAATTTTCTTATAAAAAAAATCTAAGTTAAGAATATTTAAAACGCTCTACTTGAAGATTATTTACGATATTTTGTAAACTCTCACAACACCTGTGCGTTCTGGTTCAAGATGTAAATTTGCAAATTTACATTCCACGCTAATTATGATGTAGATCTGTATTGAACAGTCACGGTCTTTCGAACGACTCAGTTTATTCTAAAATTCACATCTTTTTCAAAATTATACTTTGAAACAAACACTATGTTGACTCGATAAATTTGCACTATTAGCATAAATCACGAACCGTTGACGAGCTCGAAGATGATTGATCGTAAATGGATCACTCGAACGGTCCGAATTATTGCATCATCCCTCTAGGCGACTATTTGAACACCTGCCGTTCTATATTTATATGTATGTGTGCGAATTTTGTTGCGTGAAATTTTCAGTTAAAGTTTGCTCGTCGCCAGTTTGCTATTATAATGCTGACTGTTCATAAAATCGGTTAGTCATTTTAAAGCGTGTATAAAAAGGCTAAATGATTAATTAACGACAGTTACTATCTTGTCAACGTTCGACAAGTGAACATCTGTGAGTACGTACAATGAGACGTTGACACAATTGTACTATATCTGAAATTGTGATCTTACAGATAGTAAACTTTTATAATAGATATATATTTGTTTTTGCTTACAGAGATTAAACTATTATGTTCATTTTAAAATATCTCAAATGGCAGACGTTGGTTTCAGTTTTGTTCCTAATACAATTCGGTGAGTATTTTTAATTAATTAATTGTAATATGTATGTTATCACTAATAAGTCCTAAATGTTAATCAAATAATTCGTGTACATTTTGTATTACCATAAAAGTCCATTTTTGCGATACGGAGATTAGATAACTCAATATATATGTAAAATATATTATCACATTTTCCTATTATTTCTTATTTTTTGCATAGCATCGATTTTGTTTTTGAATACTTGTACTGCATATGAAATATTTTACATTATACGTGAATTTATTAATAAATTAAATAACTTAGGGTATTGAAAATGTTCATGCTATAAGACAATCAGTCTTAGCTTTTTTTAAAAACTATGGTATTAAAAAAAATAAAAATTGCATTAATAGCATTAAACATCTAATTTCATAAAACAGATTTTTAACATAGGATTTGAAACTTTAAATATAATAGTAAAAAAGGTCGAGAAACACTGGTTAACACTGACCAAAAATAACTGATCATTCCCACTTTGATAATGACGGTACAATTTTACAAAAAGTGAGAATTAGAATACATACATTAGAACCGTATTTTGTCTAACAGAACAGCGCATAAAACAATTATCACTTCTCAGAAGTAAAAAATCCATGTCAAAAGCAATATAATCGTGCCGCTGCAATCGTAATGGGAATGCTCAGTAATAATCTGACATTTTATAGAAATATAGTAAAAAAAGGTCAAGGCACACGGATCGTCATTGATTAGAAAATGCCTGTAACCGAGCATTCTCACTATAATGGCACGATTTATGACTTCCGAGAAGTGAGAATTAGAAAATGTACATTAAAACCGAATTTTATCTAGTACAAGATTTAATTTTGTCTTGTAGCTTTAACTATTAATTATAATAAAAAACATTTAATAAAATTATAGTAAATTATAGTAAATAAGCTCAAGGAACACTGGTTAATATTAACCATTTAAGATAAAGCATATTCACTTTGGTAAAAAAAATTAGCTTAAACTCAGTTAATAAAATATTGACATTTTAACAACTATTTCTAACTAAAACTTTTTTCTTTTAATTTAAAAATCTATGTTAAAAAATAATAAAAATGCATTAATATCAACTAACGTGTTTCTTCAAAAAATCAGTTTTTTAACATCAAATTTAAAAAGTATAGTAAAAAAATCTAGGATTGGATATCATTAACTAAAAGTAAATGCTAGCATTTAAGATAAATTTATATTTACTTTTAGATTCTAAAATATAAATAATATTATTCGGATCTATTAAATTTATAATATAGTATTAATTGATTTGACATATAATATTTTTACGGATTTATATTTTGTTAACTAGAGGTAAAAATTTCCTGTGCAGTTTTAAAAAATTAATGAATTGATCATTTTCCTCTTATTCATATAAAGTATTATATAAAATGCTAAGTAACGACCTTGAATTTTATAATAAATATATTATAGATAATACAACAATAGAGTATAGATCACTCATGAATAGATACTGATCTGTAATATTTATGTAGATAACTGTTCTTTTTTATTTATAATAATGTCATTATTTGCATGCATTTTTCAGCATCATGTGTGACGAATACAAAGTCCTTATCGCTGTCAGTGAGGGATCTGACATTGCTCGTGGACGAAACGCAGAGGTTTACAGTCCAATTAACGTGAGCTGCCATATAAATTTAAGATTTTAAATTTGTATAACGTGAATAACATATTTATATACTTTCAGAGGTGAATTCAACAAGTCGCTGACTGTAAACTTTGTAGAACCTCACGAGGACATTGTTAACGTGAATCCTTCTACGATTGTTTTCAATGCTACTGCAAAGAGAGCAGTTGATGTACAAGAGATAGAAGCATGGCTTTTGGGCGTTGGCCCCGGCCACATAGAAGTCTCGCTTAACGTCACTCCACCTGGATACATATCGAAGTAAGTAAAGGCGACATTAATGATTTTGACTATCAGGAACTAGATTTTTATCAACTTAGTATGACGTTGATATATATGAATTACTTCGCCCTTGAACCTTGCCCATGTAATTAACGCATATGCGGTGGTCCAAAATAGCCTAAAATTAGTGGCTGCAGAATGTTCATAGATTCAATTATGACAAATTGCCGATGTAATGATTCATCTACGTATTTCTAGGCACAATCACCGCACGACTGATTTTTTTGTGGTACTCCTTTCAAGATTTTTTTAAATTTGTCATATTTTACGTTAAGCCCAATTTTATCATCTAGATTCAGGCACATTTTTAACAGTCTTTTCGATCTAGAGTTATTATTAATTATTTTAAGTACCATATCCTAAAGGCATTGATTATTCGTCTCTCCCTTTTATATTAATGGTTTGTGTTTCAACGGAGCACATCAAAGACCAAACTATTCCATATTAAGTCTTTTTACTGTCCTGTCTTCTTCAGAGAATGTATTGCAGGCAGATTATCTTATATTCTTAGCTTCTTTAAGGATCGACACTCATTCGTTTATTAATAAGTCAAACCATTTATTTATATTTCTGACTACAATTAACCGCTCCAAATAATACACTTATCTCTTGGAAATCCATACAAAAATCTCTAGTATCCTCTCTATCTCTTTTATTTTTATTGTTCTCTTTTCTTTATAAGCTATGTGCCAAAAGAATCAAAAAATGTATTTTAGACAAATAGATAATCTTAGGTTATTAGTTTCTTAAAGAATAGATTCTCAATTGTATAATATTTGTATATAGATCTATCATTTAGTATCTTCGGTCTAATGGGATTACGATCTAAATATCGATGTATTGTATTTTAACCTTTAAAAGTCCAGAGGCATGTATGTTATGCTTAAAATGGTTTTAGCATCTGTCATGCCCAATATTTTTTCTATTTTCTGAAGCCATTTTTAATAATTTAATGATATAATTTCCAGTATTTTATTTCATTAGTTACTAAGAAATACTTCTATCAATATATTACGGTAAAAAGATCTAGTAATTCCTAACCATTTTACCTGGAACTGTAAAATTACTAAAATTCGTTGTAAAATCTGTTAATCCATCGATGGATTTTAGAAATTGCTCCATAGTTAGTCTGCACTTGGATATTACACTGTTTTAAAAATATGATAGCTATCATTACCGATATAACTACGGATTTCTAATATGAAAGTATTGGTCAAAATTTATTCAAACCGAATTTTGACCAATAGGTGAGCGCAGTAAAAATTATTACTTCTCAGAAGTAAAAAAATCGTGTGGGCGCCGTTGCAGTGGTGATAATTGTTTTTTGCACTCCTATAAGTCAAAATTCGGTTTATATATGCTTCCTTCATTCGATTCTCACTTATTGTAAGTCATTATATTGTTATAAAAAGTCCTAATATGAGCACTAAATAATCAAACGTTTCACGATTTTATTACTTTTGACGTGAATTTTTTACTTCTGAGAAGTGATAATTGTTTTTGCGTCCTCCATTTGACCAAAATTCGGTTTGAATATACTTTGACCAACACTCTTATATCAGAAGAATGTACTAATATCGGAAAGGAAAGCTATCATATTTTTAAAACAGTATAATATCCAAATGCAGAAAAACTATGAAGCAGTATGCGAGATGCGACGTCTGTCTGTACTTCTTCTTTTGCTTATTTTCCCCTGAGAGATGAGTTAGCTTAGTTTGTATTTTGGACTTGACCTAATGAAAGTGCTAAAAATGTAATTAGTTTTAGAACTTTTATTTGGTAAGGTTTGGGTTTGAACAGCGACGTTTCACAGCTGTCAAATTGATTTTCATAGACATTTTAGAGCAGCATATAATTTCAATATAAGTTAAATTATATTTTCGCTAGTAGAAATATGTATCTACTAGGGAAAATATAACTTCACTGAAAAATACCATTTAATTTATATTATTATTCTCGTTACCGAGCATTTTTATTGTGACGGCGATTGCACGATTTTATTGCTTTTGGCTGGTGTTTTGACTTCTGAGAAATAATAATCGTTTTTTGCGCTCTTCTATTGGTCAAAATTCGGTTCAATTATGCTTCATTCTCACTTATTGTGAGTCGTAATATTGTTTAAAAGAGTTAAAAACGCTATGTAACCGAGCTTTTCTACTGCGACAGCGACCGCACGATTTTATTGCTTTTAACGTGGATGGTCAGAAAAATGCATATCATTTAATGAAAAATACTATGAATCTTCATTTGACATTTTGAACATGCGTCATTATTGACAGCTGTCTGATTTACAGTGCTGTCACTATATGAAACTCGAATTGGATCAACCTCCCAATTCTATACGATTATATTACTTGCTGATAATTCACTGTTCCATAAATTATATTTAACTAGTACAATTAGGTCTAACACAAGCAATAAAAAAATATATTATAGTATTTGCATCAAAGGACATAAAAATCGTTACAATGTGAACTAAGCGTGGCTTATCAAATAGGTACTATTCCCATATAGTAAATTCTTTGGATTTTGGCAACCAATGGGTTAATGGTTGAAGATTAACAGAAGAAAACTATCCATATGCATCTGATGTCCTGTCCGCCTACACAGAGAGCACTATGGTTGAGTAAATTTGGTCTAACTATCTCTTCCTTTGAATACATCGGTGTTTCTAACCACAAATAGCTGCTCCAAATTGTTTTCTTTTTTCCTGGCAATTTATCAAAAAAGTCTGCCCTCGATTTAGAACTCTTTAATGGTTTATTGATTCACTTTCCAAATCTTAATGGCATTGATTCTTTATATCTCACTTGTATGTAAAAATTTTTTTAAAATCTATCAATTGAAAAATAACTTTTTTGCAATTATGTGGGATATAACGATTTTTGAGAACATGACAACTTTTGTAGTTAAAATTAGATTGCCGTGAATCTGAAGAATTAATCTTGTAAATATATTGTCTAATTTTGTTAGCGAGTCTGATATTTTTTTCAAAATGGCGTCTATTAAAAAAAAGATTTAAAATCAAAAGAAACAAAAACGTTCTATAATAGAAATTAAATTAAAATTGTATTTTTAATGCTTAGAGTAATGGAATTATACTAACGTTCATTGATATAATCAATATTCTGATAGTTTTATGATTTCATGTATATTATTCACCAACAACTTTTAATTTAATATATTAAAAATGGCAACATTTAATAACATAGTAGATAATATGCAACCTTGTCCAACACCAAAAATTATATTTTTATATTTTTCATTTTTCAGCATTGATGACTTGTTCATTAGAGTAACTGTTCAACACTCGACTGCAATTTATCACATATCGACCATCGTCGGTTGGATATACTTTGTAGCATGGTCGGTGTCGTTCTATCCTCAGATGTACATAAACTTCAAAAGGAAAAGTGTCGTCGGACTAAACTTTGACTTTGTTGCATTGAATCTCGTCGGTTTCGTTATGTATACACTGTTCAATGTTGGACTATATTGGATTCCGGAAGTTCGAGTATGAAATTCAATAAATGATTTATATATTAATAATTAAATAAAAAATAAACAATTATTTATTATGATTTTAGGATGAATATTTCAGGAGGCATCCGAAAGGAATGAATCCCGTTTTAGTGAACGACATATTCTTCGCGATACACGCCACGCTAGCGACAATTTTTACAATCATACAATGTTTTATTTATGAAGTATGTATAAATATGTTTATGACCTATACTTTTTATTGTTAATTTATTCATTTTTTAATATTCAATTTCAGCGCAGTAATCAGATTGTGTCTATTACTGCTCGGAGTATTATAGGTATATTCGGAGGTGTGTTGGTTATAAGTGCCATTTTAGCCGGCGTGAATATAGTTACGTGGCTAGACTTCCTATATTATTGTAGCTATATAAAATTGGCTATAACGCTTATCAAATACATTCCACAGGTAATTTTTAGTTTTAATAATGAATGATATATAATTTGAATAGCTTTCGTACCTTTATATTGATGTTCTTATTTATATTGTTTTCTCTCAACATTGCAATGTAAATAATCTTTGCATATTCTTCTTTTTGTCTTACTGATTTTTGTTTCGAAAAATTTTAGAAGGAATATTATATGTGCTAGTAGAGAAATATGTATGCTCTGAACAACCCATTCTGATGTGGCTCAAAATTATTAATATCCCAGGCGCCTGGCGAAGGGAAGGGGTTTCTCAGAAGCACTCAGAAACGTGTGATATGTCAACAATTTGTATATTTTTTATCAAGCTATCTTATCTTTCTCAAAAAATAGTTTTGAGAAATGCTGTAAAGCAATTCAAAGCTTAGTTCCAAGAATCGTCGTTATTATTATTATTTGGCGAACTGTCCTCACACTATAATCATCGTCTAAAATTTAGAATTTACTTTCAAAAATCATTCAACAAAGTTACTCGTGAACTAATTCTTCAGAAATCAAGCAATTTTAATTTATTGAATAGTCCCGTTAGCTTTTTTCATGTTACAGTGGCCGTCAATAGGATGTGACGAGTATTTTGCTCATTCTGGAGGACCGCAGATATCCGATTTGGGCCGTCTGCTCTTTCTTCTCTTTATTAATGACAAATGCGGCTATTTAGAATATTTATTATATGCTGATAACCTAAATGTGTTTCAGAGTATTCACACAAATGCAGTGAATCTGATTTTTCTCATACAAAATTTCAATGAACTGTCATATTCATGTTTTGTTTAACAGTTGCTACTCAATATTCATTCGAAACGATTTCTCTTAGAACTTTCAGTCCAGCTTCATTCAGTTCAAGGCCTTAACGATTCGTTCGAGGTCTATTTTTTGCTGCTATTATATATTGTTAGTGATTGAAATTGTATGCTAAGAATATTTATAGCATTGCTGAGATAATTTTGTGGCTCCGTTGTTATAGTGTTAAAATTTGACAAATATCACATTTTTTTATCATCTAAATGCCTTTTATTTAATTTTTTCAGGCGGTTATGAACTATAGACGAAAATCTACCGTAGGATGGAGCATAGGCAATATATTCTTAGATTTCGTGGGTGGCACTTTAAGCATGCTCCAAATGATATTAAACGCTTATAACTACAACGATTGGGTTTCGATATTCGGCGACCCGACTAAATTTGGCCTTGGACTATTCTCGGTGGTCTTTGATATCTTCTTCATGATACAGCATTACATACTTTATAGGTACGTACAATTGAAACGCACGCAATCTTCGAATGAAACATTCATTATAAACAATGTAGTAAAATTGTGATTGTTCTTATTGTGTTGCACTTTATTTATTTCTTTATTGGATTTTAGGGGAGCTGATAAAATGAGTTTAGATGGTAAAATTTAAGTTTCACATCGAAATATTTAGCTTACGAAGCAAAAATGGAGTGATTGATCTCTTAAATAAAGTTCTTCGGCCATTTTAAAATTCATACTATATTAAATATATAAAAATAAAATGTCATAAGTTATATTGTACCATTCGCATGCTTACTTATTAAAATAAAACATCAAAAATCATCTGCATGAACATATTTAGAGCATGTTATGCATGTGTTGTTGAGGTTACGTTATATAGTTTATTTTTTGTTGTATTTTATGCAGCTAACAATATTTTGTACTATTTATTATAAAACTGTGATATTAAAATAAAAATATATAAGCCATTCTATGATATTTATAATAAAAATGATTATGATTTGTTTTACTGACGATATTTTATTCATTACCTGATAAATTAAATAAATAAATTTTATGAAAATATATTTATACATACGCATTATTACCCCTTATCCTTATTTTTTATTTATTTAAATATACAACTAATTGTGCATGATTTATTATACATAAATAAAAAATCACATCTTTCGTTTATTACACAAAATCATCGCAAAGTTATGTTTATGTAAAATTGGGCCTTTAATGAATTTATTAGAAAATTCTGATTCTGTGTGAAATTAGTTTATTTATCATAATAAATATCTTATAAATACATATATAAGTAATCAAGCATGATTTATTACACATACTAAATAAATTATATATTTAGAGGTTATTTAATAATATAATATATTTTATGTGCACTTGGATATTTTTTATTGTAATAGAAAATATTGATATTCCATAAAAAATATGAACATTATTTAGTTAAGATTTTAATTTATATTTATTAATAAATCTTAACCTTACTCTGATAATTAGGTCAGTAATTTTGATTGTTTTTGGATCAGTAATTTGATAAAAACTGTCAGTAGATATAATAAATAGTCAGTAACTGAAATAAAAGGTCAGTTAATATGTATAGTGGTTAGTAATTATAATAAATGATAAGTAATTTTTAAAGTCTTAAATTTTAATTAATTGTATGTAACTTAAATAATATTCAGTAAGTATTAAAGGTACAGTAGTTATAATAAATGGTCAGTTGTTAAACGGTCAGTAACTCAAATATGGTACTATTTTTAAATATTCAGTAATTATATTAATAAGAATCGTTTTGCTGCGCGTTTATCAATAATTTATTGATTTGTTCTTTAGATTTATTAAAACTAGAGGTTATTTTAATAAATATATAAAATATGTAAATCGATAGAAAATACACTATTTTTTTAATCACTGAAATTTAATTAATCTAAAAATTTGCATAAAATATTTATTTTAATTTAATATATTAAACAATGAGACTATAAAAGTATTTTCATCTATTTTAGACATCAAGAACCATATACTGAGATTGTCGGTGAAGTCCTACCAGATCAACAAACTGAAGAAGATAACGTAAATCAAGGTTTAGAAAATGAATAATAATAATGTAACAAATCTAAAAAGTCTGAAATTTATATACCTATGTAATGATTGAATATATAATTTTTTTAAATATTATAAAGCCGTTAAAATAACTGTGATATTGTTTAAGAAAATGTGAAAATGATTATGTAAGCCAGTATTCCATTTGTGATTTATAATTAATATTAAAAATATACAAATCAGTTTGTTTTATTACATCACACAATTGCGGTTATTAATTAAACCAAAATATTTTGGATGATTTAGTGTTTTTATTTATAAGCCGTTCCAATTGTGGTTTTTATATGAACAACACAATTCGACTATATATTGAAGCGTTCGACGATAATATTCTATATTCTGTGAAAGATTTCAAGGATCAAAATGCCGAACCAACAGAAAGTTGCTGTGGTATGTTTTAATGTTTTGTTATTTTAAAACTTTTAATTAAAATGTATAATCATGATTTAAGGTAACCGGTGCCAATAAGGGCATTGGGTTTGCTATTGTAAAAGGACTCTGTAAAAAATTCAATGGTGTCGTATATCTGACGGCGCGTGATCCCGTTAAAGGCAAGAATGCAGTGGCCGAGTTGAAAAAGGTTGGGTTATACTTGAAAATTATCTAAGAAATAAATTTGAATTTACCAATTGGTTTGAAACTATTCTAGATGGGCTTCAATCCAAGTTTCCATCAATTGGATATATCCAATGGACCGAGTGTGCGTAAATTCAGGGATTATATTGCCGCTAAATATGGAGGAGTCGATATATTCATTAATAACGCCGGATTTCAAATATTCGTGAGTATTTTACAATAGTTTACTTATTCACTATGAAAGGAACTTCATGAAAAATAACATATTGTTACTTTTAAAAGTATGTTAAAATTTAAATAAATACTAACTAAAAAATTAATAGAAAGTCCATAATAGTTTTCTACATTTATTACTAAATAAAAAATATATTTTTTTTATTGACCATAATAAATTTAATTTTAAAAATAATAATTTAATCAAAAACAAATGACTGTATTTTATTAAGAGACTATTTAAATTCTGCCCAATTTACTATGACCCATAATTATTATTATTGTGCGTTATAAAAGCAAATAAAAAAAAGTATATTAACTAAGTCTTGAACCAATATAAATTATTTATTTTATTACTCGCTACTACCTAACTACAGGGATCTGGATAATAATTATATTCATACAAATTCTTAATTGTAACACTTCGTATTATCTAACCCTAATATATATTTTTCCATAATTATGGAATAAGATTTCTATCTAATTTGTGAAAATGAAAAGAAATTAATCATATATATATATATGAAGTAGAAACAATAACACATTAATTCCAGTGGTTTCAAATGCACTTATACAATGAAACAAAAATTAGGTAGATTAGTATAATAAATAAAATGAGTCAAGGTATTGAAATTTTTAAGTATCGAAATCTACCTAATATATTTTATAGTTAATAAATATACATATTTGCCCTATTTCCTATTTTCTCTAAGTTTGTTTTTAAACAGATTCATATTTAATCAATAATTTTCATGGACATAAAAACCATAAAGGAATAAATATAACAAAAAATTATTTTATTTTAATTTTTATCATTTAAAACATTTTTACCCACATTACGTTTTTCTCTAAAATTGTTTTTAACAGATTTTTTTTTTTAAATGGCGGATTTAATTTGATAACAAACTTAGTCGAAATATTTACATAGTCAAATATGATGAAAGTTTCATTGAAATCTGATTATTGTAATGTCAAAAAATATATATTATTATAAATCTGATCATCATGACTTGACAGGTTTCGTTAATGTGTCATTATAGCAAATATTATATAATAAAAAAACCTTTTTTATACAAATTTTATTTTATATATAATTAAAAGAAGTCCTCTTCTTTTTTTTAGACCTTTTAAAAGGATTTAAGATATTTTTGCATAGCTGCCATTTTGTAAAAAGAGGACAAATCAATCTAGCTAACAAACTTAAAGCCAAGATATTTATAACATAATTTTTTTAGAAAAGACTACAACTACGGTAGTAATCGAAGTCACAAAAATCATTATATCCCAAGCATATTAACGTAGATTTTAATTTTATTTTAATTCTTATTATAGAATATTTTTAAACAGACATTATTTTGAAATAAGTGAAATCATATCGGAATACATTTTCACCAGGGAAAATATAATTTATCTGACACGTGTTAGTAAAATCATATGATTTGAACTTTTCCAAATGTAGTAATATATGTATACATTTGTATACTTATCGTTATTTTTTTACATACATTGTTATAGTGAATGTTCAAATACATTTTCACCAGTATATATACATATATTTCCACAAAAAAATATAATTCAACTGAGAGGCTCTAGTGAAATTATATGCTGCTCTAAAATGTTTATGAAATTCAATTAAACAGTTGCGAAACGCGTCCATTTCCTGTTCAAACCAAACCTAACCTACACGAAATTCTAAAGCTAATTATAGTTTTAGAATATAAACTAAGCCATCTCATCTCTCAGTGAAAAATAAGCCAAAGAATAAGTACATACAGAAGTCGCATCTCGCATATTGCTCCATAGTTAGTCTGCACTTCGATATTATACCATGTTTTCGATATTACACTATGGTCTTCTGATATAAGAGTATTGGTCAAAGTGTATTCAAACCGAATTTTGGTCAATAGGAGGGCGCAAAAACAATTATCACTTCTCAGAAGTCAAAAAAGCAATAAAATCGTTTCGGCGCCGTAGCAGTGGGAACGCTCGATAACGAGCGTTCCCACTGCTAGCTTTTGACGTGGATTATTAACTTCTGAGAAGGGATAACTGTTTTTTGCGCTATCCTATTGGTCAAAATTTAGTTTATATATGTTATATTTTTCTTCTCACTTATTGCAAGTCGTCTCAATATGAACATTTAATAACCGAGCGTTTTCACTATGACGGCGATGGTACGATTTCATTGCTTTTGATGTGGATTATAAACAGGGAAGTCATTTATATAAGGGGCAATTATGGGAATTTATCTCTTGATCTTAGCTAAAAAATATGCATATCATTTAATCGACTGACCAACTTTTGCCCCTCTCCTGGAAAAATATAAAATGACGTCCCTGTCAAATACCCAATTTACATGTGTATATTATATAATATTTCTATTGTGCAGTATGCACACGTGTATTTATCTCTTGCCTAAAACATAGGGTTCCAAATCTATGAACGTCGTTGTTGTATAAAAATAGTGTATTACGTTATACATTAACAAAATAGATGTGCTTTTTATATGTTATTTATATGTTAGGATTATGACAGCAAAAATTGCATTTTTATTTACATTGACTTCGCTTTTACAGCAGAGCGCATAGCACAGAAACAAAAAGAGCTAGCGTGTTACTGTTTGTAAAAGCTTGTGTTGAATAATTGGTGAGATGATATTTTTGCGGTGGATCCAATCTTCTCTGCTTGTGTTGTATTTTCAGAAACCTTACACAGAACCACTGTTAAGTGTTTCCGAAAAGACTCTACAGAACAACTACAAAATTCTACGCGACAGCACCCTGGACATGGTCGGAATCTTTAAATTCAACGCTAGGATCATCAACGCGTCCAGCAGCTTCGGACACTTGACCAACATTCCCGGCGAAAACATTAGAAAACAATTTGCCGACCCTTGCCTGACATTGACCAAGCTCGACAAATTGGTCGACGACTTCATAATGTATTTGCTTATTCTGATTTATTGACACTTATACTATATTAGTATTAATGACGAATACAAATAATTCAGGTCTGTGAAACGAGGCACCAATGTCGCAGACGGATGGGGTGACGATCCATACAAGATCGCCAAAGCATGCGTCACGGCATTTACCATTGTTTTTCAAAAGGGAGTTGAGTTTACAAACATTAAAGCCAACTGCTACAATCCAGGGTAAATATATTGTTAAGATTATATTCTTCTCCTAGATTTTGACTGCCAATGGGATATAAACGTTCTTCCTTTCGTAATCTAATATTAGCACATTGCTTGAATTGAACTTGTTTTTATTTGTCCATGAGATTTAAACATTATTAATCATTTAAATTATTTCAGATACGTCAACACGGACATGACCAAAAATCAAGGTATCTTGACTCCGGACGAAGGCGCAATCGTTCCGCTCTACGTCGCTCTAGAAGCTCCCAATTGTCTCAGAGGAAAATTTGTATGGAAGGATAAGAAAGTAATCGACTGGGCCGGAGCATTCCCCGATGAATAAATGATCAATACATAAACAAATTAATATCTGAATAAAGTACTTTGTTTACTTGCACAGTCAATTAATTTTATTTGCTATGCTCACACCACAAACCATAACAAAACAAATGTGCAAATTAGTTACACAATCTTTATCTGCAAACTATCAACAAAACATTGAAATAAAATGTAATTGATTGAAATCAACAAGCTAGAATATGATATTCAATAATTCACTAACATTAGTCACAATTTAATTGAATATTCTTATATAACTAATATGTATATAGTTCAATTATTTAGATCGATTTAAGAGTTGTTGAAGCATTAGCCTATATTAATTTATAAATGAGTTTAATATCTGATATCAATCAACAACTTTGTGTAAGGTTATATAAATGCGTAAGGGTTGCTATTTGGTCACGACCAATTGTCGGAGTTGATAAACAATTAAATCAGAGCAAGCAACAACAACGGCGGTCTATTAAAATGTGAGCAAATTTGTCCTCGCACGTTCGCCTACCAATCGCCGGGTCACATTAGTTGACCTTTGGAAATAAAAATTGATATTTGAAAACCAATCAATTCGGCGAAAGCGACGTCACCATTTATTTGGTACAACCAATCTGTGATAAGGTAAGTTCGGCAGGTCAAATGAACCTAATTGAGATTTGGGGGCTTGTTGCCACACTCCTTTTTCTGTGGTTCAGCAATTGGTAGCGAAATTGAGCAAACATGCGTGCTCTCTGCATTCTTTAAACAAAAAACTCTCTAAAAAGATGTCTATAAATAACTATTTACTGTTTAAATATAACTTGTGTACAATAATAAGTCAAAAAATAGATTTGTTAGTGTAAAATGATCGTCATAATAATACACAAATGTGTAAATCAGTAAACGTTTACTCAACTGATTTGTGACGTAGCAGGAATCGTGAAATGAAATAAGACTATGAATAAACTACAAAATATTTACTTTACATATCAAATTGTTTTTCTTTAGTAAAATTGTATCAATCAATATTTCTTTAAATGTAGTCACTGTTAGAGTTGCTTATATTGAAACAATAAATAAAGTAATGTATTCTTTGAATTTGTGTTAGTCTACATTGCAAATTAAATGGGAAAAAAACTTGTTGAAATATTATATATTATTTATTATCATAATTACAAACTAAACATATGTATTTTTTGTATACATACTTACATTATATTTTATTAACTGATATTCCACATATCAATAACATACGTCAAATCTCATTAAAGACGTGGGATCAAAAAAATTAGTATTAATTTTGTGTGAAAATTTACTGTTTAAGTATCATTCACAAAAGTTAATAAAAAATAGCATTTACATAGATACTTAAATACTACTTATCTCCATATGAACATTCAGTATTTAAGAAAAGTAAATGAGAAGTCAATAACTTCAAAATAATTTAATCTTAGCAATCAATTATGAGCAACCACAGATAATACTACGTATTTCTGATACAAGAGTGTTGGTCAATGTGTATTCAAACCTTGTTTGGTGACTAGAAAGGCATAAAAACAATTATCACTCCTCATAAGACAAAAATACACGTCAAAAACAATAAAATCGTGTCGTCGCCGTTGCAGTGGGAATGTAGCGTTCCGACTGCAGAGGAAGACAAAAACCGACCACCGGTTATAGCGCCATGGGAGAAGAGAAGAATAAGAATCAATTATAAGCATTGCATTGCAATAAATATCGTATATTCATCTGAATATAAAATTATATGATATATGAAAAAAATCACGTTCGCACGCGTGAATCGTTCTTAGGTTGAGAATCAACAGACGCACGGTAGGGTCATTCCCAAAAATAAAAAGTAAAGTCCTTTTATTTAGGTTTATCTATTCTTAAAAATTAATATATGTACTACATCCTGTGCGTCATTTCAATGTAAATATTTAATATCGACGCGCGCTTTTGATCTTTTAATAAATAATTTTGTGTTATTTCTTTACACTTTAAAATAAATATTTGCAATAAATGTATTACTTATGAGATAATTTTTATAATTGCAATAAAACAGTTTTAATAATAATATAAATTTTGATAATAAAATATTTGTATACAGAACTTATGCATCAAATTACTTAATCTCAACAATGTATTATGAGCATTGTAAGTATCATATGCAAAAGAATACTATACGAATAGCTTCAATCTATAATTTAAGATTTTTAATTTCATGGTTCTGATCTGAATAATAGTATTACTTGCTATGAATTAAGAATCACGCTCGCGCTCGTGAATCGTTCATAGGTTTAAAATCAACAGACGCACGGTAAAAACATTCTCAAAAATTAAAGGTATATTATTAAACAAAAATATATATGGACTATAGTCATTTGCACACCTTGTGCATCATTTCACAGTAAACGTTTATTAACTATGCACGCTTATGAGCTTTTGCTACATAATTTTGTGTTGTTTTTATAAATAGTAAAAACACCACTGCACTTTAGAACAAATGTTTGCAAGAAACTCAGTACTTGTGAAATTAAATACACAATTGGAATACAATAAAACATACTTTTTAATATTTTTATATCAACAATTTATATAAATCAGTGATGAACAAACTTTTTATAGAATTTTTTGAGATAATTTTGAAATTATACCCTTGCTTCCCCCAGTTCTATATTATATATTATATTCACTTTTATGTTGATCATTCAGTGCAATATAACTGGCGTTAGCCCAATGCCTTACAACGGTGTTAAATACAATCAACAACTAGTAAGTGATGAAAAACTAGACAAAAATTAAAAATTAATAATACGTATATTTTATTAATTATTATATTCTATTAATCACTTCAATTTTATTTAATTCCAATGAATCAAATAAAAATTCCGCGATTTTTTATATGCGTACAAAAAAATCATATTCGCGCGCGTGAATCGTTTATCGACTGTGAATCAACATTTACTGTCACACATTTATTGTTTAAGTTAATCTTAGCAACTTTTTAATATTCATTATTTTTTATAGATTTTCTTCATGTACATATAATATGTATGTGAAAATATTTAAATATAATAATTAATTATGTATTTAGAGTAAATGTATTATAATTTTTATAAAATATAAGACAACAGCAGCTTATCAATATTTAGTATACGATTAATAAATTAAATTATGTATTATGAATATATATTATACAATTTTCTATGGGTAATAAATTTAATATGAATGAGCTATTCTATGCACTGTTATGTGTAGTTAATTTATTCACGAAAAACTGACATTATCACCTAAATTAAATATAAATAATAATAAATAAGCAACTTTGTATTTACCCATATATTTTATATGTCTAATTGTACATATGTATTATATATAATTGAACATTCTTATCTTAAATAAACAAACTTAATGAACAATACTTATTTTTATTATCTTTGAATCGCATATGTGAAATAGAAAGTATTAATTTATATGAATGTTAAATAACGTTAAAAAATTCCATTAAACTATAAACAAACATTAAAAATGTAATAATATTAATGACTAAACAAAGAAATGACGATAATGAACTCAAAAGGTTTACCTTTGGCGTTCATTGTCGTCATTTCTTTGTTGAGTCATTGATGTTATATAATTTTTAGTATTTGCATATAGGTAAATAAATTTGTGTCTAAATTGTATTTAATTTATACATATTATTCAGACATGTAAGTCACTTGGTACAATAATTGATTCTGAAGAATAATTGCAGTGCAATATTAATCTGATAGTCAGAATTCGATTATTGCTGTTATTAATCCAGTATTTTTCCAAAGTGCATGGTAAAATTTATATTGCATGTGTCTCGCGTGATCTTGCAGTTTTATATATAGCAAAAATAAATATTTACGTCATACGTTATTAAATAGACAATATAAATTATAAATTATTCATAGACTTCATCTATAATTAAATATATGCCAGATGAGAAAATGACATGTATGTATCTCTCGGAGAATATAAATATATCTAGGAAAAATAATAATATAAGAGAGATGCAAAAACTGGTTTTACCCGCAATATTTTATTAATTAACTTAAATAAATGCATATTTTAACAATAATATAATATTTATTTTCGGATGATAGAAATATTATTATTAAAATAATAAGATAGCAAAAATTTCAGAATTGTGTCAATTACATTTTCATTAAAAACACTTTAAAGCAATACAAACAAGTTTTATTGTGTTTGTTATCAACGATAGCAATATACTTTTAGAGATCGTTGATCTTTATTGTATTGATTGGATATTGATATGTATATTAGCAATTAATATACACTCATTACTAATATAAAATCATCAATGGTTAAAGGTATCATGTTTTTAAAAAATCTTTATAAAATTTATATATCTATAAAATGGATTAAAAACATAATCGTAATAAAATATAATATATAAATGAATATATACGATTTACGTTTTGTTAGGGTTATTATATATTTTAAAACATATTAAATCGGATATTTGGATCTAATCTCAGGTATCTCATTTCACGTCTTTTATTTAATTTTTTTATAATTCTAATTCGTTTATCACAATTCATTTAATCTTGCAATCAAAATTTGTATTTATTAGTATTTATAATAATCTGAGTTTATATTTATTTATGTGATTGAGAAGATGAATTGAGATTAACGATTGTATTTTATGCATTGTAACATTTCTCGTTGAGCGACTCTAGCTTTATTTTTTAAATAAATATAAAGATAATTGGCTCTTCTAATTCGGCTTCAAGCATTACTGATCAAAGTAAAACTAAAAAAAACAATCTCGAATTTAAAATGTCTATTAAATTCAATTTGACAGTTGCGAAATGCGTCCATTTTCTGTTCAAACCCTACCCTACTCACGAAGTTTTATAACTTTCATTAGTTCAAGTCTAAAATATAAACTAAACCAACATATCTCTCAAAGGAAAATAAGCTGAAGAAGAAGTACAGACAGACGTCGCATCTCGCATATTGCTCCATAGTTAGTCTGTATTTTAAGTCGTAATATTATAATAAAAACTTGGACAAAGATAATGACGTCCCTGTTCATCATCTGCCGAGAAAAATGTATTTAAATTGAAACGTTATATAGAACAATTTTCCTAGAAATCTAATAAATAAAAAATTCTGGGTCGGTCGTATAAATGAAAAAAGGTAGCGCACTATTGCCAGAGAGAGAAACGCAACTAATGACTCTCTATTCTGGGAATCTGTCCCTATTTCTCATATGATTGGACACATAAACCATAGCTACTAAAATAAAGGATTTTTAACATAAGATTACAACCATATCACTTATGTTCTTTTTATTGACACAATTATTACAAACTTATGTGTATTACCAGTCAAAATATATTTTTACTAGCAGTTTCAGTAAATCATATTGGAATACATTTTCACCTTAGATGTACATATATACTGGATAAAATATAATTTATCTAATATTATATGCTGCTTTAAAGTGTAATTTGACAGTCAAAAAAGCAATGTAATTAACGGTATTACACTGACAGTTGTAAATGCCACTTGTTAAATCATATACGCCACCGGCAAATTTCGTTTAAAAAAATATGTGTAGGGCGAAATATTACCTGTTAAGACCAAAATATTCCGAGCTCGGTAACGAGCGTTCCCACTGCGACGGCAACGTCACGATTTTGATGCTTTTGACATCCTTGACTTCTGAGAAGTGGTTATTATTTTTTCCCCTCTTCATTCGATTCTTACTTAATTTAAGTTGTAATATTATAATAAAAATCCTGAAATGACGTCCCTGTATAAGTAGTTATTATTTTATATAATACCAGCAGGATATACCAATAGTATTAGTTGATGATTAATACCTGAAAGACCTGTGTTCGAATATCATACGAGCATATAGTGTTTCTCAGTTTTTGACATATCTGAAAAAGATGTTTGACGATATTTTTATAGATTTTCTTAATCTAACAGATGAATAATTAAAATAAAAAATATGAAATGAATTTAATATTCACATTTAAATAAATTCTTCCTCCTTTAAATCTTTGCCTGTGTTTATTGAAAATATTAAACAATAATCTATTGTTGAACCTAATATAAAAGTATTCACAAACATGCGCGGTGGTGGGAGTATAAACTATAAAAGTTTGAGATATGTCAAGAGATCATCAGTGCGACAGCGGTCGTCAACGTGTCGCACGCGAAACACACGCATAGCCTTATCGCAGTTCGTTGACAGCCGCAAAACTTTTTTAAAAGATAAGGTCACAATCAAAACCCCTATACAGTGAGTTAGACCTTTAAATTTAAGTCAAAAACAAACCTATCAGGATGCTGAGTAATAAATGATAACAGCGAAAACTAGTGATTGTGATTTAATAATAGCAATAATAATTTTAATAAACAATAGTGATACATCAAACAATGGCTGGGTAAGATTGCACTTATTATAACTTATTTTAAATTATTTTTGATAAAAGTACAGAAGGACGATTATTTTATTACAACCGAATTCTACTGTATTTAGCAAATAAGTTTGTTTAATATTATATTTCATTGATAAAAATTTTGCATGCCCTTTGCGATTGGTTGTATCGTAACAGTTTTGTTCTCATTCCCATGGAAAGGTTCATTCATATCAGTATCAATGAAATGGTTTTTTTTCACCCTCACTCACTTATGGGTCGCATCTGTGTAAATATTGCTGAATGTGTGTTATAAGTCATAAAACATCTGTACTAATTCTGTTCAATTGCAAAAAGTAATGTACGTATATAACATATAATACATATTTGATACATCAGTCTCTTGACAACAAAAATAATTATATAGTGAATTTATATATTAACTTCTGTAGTAAATTATATACACTAAAACATAAATTTACTATAAAAAACAAACATAAAACTAGGCTATAATCTAAAATATAAACATAAAATGTTAAATGTTTTATGTATTAAACACATGGATTAGAATTTTTAATAAAATGATATTAAGTAAATCATTTATCTAATTGTCTATTATATATAGAAACTAATCATTAGTCTAATGACTCAAAATCTTGAGGCAAAAATTATTATTATTGTTGTTAGTGGCTTTAATAAAAGGTCAGATGCTATTAAAAGATCTGTTTTGAATAATTATGTTATGCTTAATTGAAATTATTAGTTATATTTTATATACGTTGCAAAACATGGCTCATAATATTTCTAAAGTATTTAATTAAAATATTAATTATTTTAGTATTGTCACTATGACTGGTTAATATTCGCAATCAGAGCCTTACTGACTATGTTTCAAAAATATACTGACCATTTTGACCAAATAACTGAACTAGTGTCTATATTTATTGAATCGGTAAATTTGTTTGTTTTTTCCAAATTTAAATTAAACAGTTAATCAGTAATTATTAAAAAATAATATTTTTATATATAAATGGTAATTTGTATGTTTATTAAGCCTTTATATTTTTACACATAAATAAAAAAATAAAAATAAATCTTTATGACCAGTTAATAGCAAAAATCAGAGCCACACTGACCATTTATTTAAGAAATACTGACCGTTTATGACTAAGTTATTGCTTATTGATATTTAGACATGATTACTGTGGTATTGTCGATGTGACGGTTTAATAGCAACATTCAGAGATTATATGAACATTATAAAAATGTTACGATTTATTGGGTCAGTAATTTTATTTGATTTTGGTTAGTATTTTAATTATACGTTTAGTAGTTGCAATTATTTAATAAAATGTTTTAATTAAACTGTCATATTTTTAATAAATACTGTGATAAAAAAGGTTACAAACAAAGTATAATTAATAACTGAAAATATATTAATAATATTACTGACAGTCATATATAAAAGTATTTATTCCCCGCAGAGTGAAAATTTCTGTTTTTTTTGAACTAATGAAACACATTCATTAGTTCAAAAACACTTTTTAGATTAACTCAACGTTGAAGTAAAATACTCACCGCTTATTAAAAAGTTACTGATAATTAATAATTACTATAAATTTTAAACAAAGCTGAGCATTTTTATCTTTTACTTTAATTCATAGTAAAGCGAAAATTTCTATATTTTTAAAAATAATTAGCTTTTAAATACCCAGCAATAAAATCTTTATAAAAATATTTACCTTTTTTTTGTACAAAGTTAAAGTTCAACTATTTTTTTTTAATTTGTGTTTGATTTGGTCAGTATTTTTAATAAATGGACAATTTTTAACCTGTCGGCTGCTGTCTGTCGTGTGATTACTCTCCCTATCACATGTGTCTGGCTCTCTTAGAATCAGACCTTTTGTACCGACGATTGGGGACGTCTCCGCGACCAACGCCTTGAAAGAGTTAAATTTTCTATATGAACACATTCCAAATATGGTGTGAATATCAATGGTGCTTTTTCTAGCGCCCGATGGGCAATTCCTTGTGCAAACGATAATGCACAAAAGTGTATGAATTCTTTATATTTACGAGAGTAATAATGACGTGATAAATTAACGTGTTTTGACACATTGTTTATGCATTTCTTTATGTACAAAAGGATTGTTTTTTCTTTACATTACATTACATTACATTACAAGAGTTTACCATGATGGTTAGTTTAGTTTCAGTCTATTGAGTTATTTATCGAATTCTTTCTTGTAGATTATCCTTTGTTTAAATTACGCAATATTTTATTATTAACTCTTGTAAGTATAATTTAGTTAACATTTGCATTAACTGCGCGAGGGTATGAAGAACCACATAAATAATAAATTGTTAGTTATATTTTTTTAATTAAATATTAATAATTCATATATAATGAAATGGTTTTATAAAATTTGTAGATAAAAATAGCATATACTATTTCGAATAGTGTTATAATAGACGCTGGCGAGTTAATAACCACAATTGGAGATATACTGACCGTTCGTTAAAAAGTAACTGACCATTTAAAATTATTAACTGTATTATTTAAATGTTATTTAGTTCGTTGCCCTGAAATTATAACTATCTAAGTATATCGTAATAAGACAACTAAAAACTATTTTTAGATAATCTGACAAGAAAATAAAATATGTATATTTTTTTTGAAAACGACAGGTACATCTCTGTCGAAGCCCGACTTTTAAAAAATATAATGAATACTCGCGAATTTCTAAAAATATACATATTTTATATTATTGTATAATATCTACTGATTGTTTGATGGTATATACTCCTGTAAAGAGTATTGCAAAATGCTTAAAATTGCTTATTAAAATATGTTTTTAAAAAAGGATAATGCAATAATTGACAAAATTAATACTTTCAAATATTTATTTAATTATTGTTAATACTAATATTATAAATTAATTAATACTAATTACTTCAATTTAACAGTTTTATCCCCAAAAAAATATGATGAAATACAAACAAAAGTCGACGAAAGACTATTACATGTCAATAACCAAAACATTTGCACAAAAACATATGCATGCTTATACTTATTTTAACAACTGTCCAAATAATTATCACTAATAATGCACCGTATGACGCTTCCCAAACTTTCAAATCGAATCCATATCTAAGCTTTAATATATTATAAAAAATAAACGCAATCAAACCGCAAATAAAACACAAAAACCACAAGTACAAAAGTGTTCAATAGAATACAATAAAAATAAAATGCCCTTGAACATAGTCATAGCTTCTCGAAAGTTATCGATTCGCCACGCGATTTGCAAAAAATCATTGATCTACTTTAAAATACGTGTGAAGATCGTGGTTGTAATTTTTATTTGGTTTTATTGATATAAACACACGTGGCGCCAATCATACTAACTTTGAAGCTAGATAACGAATCAAAAGTATTTAACTATTAGCCTTATCAATTAATAAATGGGTTGTATATGGATTATGTGAATGCATGCATTAAATTAATGCTTAATTAAAAAAATATTTATTTATTAATGTGAAAATTCAGATAACATAGTAAATATATACACTATATTCTTAAAACTAAAAATCGTCGATTATATATACATATATAATATTAAACAATAGTATGTTAAGTCATTATATTGTATAATAATTATTAATGATAATATAATGTTGCAACGCCTCGAGGAAAGTATCAAAATTACTAAATAATTGCTATATTTACCAAAACTATATTAATTAACAAGAAATATATATATTATACCTTGAAAATGGACGTTTCGCAACTATCAAATTGAGTTTAGAGCAAAAAATATCCTAGAAAAGCTTATATTTCTTGATATTTTTTATTCAGAAGTTATGCATTAAAATAATCTTTCTATAGTATGCAAACGTGGTGTTTGGATTAACTCAGACTATATGTAATATTTTTTGCAAATCACCATCTTACTATTATATATATGTATGTGACGACCTTCTTGATAAAATTTGCGTATAAATGCATTGTCAATCTTACACAGCAATTCATTAAATATCCAGAGATTATTGTATTCATTCCAGGGCCAGATGTCAATTATTAATAATATTTATTTACTCAATACATCATACTTTACTATTGTATACAAAATTATATTCAAAACAGTTTAGAGATTAGTAGTTAAAACATCGACATTTTAAACATACATAAAATAATCCGGTTTTGTAGCATTTCGCGATCGTCGCGAATATTTCATTGGAAATTTCGCAAACACATCTGTTGCTATACACTCGAGATAGTTTTCCTATTCGATAATAATTTATTGTCATCCAGACACGCCCGTGGTAATTTTCCACACCACATATGTATTATGCGAATCGACCTTAATCGAAAATTGACAGTTTGTATCGGTCAAGTTCACATTTTGTGTGCAAACAAGCTACGTGCGATAGCTTAAGTAAAGTGCTTCATAATGAAGCAATACAATCGATTTTTTTTATTGTTATTAAGTTTGTTAAATTGACAGAGATAAATCGATTTTACAATGGTGTTGCGATAAAAACGAATGTTCACTATACAAATATGGAACTATTAGCTAATTGTAAGGTAAACACTACAACTATCAATGTACTTATGGTTTCCTAGCAATCATCAGATTAGAATTACTTGTATGTTTATTCATGTATTAATGATACAATAGTAAAGTTTTAGTTCAAACTCAGTTCTTATATAATTGCATTAATTATTTATTAAAATTAATTGTATTTATTGTAAAGTTTATATTGACAGCTCAACTCAATAATGCTTTGATAAAAGCACTGAACAACAATATTTTTGCCACAATGATAATATATTCAATGCATATAAAAAATACACGCTTATTCCAGCTGTATCATTTATTTTAAAATACTTATTATGCGTAGTACATTTTTAACTCTAAAATTGAGTTTCATGCTCTACACTATAAAATAATTTACTATTGTAATGATGTATAGTTTCTACTTATGTAGTTATTTTTAAGTTGTAGGCGTACACGCATGTTTGATAGATAACATTCTTTACCAAAAAGTTGTTATTAGTTAATTAATATGTTAAAATATACACTGATTGCAAAACTAGCATTCTGATATTAGTTTTTTCCCCATGTATATTTTATCATTTATACAGTTGGCATTCATTTCATTTTATTGAATCAATATACAATATTAAACTGTTGTTAACATAAAACGACACATGCTAGGAGAAAACTAATAACATATTTAAAATAAACATTTTCGTGACAAAATGATTAATGGATATGAAAATGTCAGAAAAGTAATGTATCCATCAGGCGCGTACGGTGAGATACATTCCTTTTCGCTCGCTCGCGTGTTAAGTGACGAGAGTGAGTGAGAAAAAGTGAGCGTGCGTAACGGTGACCGCGCCGGACAATCCCGCCCCGACTAAGCCGCGCAAGACAATCCCGCGCAATTTAACCCCGACATTGCCGCGACTTTTTTTAATTCTAATTATTTTGTTTTGTGAACAGCTCTATCACTAGTGATTCACTTTTTGAACAGTTAGTCATAGATTGGATGATGCTGGACAGTTACAAAATATACCGAAATGAAAATAAATCAATACAATATCATTAAAAAAAGGTTAGGTTGTTTGGTTCTACAGTGAAAGTCGGCGCGAGCGGTAGCGAGACGCCTCCCTTTTCCTATATATATATATATTTGTAATTATTAATAAATAAAAACCATGTTATAAAATGAATTTTGTTTTGACTTTGCGCGGCTATGACGGCGCGGCTTAGTCGGCGCGGGATTGTCCTGCGCGGCTTTGTCGGGGTGCCGTGCGGAACGCATGTAACGCATTATCTCTGTCTCACCGTACGCGTCTGATATCCATATATCAGGTTATTCCATTAGTCTTTGCGTTTTTTTTTTTCATTTGCAAAAATGTACAACTTTTTATAAATTTACAATAAACAATGATGCTATTTAATAACGGGATATTTTTTGTTTTGATATTTTCAACTCTAAATCAACAATGGCAGTGAAGTTAAAATAATCTCAATTAAGCTATATTATGCTTTGAGTTTCAACTCGATCATAATGCGATAATAGCAATTAAAAATATCTGTAACGCAATGGGTAGGGATGCCATCGAATTTAATAATGGCAAATGTGCATCTAAAAATTTCGTTCCGAGAATTTCGTAAGGGTGGGGTAGTCTTTATGGGTTGTTAGTGAGGATATTAGGTTTGACATCAAAGCAAATCAGAGATTAACGATACTGAAGCTAACACAAAAGCGTGTCGCCTACATCATAAAAAGTTAGGAAGGGTGTAAATTTGCAGAATATGTGCATCTCATAAATTGTCTGAGTAAAATGTCACGCAGTCAATAATTAATGTTTATAAAACAAAAGATGTATTTTTTACTGAATTTTTTTTACGCGAAGGGCGTAAACCTGCAAGGTAATACGCCTTATAGATCGTACTACCCAGTGGTAAGAATTCGTAGTGGATTTTACCGTTATAATCAAAGAAAAACCTTGATATTTTATCAAACTTGACGTGATTTTTTTGGTGATAGTTTTTCAGGGGGTTTTATTGATGTCATGACCATACAATTATGATTATAACGCATTGGAGTAATTCTTGGTCAACAATTTTCTTATTATAAAATATACAGTAATAGTTTAGGGGCACTGTGCCTTTAACAATCTCTCAATATGCAATTTAGATAAACAAGAACATCGTATATACGTAGTTTTCAAATAACGTAAGCGAATTTTTGATGACAGAGAAAGTGCAACTGTATGCTTGGATTCGAATCTCTAGAGTTGCGACGACGCATATATGATTTTGCACAAGTATGAGATTATAGAACATACGCTAATAAATAAACGATAACGCGCCAGCGTAAATGATAAATAAGACATTGTTTTCGTCGTCCCCTTATCACCACGTGCTGCGACCGTTTCGCAATCATGCATAAGCGCATGCAGCGCGCGCATGCGCACGAAAACGACTGGGGTGTATTTCTGTAACAAAAGTGCATGGGGACGGAGGGCTTTTGCCAGATTAGACTCAACGTTCGTTTCGATTGCAAGGTGTCCGGTGCCGAGCGGAAGCGGAATCCAGACCTTCACGGAATTCACGCCGCTGCTCAGCCATGAATCGTGAGTATCCAAATCGAACTAATCAAAACGACGGACGATTCGATTCATATTTACCGCCGACGTGCGAAAAACGACAGCGCCCTTTTGTTCGTGCGGAATATTGAGAAACTAAATTAAATACCATTATACACAAAGTGATTTACACGATACGGTTGTACGATCCGAAATAACGAGCTAATCAACCCCTATATGACATGACTTCATCAAATGACTAAAACATCTACAATATAGGAATAATCATTACAACAAAAATACAGACATAAACACAACGGGACTTTCCATCTACTCATGTACTGCAAATATAAGAAAATCGCTATTTGTTTTTTTGTTTTAATAATATTAAAACAATGTGTCTATGACCGTAAGACTATGGCCAAAAATACACAATATGTATCAAATTATATAAATATTATACCTCTTAATTTAGACAATCTAATAAAAATAAAAAACTTGAATGCTAAATAACATTAAATTAAACCGTTAAACTAATTAACTTCAGTGATTTTTTTATATTTTACCCATAAATTAAAAAATACTAAATTAATATCTAACTGGATGTTGCCACTGATATTGGTAATAACATTTGCTGGTGATAATACTTATTCTTTATAAATGCGACTGAATGGGTGACAGTGACAGGGTTATTAAACTCCTATCAATGATTTTAATAATTAAGGTCTCTAAAAAACTTGCAGAATATTTTTTTTTTATGTTCAGCTTATATTTAACTGGTTGTACAAGAACCCTTGTTACAAATTACTTTTAATGGATAAATATTTTATATTGCGTTAAATTGCTTAACAAAATAATCAATAAAACGACGTAAACACACTAAATATAGAAAACGTATTTAATAGCCATCGTTTATTCTACGTTTTACTGACACTATCTTGTGCTTTGTATTTCAAAATAATTACAAGTAGGTTAAAACGCTTGTTAATGTGAATCACATGAATTCAAATTATCAGTATCGTGTATATCGGAGTTTTAGAATTGATCAATTAGACGCTCTGATTTAAAAAATAAACATATTACTCATTATAACGAGCGTCCCAATAACTGAAATTATGAGCGTTGCAACTTTTTATTAAATTGTTTTGATGCTATTATTATTATAAAGCAAAAAATGATAATATAATAGCCGGCAAAAGATAAAAGCACCACGTGCTTGAACTTTGGTCACGCGTCTGAAGGTCGTCGCAGATGCATCTGTAACAGACGATGCACTTTAATTAATTGTTCCATTCGAAAAGAATAACAACAATAAATCCAAAGGTCAGGGAAATAGATTCCCATAGAAATGTATGAAATTTTTACTTGGCCCGCATCACGTGCTACTATTAAATTGTTTTATCGCCTCAAAGGGGGAGCACGACGATCATAAATCGTATTAATTTTTCGGCATGGCAACAAATACCGTTTTTTGGCCGTAACTATTACGAGCATGTAAACATTTGCGCTTGTCAAACAAACAATTTATGGCATCAATTATGAACGTAAACAAAAATATACTGTTATAAAACGCCCTTTAAGTGAAAAATGATAACGCAATGCATAATGCAAAATAATCTTAGATTATTATAAATAACTTAATATAGGAGATAGGTGTAAGCATAACAATCAAAAGATTTAAAGCAACGATTATTATCAGTAAATACTTCTGCCATTGTATTGTTAAACATAATCAATTGCTTTATAAACTATACCAAATTATGTTTCTCAGAATATGATCATATGGACACAAAAATATTTGGTTAAAACGACACCGGGAGCAATAAATATTTTAAATATTTTTCTGCAGGGGGTATATTAAAATTGTGTATACATTTTAATTTTTAAATAGAGAAACTCTCCAAATATTGCATGTCGTAAAAGCGTTTTAACTGCATTTTGTAAAATACTTGTCCAACTTTAGTAGCAGACGCAACCTATTATTTATTTTTTAATTACACGGTTAATCTGCCTATTTATTATATATAGTATGAATTTTTCCTGCACTCTGTTTTTGTCCATATAATATGTCAGAATTTGTCTTGAGATAAATTGATGAGTGAGTAAGAAAAATCAAAAAGTTTAATAAATGTTGTCAACGTAGTAATTTAGTCATTTACTTTTAGTTTTCCATCGCAACTTTCAAAATCATGGTACTGGCATATAGTATGACTTTTTTCGGTTGATCATAACGAATCTATAAATAATGCTATACAATATAATAATGAAAGAGTATACTTTCTCAAACTTATCGGTGCTTTTCTGGTGTATATAAAGCAATTTGCACAACCGCTTTCAATTATTGTGCATCACATGCCTTTAATTGTCACCAATTATTAATTTATCGAATGCACGCCGATTGATCACGACGATGGTCCATTAAAGCATCTTGTGACCGCGTGATGAAGCGAAGCCCTAAAAAAACAGTTAATGGATGTACCTTCAAAGCCGCTGCGAAATATTTCAAAACCTTATTTGATATTTTTTTAAGCCCTTGAGGTAGTTATTATCTCACTGTAAAGGGTATTTTTTAGATAAAGATATTATACCATTATTATAATTGAAACATTATTCAAATGCTATCTTTGCTATAATCCGAAAATAACTTTTGGTATACCTTTAAATGCAAGCGACAGAAAACACAAAGAACAGGTCTACGTGACATTGAACACAAATCTACATTATCGCGACGAAAAAAATACACAAATAACATCTTTGCCGTTGATTAAGAACGGAAATCGCAATCAAATAAAACCATACAGTTTCAAAACAGCTAACAAATCAATTAGGAATGTAGTTAACATTAAAGAATCGGAATTATGAATGAACAAAATAGCTAATGTTCGTAAGGGCGGATGTGGAAAATTTGCGGTTATTTTACATATTATTGTAGTCTGTAAATATGACAGTTTTCCTCAAACTTTTAAACAATGTATTTTGATTTTTTATTATTTACATTTTTTGTAGACATTAAAGAGTCAGAATTATGAATGAACAAAATAGCTAATATTCATAAGGGCGGATGTGGAAAAATTGCGGTTATTTTATATATTATTGTGGCTTACAAATATGACAGCTTTCCTCATACTTTTAAACAATGTTTCTTGATTTTTTATTATGTGCATTTTTTTTTGTAGAACACTTTACCTAAAGAAAAAACTAATTTACAAATCATACTATGAACATTATTATCAATATTTGTTAAGTCTTAAATTTTAATTAATTTATCGAAGATAAAGTATTTTTAATATATTCAATTTATTTTAATAGTCACCAAATTGTGGGCGAAAATGACATGTGGTATTTTATAGTTGTTTAATATAAAACATCAAAAAAATTCTCACTGAGCAGTTAAACGCCCCTATTTTATAATTAAAATTAAACTATCGTCCATTAATTTAATTATATATATTTTAAATACTACTTGCCTTTATATTGTATTATACATGTTTCTTCGCTTCTGCTTTTTGACGGCAAATAATTACTTTTAAGAAGCCATCTCCGTGCTTTATCACATATTCTCCGCCGATTGATAGTCTTAATGTCACATTGCCCTCTCGACACTTGGACACCATTGACGTTGTCGAAGAATATTACACAATTGATATTATCGAAAAATAAGTATACCTGTAATAAAAAAAATATTATATAAAAGGTTGTAAAATTATGGTTAAAATAACGATTAAAAAAAGATTTTTAAATACTACTTGCCTTTACTTTTATATTTTTATTCGTGCTTTATCACATACAAATTATCTCAATACTCTCTCGACACTATCGACGTGCACGCCTGACTTTTTACCTTGTTTTTCGGTTAGAAACGACACCAAAGCCCTGATGGAGGAGTCGACAACCCCCAAGATCGTCATCACCCACCCAGTGAGCGGTAAAGAGGTCAAGGGCGGCAGAGGCAAGTCTTTGCGCCAGGTCTTGGCTGCCTTCGTGGCCAACTTTGGATGCATCAACACCGGGCTGGTCTTCGGTTTCTCGGCGGTGGTCATCCCTCAACTGGAAGCAGCTGACTCGGTGATCAAGATCGACGAGGAGCAAGCCAGTTGGATCGGTGAGTGATTATTTTGTACTGAAGTTTGCAATAACGCGCAAATGCTTAATCTTTGAGTTCAAGATCGGCGACGAATCAGAGGTGTTGAATGTGTGCTAGGAAAATGTTTTAAAAGTTGAAAATAGCTCAAGAATAATATATTTGATGAGTGTGGTGCTGCATTATCATCCAAGAGAACTGACCCTTTTTAGCTAAGTTGTAATAGTTTGCTAGGATTAAAAAAATTAAGTGGTTGATAAAAGATAATCTGTTACCAAACAGTTAACATGATTTTCTTTTAGTTCAATTTCATTGCGGCTCGTATGAGATTCGAATCCGCTTCTTTCAATAGCAATACGACTTCATATCCATTGTAATATTTTATATAATTAAAAGTATAAGTTTAATAAGAATGAATAAATCCTATCCTAATGAATTACTAATACTTTGTCAAAACCCATAGGTTATTATTTATTTTTTTATAATACTTTTTTAACGACATTATTATTTAGATAAACATAATTAATAGTCTTTGTTAATAGGATGCATTATACTGACCCATAAAGATATAATAGTTTTATTAAACGTTTTACTTTTAACTTAAAGTTCTCGATTGATTTGTACAACTGGTTTTCTTGTTGTTTATTTTGTAGTCGTAATTTGTTATTTTTACCGCCATATAAAGGTGTTTGAGTCTTTGAACCCAAAAAAGAAGGGAAAAACGTGAATCGAGTCATCGTCGACGATTATCCGGTCATGTCTAAATTTAGTAAGTATTCGTTTCTGCTGCTGCCAATGCTTGTCGCCTGGGCTGCCAAATTGCATTCTTAATGCACTAAAGGTTCAAGTTCGAAACCTTGGAAACAATGCCATTTTGGGAATCACCACAAGTTTATAATATATTACAAAATTAACATCAAGTCGCGCATCGAGATTTTTTTTAAATTACCCTATAAATAAACTATTTAATAAGAACTCTTAATTTTTTTTAAATAACAACGCACTTGTAATTTTATTTTATTTTAATAAAGTTGCAACAATGTGTTAATGGCCGAAAAACTATGGCCAAAAAATGCACGAAGTTAATGAAACACTGTATTGGCCATAACATTATGACCAATACGCTAAAAATAATATTTATGAGAAAAGGTTGCGCTACACAACCAATTAAACATTTTTATTTTAAATTTTATTTACAAAATTAGCACGGCGCGACGCTCAAATACCACAAATTGTTACTACTCACTACGTTTTATGAGCTGTTTAAACCCAAACCTAACCTATGCAAATTAACCATTATACCATTATATTCGTTTAGGTTAGATTTGGCTTTGAACGCAACTGTTAAATTTGATAACTATAAAATATTTTCTTATTTATTTTCATTCCATATATTAAATTCATAAACGCACGAACGCTAATTAACTAACAGGCACGCATGCGCACAGCAGAGTAAGAAGTAACAACTGGTTGTTTTTGAGCCTCGCACCTAGCTAATTAATAAGTACCAAAAAAAATTATAAAATATTAGTAAATTTAATTGGTATAGATTTGGTATATAATAATTATGGTAATAAAAATACATTCAGAAACTTCCCCCCCCCCCCTAAAAATAATTTTATTTTTATTACAATGTATCTATTATAAATTATCTCTCCAGAGATATTATGATTAAAACACAATCTCGACATAATACATATTATAAAAACAACATTAATAAAGTAATATTATAACGTTCATTAAAAAAAGTTACTGGTTTGTAAACTAGTCCTAGTTTATATTAAAATCAAATAGGAGAAATAATTTAAGGAAAATGACCAAAACTAAACATACTAAAAATATTGTATACTTGGAATAAACGGAAATTATTCTAAATATAGTTTTTGGTTTAATATTAACGTATCATATATATATTAAACATAAAAAGTTAAATTTTGGTCGATTTTTTTAATGTTTGATAAAATTTTGGAATAGTGCGCCGTTAGCATTCTACAAGTCTCATATTCATGATGTTTACTGAATCGATTTCACACGTTTCTCTAAGGTCATACAAATGATATAACAAAAGCATTCAATGAATGAAAGTATTGAATGATTTAATCAATAATAAGATACTAACTTGAAAATAATACAGTATTATGTTAGTATCTTAACATTGTTACACAATTTTAGTCATAGGAGTATTTATAGTCATAATGCAACTTTTGATACTATTGTAAATCTTACAAATAATTTTAAGTGATAATTTGTGAGATTTACAATAATTATTAAGCGTGCTGCTTAATTATATTTGTTATGATATAATTAAAAATAACATCTCAATGAGAAATTTTAACATTGAAATGTTAAAATGTGATAAGATTAAAAAGTGAATGAATAAATGTGATTGTATTATCAACTGCTCAGGTTCAACAATTTCTGAGAGGATCCTTTGTTTTATACATGTTATTAACCTAAGTTTTTACAGTTGTAATTATTTTAAATCTTTTGAACAAACTTTTTAAAACATTACAATATTTCCTTAAAATAATTAGTTTATGATCAGTCAATAAAAAAAGCTTATCTTTAATTCATAAAGCAAAGGGTTTGGAGCTATTGCTGGACGACCTAATTTAGAATAGTTTTTCTAATAAAAATCTAATCTGGTATTAGTAAATTGCAGTATTATTTATGATTATGTATCATATTTTGACATATAAAAGTTGTCTCATAGCTTTATGTTATCTAAATCTTGACCTATTCCCTTTATACTTTACAGCGAGTTTGAGCTCTATCGGTACACCACTAGGATGCATATTAGGAGGTTATTTGATGGATCGAATCGGAAGAAGACTTACATTAATTCTGACTGAAGTACCATTAATATTAGGATGGATTATTATAGCGAGTGCTCAAAATGTCCAAATGATATATGCAGGTATCAATTGTATTATATTTTTATTAATATAAATATATATATATATAATGCGTATTAACAATTTATTATATTCCTAGGTCGTGTATTAGTTGGTTTAGGATCTGGAATGGTCGGAGCACCGGCTAGAGTCTACACGTGCGAAGTGACCCAACCTCATCTCAGAGGAATGCTGGGTGCTCTAGCTTCTGTTTGTCTATCACTAGGTGTACTCATTCAAGTAATATTACTTTGACTCTTAGTATATTTATTTAATGAATGTGATTAACACTCTATATTAATTTGCAGTATGTTTTGGGCAGCTTTTTAACTTGGCAAGTATTGTCCGGTATCAGTATTACGGTGCCAATCTTAGCTTTTATCAGTATGATTATAATGCCAGAGACCCCCAATTATCTATTGTCTCGAAACGATAACGAGAAAGCAAGGATAAGTCTGGCAAAACTGAGGGGATCAACTTTCAACGTCAATGGTGAAATTGATCAAATGATTAATTTTAAGCAGACAAATAACGTGCAACGGTATGTTCTATAACTAACGTTTAACTTAGAATTAATAATACTGAAACAATTTAGCTGCAAAGATAAAACACTTAGATTTATATGTAAAATTCGACTAAAATATTTTTTCCTGTACTTTCCTTATTCTGAATTTTCTCCATTTTTTTATAAAAAACTTTATTAATTAACAATTATATTTAATTTATAGGTTAACTAATCCAAAAGAAACAATACAAGCTCTGTTACGTCCATCATCATTGAAACCATTCGGCATCTTGTTCTTATACTTCATGATGTATCAATTCAGCGGTGTTAACACTATAACATTCTACGCTGTTGAAATATTCCAAGTAATTAATTTGTTCTATACCACTCTATTATATTATTCTAATTTCATATTACTATCTAATATATAATTTCAGGAAACAGGAACGCAGATGAACAAGTATTTGGCAACTATAATCTTAGGCATAGTCCGTCTTGTATTTACAATTGCAGCCTGCATAGCTCTACGTAAATGTGGACGAAGACCACTAACGTTCATCTCAGGCTTTGGGTGTGGTTTTACGATGCTCGGCTTAGGAACTTACCTGTACTACAAACATTGGTGGACGGCCAACAACTTACCTCTACAACACACATGGATACCTGTGACTTGCATATTCATGTACACCATGGCTTGCACTATGGGTTTCTTAGTGGTGCCGTGGGTCATGATAGGGGAAGTGTATCCTACACAAGTTCGAGGAATCTTGGGTGGAATGACCACTTGTTCAGCTCACTTATTCGTCTTCATCGTCGTTAAAACATATCCTTTCTTATCACATCACTTGGAAAGGCATGGCACGTTTTGGCTTTATGGTTGTATATCATTAATTGGTAAGTAATTTATAGTATTCTCCTTTTTCTCAATAGAATTCCCATATTTTATGCACCTTAAAACATAGTAAACTTCACCGTGGTTGATCAAGTGCTAGCTCGTCTTATTTTTATCTTTTGTAGAAGCACAATAGTAGAGTTTCCAACTTCATATTTATATATTAATATGGATTTAATTAATCTAATAATACATTTTAGGTACAATATTCTTCTATTACTGCCTACCTGAAACCAAAGGAAAGTCTTTACAAGAAATAGAAGATTACTTCAGCGGCAGAACGGGAACGTTAAACAGCAAAGAGAAGTTAAAACCAATAATATTAACCGCCGAAAAGGGCAAACTGTTGCCTTAATGTAAGACTCGCACGAAGCTCTAATCAAAGAAGTCTTCTTAATTATGGCTATGATGAACAGCAAGAGATGCTGCCACCGATTCGTTCATAAACGATTGGATATTGATATTGTCTATTCAAAACTACTAGAAGAGGTTAAGTAGAAACTCAACGGAGTTTAACAAACGATTCCTATCTTAATTATATTTATATATTATCTTTACATCTGTGATTAATACAGCTACCAAATTCAATGAATCAGTGTGCTGTTTTATATAAAATATATATTTTAGTAGTCTAATATATTTTTTATGTATGTACAACATACGTCACAAAGAGATATGATGATTAATGTATAAGTGTACTATCGATGAAAATAGTCAAAACTATTCAACAAGTATAAAAAACTTAATTAATATATAATATAATTCGCATAGTGCCTATTGTTGATGATCAACGTCACCTCATAAGAGTGATACCAATTTACTAAAACTTCACAATGTCTAATATAATAGTTGAAGTATACAATTAAACAATCATTGTTGACTTATTTTAAATTACTGTGTACAAAAATGTTCTTAGTTTTTTATTACCACTCGCTTACGTAGTGTAAATATTGTTTTATATAATTGACTCTAGGCAATGTTTCTCATAATTATTAATTTAATGCATTTATTACTTAAAATAGTTATATTTGAACTAGATGTGTGTGTAATTTATTGGTTAATGAAATGATATTGTAAATGTAAGTACATTTTCTACTCATACTACAATATAAGAATAACTATTAGTAGGATATTCATGTTTATTTATTGTATAGAAAAAATATAAATGTGTAGACACAGACAATGAATGATAAAGCTGGCTTTATATTCTTAAAATAAAATATGAATTATGATATTAGCCAAACACGTGTTTCATTTATATAATAGTATCAAAGGTGATAAAGATTTTGAAAATATCAAAAAAGGACACTAAAAATAGAAAGGCCATCTCGGAAATTTTTGTTCGAAGAGGATAAATTTCTACAGGAGTTAAATAAGGTCATTTCGGATTATTTTGTTCAAGAAGAACAAAAGGAGAACGTCTCGAGGAAATTTTTCTCTATAAATGCATAAATTAAATGTTCCAAATATTTATTTACAACAATAATATTGAAAAATCAATTTTAAAACCTTGTAATGAACATCATTTCCATATAAAGCAAAAAAAAATACTGTCGACACTCATATTGGCTGTATTGACGAATTGATATCCGATTTTGTCAGTAGAATATTTATTATTGGTACTTCGGATAATTGTTATTGAATTATAATTCTTTAATTTATAATGTAATTGTATCGCAGAGAAAAACTTAAATTGTGAACATTTTATTCGACATATTTATAAATATATTCACATAATAAGATGACGTGTACATTCGGTGTTCATCACGGTGAAGGAAAGATTAATTATTTAAAGTGAATCAAAAACAAAACTTTTATTTTAGTTAATTGTTGATTTTTTACTTTCTCGAACCCATATCGTCACAAATAATAACGATATATAAGCCTCTCCCGTTCATTTCACTATGATGTAGTCATATATGGACGACCCCATTGTGAATTTTTTTATTTGATTTATTATTACTTTAATTTTCTACCTGTAAAATAAAAATAAAAAATAGATTTTTTTCTGGAATTTAGAAAATATGTATTACTATTATTGCAAATTGTTAAGAAAAATGGGTATAAAGCCAGCGAAATTACATCATTATTAGAAAAAAGTATACTAAATAATAAAAGTGTATTTTACAGCTTAATAATTTTATTGCTTATATAATATTAATATTAAAAATAAAAAACATGTTTTATTTTATTTTATTAGTGTCTCACGTAATGGCCGCATGTATGTGGTGTTAAGACCCCAAGTTGAGTTTACCACTTAACGTCAAGGATCAGCTGGATTTATCTTCTCATCAAATCGCCAATATGTCGTTTTCATATTTAATTAAAAGCGGTATCATGAATTTAATAATGTTTTTATTTACCTAAAATATTGATTCGTATTTAATAAACACATACTTTCTTAGAACCGGATGTTGAAACTTTGGACTGTGATAATACAATCAAATGCGAAATGAAGGTAATATAAGTACCATAAAACTAAAGTCATTATTTATTTAAAATGCTTTCTTTTTTAAGTCCGAAAACTCTAAAGAAGAATATGACAGTTGTGATGAAGAAGAAGAAAATAATATTGAAATAGGTTTGATTTTTTATTGTACATATAAATACATATATTTTAATATAGTTAATATGCAAGTCCAAAGGTCAGTTATCACAGTTATTTGTACATCAAATTAAGTTGAGTTGCCACAACTAGATGAATATGTATACAATTTTTATTATTTAAATATTTTGTATTGATTTTAAAATTGTTAGATAATTATATTTTTCTGTTATATATACATTTACTTAACATAAATATAATGAGTAATGATGTATAAAATAGTAATAACTTAAAAAAATATTATAAATAGTAATCCAAGTGTTTCGTTGGTCTTTCGATGCCCTAAAAAACGACCTTACTGCAAAGGTTAAGGTTAGTCTGGGTTTTCCTAAAACCTTATATATGTACATGCTGCCACAATATTGTGTCGCCCAATTAATTTTTATCCATCTTTAGATATTTTACTTGCAGTTCTGGTAAATTTTGTATGGATAAAATTCAATTAGTAAAATGTAATTCACCCGATTATTACTAAATACGATTCGACTGTAAGCAAAGTGTTGTTAGCCAACCTTTAGATATATTATGTTTTCAGAAATTCACGACATTAAAGATGAACTTAATACACGTATTACAAATACTGATTTCCAACAGCCCAATAACTCAGTCACACAAGTAATTATACACATTATCATATACGACGCATGTTTACAAAATTCTAAAAAATTTGTTCTGCTGAATCGAAACGTACATTATTCTGTTGCATCGACTGATTAAGAAAATAATCGACCTAACATGGCAGTCGATGAAAAAAATATTTCTGCTATGGAAAAATTAGTAATGGGAAATATTCTTTTGGGAGAGTATTAAATTTACAGGCAAATTCCTATAACTTTGTAAACATTCCTTGTAGTTTGTCAATTTAAAAAAAAATATGTTACTATTCTAAAACAATTGCTATTCAACTATTTTCAGAATCAAAAAGAAGGAGATAAACATTCAAGTAATGTCTTATTTACATATTAACTTAATTATGTTTTTAATTATAAAATAACATCAATCTTATTGTAGGAGATAAAGAAAACAAAGTGAAATGTGATAACTGTGGTAAAGTATTTAGAAACAAATATGCCCTCGCAAATCACATACGAATACATAGCAGCTCTTATAACTTTGAATGTGAAAAATGCGGAAAAGCATTCAAATGGGAAATGTATCTGAAGCTGCATTTAGCCAAGCATTCCCACGTTTTTGGATGCAACGATTGTGGAAAATCTTTTCTGAAAAAAAAATACCTCAAACAACATATGAACATTCACAATTGTCCAGAAAATTATGTCAATATGAAATGTGATATTTGTGAAAAGGTATATGGAAGTAAACGTAACTTATCAATCCATATGTATACCCATAGAGATTTTAAAATATATAAATGCGATAAATGTGATAAAACATACAAAAGCCAACACTCATTCATGAAACACGTCAATCTCCATAGTGATTCCAATAGATTAAAATGCGATAAGTGTGGAGAAGAATACCACGATAAATATAAATTCCTACAACATATCAAGATTCATAAAGATTCTTATAATTTTGAATGCAAGTCGTGCGGAAAGGCGTTTAAAAATGAACATATTCTCTCACGGCACATGATTTGTCATAGTAATACAGTCTTTGAATGCGACAAATGTAAAAAATCCTTTAAAAGTAAATATTATCTTCTTCGTCACATGAACGTTCATATCGAATCTATGGAATATAAATGTGAGATTTGCCTGAAAACGTTCCAGTTGAAACAAAAACTAAGACGACATATAGGGCTTCATAATGATTCTTACAATTTTAAATGCGAGAAGTGCGGAAAGGTTTTTAAAAAGCAACAATATCTAACACGGCACATGAGAATCCACCTTGATTCTTTCTCATTTGCATGCGAAATTTGCGGAAAAGAGTATAAATTCAAATATATATTGACACGCCATATGTTTACCCATAGTGATTCTTATAGTTTCAAATGCGAAGTGTGCGGAAAAGCTTTTAAAGGGAAACACAATTTGGCGCAGCATAATGTCACTCACACTAAACAGCATTTCTACAAATGCGTAAAATGTGGTAACTCTTACAAACACAAACAATCCCTTTCAAGGCATTTGACCAATCGTTCCCAATGCGCTAAAGTAATTGTATAAAATATAAAAATTTTATGTTTATAAATATGTGTAAAATATATGAAAATTTAAATTTAAGTGTATTTTTATTTAGATATATTAGGTGTACCGGAAAAGAATGTCGTTTTTTTAATAAAACAATTTTGTGCATTTAAAGATTAGCCAGTGCAGGTCTTTTTTTATTTATTTCTGCATCTAAACGCTCTAGTTGATCACAATGCATTTGGGCGTTAATTGTCTGTCCGGGTTTTAATGTTTCAAAATAAATTATTCCCTTGCAGTCCGACAAAACAGACAAAATAACTTTTTTTGCAGTGAGCCCGGGCTTAGGGGTGGGTTTTGGTACCTGGCCCTTGGAAAGCCATTGTTTCTTGCGTCCTTGGTTTGAATACAACATCCATTTTTCGTCACCAGTTACAAGATGTTGTAGAAATGGAGTTTTGGTATTTAATTCCAATAACTCAGTGCACGCGTTTAGACGCTCACCTAGATTTTTCACTTAATTCATGAGGTATCCATTTTCCTTATTTCCACCTCTTGCTGATTTTTTTGATATGCTCTTGCACGCTTGACCATGAACATCAGAGTTGCTCCGCGAGTTCTTGAATCGTTGAAGATGGATTTTGCTGAATAAGCTCAGTTAAAACATCGCTATCCACTTTAACAGGTCGACCACTTCCAGGGTTATTTTTTAGATTAAAATTGCCGGATTTAAATTGTTTAAACCACCTCTGGCATCTACGAACATTCAAAATATCTCCCAGTAAATCACAAATATTTTTTGTTACACATGTTGCACTTTCTTTCTTCATGAAATGATAAAGCATAAAATTTCGAATAAATTTCTCATTCGGTACAAAGCTCTCTATTGTATATAGGGTTGTAATTTTTTTTGCTTAAAAGTCCCAATACACTCCATGTATACGTAGTCAGAGAAACAACACAGAACACGTTGTAAAAGTTCAACTGATGAAGCACAACTGACCACTTAAAAGCGATAACAAAAAAAACGACATTCTTTAACATTTTCTTATTAAGGTAAAAAGATTAGTTAAAACCTATAAATCATATTTATTAAAAAATTTGATATTATACATGTAGGTATTTATGACTAATTACGTAAAAAATTCACAATTCATGAAAAATGCAAATCCATTGTTTATTCATGAATTAGGCAAATTATTTATCTGCCGAATACGTAAATTAAGCAAGAATTATTTTGCTTATTTCGAGCATTAAGCAAATTTGATGTAGCGCTCTTGTGGGTTTTTCGTAATTATACCAAATGTGTTTTCATTATATAAAAATAAATCAATCATTAACTGCAGTGATGTTAATTTTATTTAGAATACAAAAAAGTCTACAACTCACGTATGTATGATTTTATTAACAGATATTTTGGACGGGTTAGGTACGAACGAGCGTTGGTCAGAACAGTGAACACCCCATAATTCGCTGCAGAGAGATATTCATATATATAACTATTTAACAGTTATATGAAAAAGTTGTAAGAATTAATAACTATTTTATTTCATTAAATTATAATATATCTGCCAATCAATACATGAACCACTATTTGTAACGGCAATACTATTCATACACTTGACGAGAACAAAAAATTTGGATCCTTTAATAAACTTGACGTTTCGCAACTTTTTTGCCCATTTCATGCTATAATTAATTTCAAAATTCGGCGTAACATACATAAATATGTATACTATAATAAATATTAAAGCAATGTTGAAATTGCAGCATGGATGTAATTTAAGGGGTTTAGGTGGGATCATTTATCCCCTTTGAATTTAGCCAGAAAAATGCATATCATTCAAGGAAATACATACTATGAATCTCAATGAAATTAAAAAATTAAAAAAACGACCAATGACTGGGCAACTTTTGCCTCTTTCGTGAAAAATTCTTAAATGCCATCCCTAATTCTAAACCAGAAATTCTCAGATTATCCTTCAAAGAAAATCTAAAAAAAAACAGTCGGCAACGGCACTATTTTATTACTTTTGACGTGGATTTTTGGCTTCTGAGAAGTGATAATTGTTTTTGCGCTCTCTTATTGGTCAAAATTCGGTTTAGATATGCTTTATTCCATTCTCACTAATTGCAAGTCATAATATTGTTTAAAATGTTGTGGGAGGGTGGGGTAGATAAAGGCATTTATTTTTCAATTAATTTGAATTTGGTCTGGAAAATGCATTGAATTTAATGAAATACTATGAAATCAAAATATTAAATAAAATACCACTGACTTACCAACTTTTACTTTTCTCTTGAAAAAAACTGAAATGCGTCCCTGCTTGAATCGAAATCGCAGCAAGCGGAGTTACGCTAAATAGACCAAGACGACACTTAAAAGCCCGACAAAGGCAATCGCTTTCACTGAATATTTTTTACAGTTAGATATATCTTTATTGTATTAAAATTATAAAAAGCTTCCAGCTTTTATAACACAAAAAATAAAAAAAAAAATTTTTCATCGAAAACGTTTTGATATGGCAATAATTTCTATACAAAAAAGTTATGTGCCGTGTTGTCAAATTTACCAGAGTGGCAACACTTTTGAGAGTGACAGTTTTCAGCAGTGGCGCATTGGCAAATTATCTGAGATAAAAATGTCTGGTCCGAGTCCTGGACACAAACCAGACCTTCCGGAAACTAGCGAATCCTCGTTCGACCTCAGCGGGAACCTCACTGACATCACAGGAGGTTAACTTTTACTCGCTTTCACAACTTTTTTTGTAACGTATGTTACTTTTTTCGACTTGAATTCAAACACCAAAACAAAATAAACTTTTTAAAACTGCTTTTAACATTACTTGTATAAGCCAAAGCGAATATTGTGCAATTTTATCGTTTGTGTCGAATATGATCAAATTTCATCATAATAAATTCACTCGGATATGACGATTCGATGACATAACCTCACTTTACTTAATAATTTACAGATAGGTCTTTTCTGATCGATCTCGCGTCGGACGCCACTCCCAAAGATTCGTTCAAGAGTATTAACAACGAAAGCGATTTGATGGACAAGGAAGAGCAATTGTTCGGCAATATAAGTAACAAATTTAATAGCACGCCTGAAAAATGCGACGATTCGACCTTTTTCATAAATAAAGAGACCGGCAAGGATCCATTATCTGATGAATACGGCAAGAGAAAACGTTCAGACAGCGACGATTCTAATAAGATTGCATGGCAAGGCACTACTGGTATGATTACACCATAATCGTTTTTCATTTTTTCTGCTACAGATACGAATTAATTCTTATGTAAAATCATAAATTGTAAAAGTATCGTTATCATAAACTTATTGACCATTTAAAACACATTAGCTTCCTTTAATATAATATTTTTAATATATGATGAGTATTAATTTTTAACAATATGTAATTATATTAAAATTATTTTGAAGTGATTTTTTAAAATTACTCAATATATAAAAAAAGTATATAGTTTTGAACAGCCATTTATGTTAAAAAAAATTATGACGCATTTTTGAGTCAACGGCTTCTAACATTAGTTTTACAAATGACGCAAATCAAGACTATGTACAATAAAAAAATATAAATAAATTTGTTTCTGCCGCATCATTTTACTAATTCAGTTTATTGAATTTGTGTAGAATTTCGCGTAAACCTGATAAAATCGACTATAAATTAAAAAATAAACTTCGTATTTGTGGCAAAAATATTGTAGCTTTATTAGTACGAGTCGGATTACAGATTCTTTATTTTTGAACACGAATACTATCTAATCTAAAATTTCCAAGACGTTCCAAGAAAAATAATCTACGATCCGACCTTTAGTTAATAGACTGGTATTGATTTAATACGTGTACATATTTAAGGCTTCTTTGCGTTGAGCTAATATCAATACAGTCACTACAATGGTTCGCAACAGAAGGCTTGGATTATTCCCTTGTATGTCCGTAATTGTGTGGTGTTTGAAACTTTTTAATTTTTATTAATTATCTTTATAGACGAATCAGTCAATTCGGCAGAGCAGAGCGATAGAGACACTTCTTCGAAAGATGAAAGTGATTTTTCCGTCGAAGGAAATGAAGGTATTATTTATGTTTTTATATTTAAATATTAAAAATATTTAAAAAAAAAATTGTATTTACTTCTTAGTTGAAAAAGTAAAAAATGATGCTAAGAAAAAGGCAAACGATGATTTTCCGTCCACCGTGAGTGTATTAAAAACGAGCAACGGCGCTATGGTCTATGTTGTTGGTACTGCCCACTTCAGCGAAGAGTCGCAAGATGATGTTTCCAAAGTAAATATAATTTATTCTAAAAAACTACTATTAGATCATTTAAGCTTAATTCGACTGAAATATAATGGTTTGCCAAAATATATTCTGTACCTAAAAAACCGTATATTTCAGGTTATAAAAAAAGTTCAACCACACATTGTCGTCGTTGAGTTATGTTCTCAAAGAATAAACATTTTAAAATTAGACGAGAAAACAATATTAGAAGCAGCCAAAAATATAGATTTTAAAAAAATCAGGTAAGACATAAATCTAGTGATGAAGTTTATTTAATATATGTTAATTAATTAATATTATCATTAATAGGATTATCATTGAACAAAACGGTCTGTTCAATAGCGTCATGTACATACTATTATTAAACATGTCTGCTCACATTACGAAACAACTGGGAATTGCGCCCGGAGGCGAATTCCGAAGAGCTCTTCAAGAGGTTAAGATAATTCTAGTTTATAATCTATAATTTATAAAAGTATTCGTTATAACATTGATAATTTAATAGGCGTGCATTATTCCCAATTGCCTCATTCATCTCGGAGATAGGCCAATACAAATAACGATGCATAGAGCGTTGTCAGCTCTATCGTGGTGGCAGACAATAAAACTAATATGGAGGCTATTGACCAACAAAGATTCTGTCAGGTAATAAAGTAACTGTTTAATCTGTGTTGTATTGATTGTTGTTATTGGTTATTTACTTACTGTATAGTAAAGAAGATGTGGAACAGTGCAAACAAGGTGGATTTTTACAAGAGATGCTAGCCGATATGGAGAATGAGTTTCCTGCACTAAAGAGAGTTTTTCTGGAAGAACGAGATATATATCTCACGCATTCACTTCAATTGGCTGCGTCTGCTAAAGGTACCTATAATTATATTTTATAATTTAATTATGAGTGGGCTAGTACGTTGATGTAAAACAGGCCTGTCAAACCCGCTGCCCACAAACGTTTTAAGTCATTCTTATCTCGTGGATATTCAACGCCCTGGACAAAAAAGGTCACCTTGAAAATTATTCGAGATGTAGAGTGAGGCTAGTTATATAATAAATTAATGAGATTCAGGGGTTCAATACGTTTTTATATAGAAAATATTGATCATATAATCTAAAAAAAAAAGAACTGTGATATATGAAAACACAAACCATGCCGTGGGTAACAAATTGTGCATTACTATAAAGGTGTTCTTTTATTTGAAAAATGCACAATATCTACACATTACAAAATATTTCATATAAAAACTATCATTTGATGCTTAATGGAATAATGATTGTCAAAACTGACATAAACAGTTTTACAATTATTTTTAAATTTGCTATACTGTCTTCAAATAAAAACGACTAAATTATCTATATTATCGTTCTCGATATTTGATGACGTATTTTTGCGTCAACGGCTTTTAACGATACTTTTCAAATGCAAAGTGTTATCACAACCATGTGCACAAATTTGTGCGTTTTGTCATATCAACTTTATGTAAAAAAAACATGTTAAACTACGTATGTACTATAACGTATTTATTTAGCGTTTAAAAAATCAATATCTAAATTCCAGAGACTCAAGACTGGTAAAAAAAAAATACGTTACAAGGAAATTTACATACACATGCAGATTTTTTCAAATCAATATATCTACAAATTCTACAGGAGTACCACATCTCACTCCCTAGTTTAATTTCGCAATTCTAAATTGCTAGGGGAGGAGTACTTTGTGACCACCGATTGACGGTCACATTTTTATTTGGAAGCGAGAAATAAAACATTTTCGCATGTCTAATCAGCCCGTTTCCACCAGCTTCCAGATAGAAATATGACTGTCAATCGGTGATCCCCTTAATATATTGTATTAGTGAAATCAGTTAGCATCAAACTATAAAATAAAAATGTATTTAAATTTTTTTTAACACTTTACGGTCAATATACGTGGTGATATTCGCACGGCATACAACCATGCAACTTTGACATTTTATTTTATATTTGCACAATGTAACAGATTGCTTTCAACTATGTACCAATAAATACAATGAAAAACTCAGCTCCAATAAAGATAAACACTTATTCTAAAATTATTTATACAGTAGACCCCCCAATAACACGATAAATTGGAGACGTGCTATTTGTGTGTGTAGTTGGGGGACTAGAAATTACTAATACAATGTCTTGCAATACAAATCAGGCGTGTGTGGTGAGATATCCTGCCATTGGCTCGCTCACACAAAGCAACGGGCATCCAAATAGCACATCTCCAATTTTCCGTGTTATTGGGGGGTCTACTGTACAATTAAAATTTTAAATATAATATTTATTTTTGTATTGTTCTGCACTTATGTGGACTTTTGGCCTTAAATCTAATTCAGAATCACTGACGTATTCTTTATTTTTTTGTCTTTAGTTGTAACAATCACAGTAAATCACTAAATAAAATAAATACAATTCAAGTCAGTAAAAAAAGAATTCTAACCTATATTACTTATTTAAATTGTCCTCATTGTTATCAATAGCAAAGTTGAACAGTCGTGTAAATATCACCGCATAAATCGACCATCAAGGGTTAAAAAAAAAATTATTGCAGAGGTCGCAAAGCTTGATATTTGTTGTTTTTATAATGAGTAAAAGTATTTCACCATCATTTTATCATAAGCTGTATCGTTTTTATTTTATTGGTACGCGATCCACAGTTTGACGTTTCTATAATAAATAATCATTACAAAACTATATTTTAATTTTTATGTTAAAACATTAACTAATTAAAAAGTTATAATTTCAAAAAAATTAAGTTTATGTTCTTATTTTCGCAAATATAATATGTCAGATGTTTTTTTTATTATGAATATTTACTACGATTACTTCATTAATTACATAAACATATTTTATAGTTGGCGATGTTCCGACTCGCGTCGTCGGAGTCGTCGGCATCGGACACGTCCAAGGAATCCTGGCGAACTGGGAAAAGGTCACCGAAAAAAACGTAGAGCCTATTTTAATGTAAGTATTGAAAGGAGTAAATATTTTGTTAAAGTTAATATTGTAATTTATCTTTATTTTAATACAGAATTCCACCAACGTCAATGTCCAGCCGAATAATTAAAGTATCGTTCAAAATAGCAACAGTCGGCTTGATCATCTACGTCGGCTACAAATTCGTACCAAAAAAATGGCTTCCAATGTGATTAACTATCAACTATTTTATCCGTCGATACAAAAAGACTTAAAAATGCCTTTTTTATTAGATTAGTAGACCTCTATAAGAATTTAATACAGCAATAAATTATATCTTAAAAATAATCCAATTATAGTAGTGCATTTATTTTTTATAACAATACAGATTTTAATATATATAATGTATACATATTTATGTGTATAATAAAATGTTTCAATTTTAATGCTTCATTATGTAATCTAATTTTAATAGGTGTTGGCCGTTACTTTAAAAATGCTGATTATTTTATTGTTAATTAACTTTAATTGTTTTTCTCAAATTATTATTGCTTTCATATAAAAATTGTGCATAAATAAAACTCTTATATATATAAGGAAATATAATTTTTTAAATTCTATTTTTATATTAAGACTTTTATTTGGATCCTCCTTATTAAGTACGATATATCGAGGATTACTCAGTCTTTGGCGAATTCAATTTGTATAATTTCAGTCTGTTATATAAGTACGAAATTATAGGGATTTTAATAAAATTATTTAGCGCTTAAGGCACATCTGAAACCCAAGTTGCCGGCTGAGCTATCTGCCGTGTTTTGCGATCTGGCTGCACATCTGTATCTGTAGCAGTAAGACTGGTGACACAGATAAGATCCGCCTTTCTTCACGCGCTCCGGGCTCTAAAAATACAAAACATTTCAGCGATGTTAGATATAAAGATTATATGTAAAATCATTAGTCACGCGAATTAATCAACTAAAAAGAAGAGAAAGGAAAACTTACGTTTTCATGGGTCCAATAATCGCTTGTCCATTCCCATACGTTTCCGGCCATGTTGTATAATCCATATTTATTCGGTGGGAATTCATCCACAGGACACGTTCCTACGTGTCCGTCTTCAGCGAGATTTTCATCTGGGAACGTGCCTTGCCAGATGTTAGTCCTGTAAGATCATTAAAACATGCTATATGAAACATACTTTATAAACATTTTTTGTAAATAAAAAAATCAACCTAAAAAACATTTAATACCTTACTATAAAAACTCATATATTCAAAATAAGTTTTAAATTTGATAATAATTAGGACATTTTGAAGTGTTTTTGATGATTCAAAAAAAGCCAATATTGATTTATAAGAGTTAATATACAATATGTGTATTATTGTCAACATACTAATTTGATGAACATACTTATTAAAATTTGCTTAAAATAAAAGTCTGTTTATTTTTTTATTTGTATCAACAATCTTTGTATTTTTTCCTATTACTCACTAATTACATGTCAATTTTCATATGAATAAAATTTATTGACGTCAATTAAAAAATATTCGAGGCACTTAAATAAACATTCCGTCAGATAGAATACACAATAACATTGTTTATAAAAATCAGTTGTGTCCATAAGATGGAAACTAAATCATCACATAGATATTTTAATAACAAGTTGTCATCAAAAATATGTTCTCGGAATCGGATATAAATAGATATTAAATTTCAGCCTACCATATGTGAAGTGAAATATACAATAAACTTAAAAGAAAATTCAGAAATTTTATATCAATAAGGTAGAATACATATATTTATAATTTGTATTTTGATTAGTGTTTTTTAATTACTAAATACCGTTGCCGGCATGCCAAAAAAAGAAAGAGTAAATACTTGTGCTAAATTATTGGGATTTAGATTTTATAGCCCAATGGTAGTACGTTTTAATATTTTATTTCAACACTTCTCCATTAATAAATTTCGTTAATTTATTTTATATATTATTCGACTTTTTTTATATCAATTTAGAGGTTCTCAATATTTTTTTATAAAATGAATATAAAATATTTGTTGTTATGTTCATTTATTTCGTACTCTAATTTATTGACATTATTTTATTTAAAAATCATTTATAGTAAATGAAATTAATTTTTTTTATAAATATTTTTCTTATTTATTATTTCTTCAGATATATAAGTATCTAGGGAATTTGAAAAGAGTGAAAGATCGAACACTCGAAGGGTTAAACCAGTCTATAATTGCTATAATTGAAGATTAAAACTTACCAGTGCTTATCCTGTGGCATCAATTTGTCGCCCCATGGAAAAAGTTTATTCTTCCTTCCGCCTCTGCAAGCCGTTTCCCATTCAGCTTCAGTCGGCAAACGTCCGCCTTCAACCTTCCAATTGCAGTAAGCCAAAGCGTCATTCCACGAAACATGCAAAACAGGGTGATTCATCCTATCTTCGATATCCGAATCTGGACCTTCTGGATGTCTCCAATTCGCTCCGGGAACCTTATACCACCACAAAGCTTGCACCGGCCTCAATCCCTCAAACTCTTTTTTCTGAGACTCGTTCAAAAACAATCCAAACACGAAACTATCCTTAAATCCTTCAGCTTCAGTTTTATAATTAGTATCGACAACAAATTTTTCAAAATCTGCATTGGACGCCTCGTATTTATCTATGTAAAAAGCTTCCAAGTTAACTTTCTTGACAGGTCCTTCCCTATCGGCAGCTATTATCGGTTGATCTGTGCCTATTTCATATTCTCCTGCTGGAATAAGAGACATTTTCGACAGCACTTTTGCGAAATCTGCGATGCTGTGAGTATTAGGGTTGAGATTTTCGTTTAAATTTGGGTCTTTCGAGCATTGTCCTTCCGCAGATCGATCGACGGAGCATCCGCAGGATTCTTCGTGTGTTTTGACATCGTTCAACATCAGCGATAGTAAAATGAAAGTTGTCAAAACGAGATGCATCTTGTCTTTGGAGATTAGACAGTAACCGGCTTATCTGTCAAAACAACTGTCAAGCGTGACAAAAATACATGTGATTTTATACTTTTTTATTTGGCCATAACAATATTTTCCCTGTTGAATGGATAAATAATTTTAAAGCACGGGGTAATACCGAACAATAATTAATTATTTTTACGATTTGTATTTAATGCATTTATACAAGTACAGAAAATTAAAGATTTGCGATAATTATTTATAAAATTTTTACTTAAAAAATAATATTGTTGATAAATATAGTTTCATGAAAAAAAAAATAAGGTTGGATTGTACATCCATGGCAACCTAGGCTCAAAGGCACTATTGACATTTATATTTTAAGTGTTGTAAATGCTAACTTTATATCTTATGCTCTTTTTTGTTCGGATTGATTCTATGAAATTTATTTTTTTGTTGACATCTAATACTTTATGTTAAAAAAATTAAAACACTGCAATATTCATTTTATGCTGTATTTTCGCAAGTTTTGTTGTAATAGTTTTCTTCGTTTATTGGTTGTAAATCGTTGGTCTGAATCCTCACAAATATTTAAAAAAATAATAAGGATTACACTCCCACCATTTTACACCAGTGATCTCAAAACTTTTTTGATCGCGTACCCTAATACAATTTTTTTCATAATTAATATTTTTGATCCAAAAACTTTTCATAAATATGTATACATGAACAATTTTTAGATTTTACTGATGTAATACAGAACAAAGATATATTACAGTTTTCTTCTGATCGATATAATTCGTCGGTATTAACAGAACTAATATATTTCCTTAGAAAAAGTATTTAAACTTGAAAATACAAAAATATATTATATATACTATCCCTAGTAATTTGGCCATCTACTGTATATATATAGGTTGATATAATTCAAGTTTCCTATCTTGGTAGAACTGTAAATCAGACAGTTGTTAATAATCACGCGTGTTCAGGTGTTAACAAGTGTCAAACGTTAGTTTGCAACAACACATTTATAAAACGGATCGCTCAACCACCGCTCAAAATTGTTTAATTGTTCTACAGATAGAATAATTGTGTACAATTTCATCGTCTTACTGAGAGAAGAATTCGCAATGTAGTGAAAGAGAGACTGGAAGCGAGTTTTTTATCATTTATTTGTGCTTCGGGAAGTATTATTTTATTATTTAACCCACTTTTGAGACTACAGCTTTATACGGCTTTCTATTTAAGTATCTGTAAAAGACATTATTCACACACGTGTCGGGAAGAAGAGAAAGAATTTGCCGAATGTCCAGAAACGCAGATTGCATTTTTTTATTGTTGTTCAAAAAAATTCTACGAAAAAACAAGTCAATTATTGTCACACAATATTTATTAAGAGATCCATCGTTATACAATATCATTTACTATCGATGATACATTATATTTTGTTGAGTAGATAAACATTTAACATCTATTAAACACTCATAAAGCTTGGGTTACTTGTTTTTTATAATAATGTTAAAAATCACACACATCATTATTTATACATCAAATTGTATATATTGTATATATTTATAAGGTTGAATTTTCTATGGTTAAAAAACACTAACTTACATACATAGTTCTGTATACATCAAATTGTATATATTATTATAGGTATCAATATATAAATTTTTTTGTCCGATAAAAAATACAACTTTGAATATATAAAATCACATTGAATCACATACAGTTTAATTACTATCCTCGTCGAGGACCATCTTGACAAACTTGTTGTTCTCGCTGAACACCAGAATGTTTACTCGGTCGCCCTCCTTAACCGAGAATGCAGGATCGATCAGGTGATAAATGATGTTGACGTGCGAATCGACCTTGTCCGTCGAGACCTCCTCGGCGTTAGAGATCAACTCTATCTTGTAATAAACTTGGATGGCGTTCACGAGTCCGTCGCGGGACACGACGGCCTGTACGATATCGGAGTCGTACGGTTTGAGACATTGCCCGAACACTACGATCTCGTCGGATAGAAACTCTTTGTCGAATTCGACAGACGGACGTACCGAGTTCTGCGTCACCTGATAGTTGTTTATGTACATCGATATATTGTATTGAGACTCTCCGCTTTTCACCTGCGACTCTTTAGATACTTTAAATAAATTATGATTATTTACCCTGTTTGTGCTGTTCAGATGATTCGAGAACAAGAGCTTGGCGCACATCTTGATTCCGAAAGGCATCGATATGCCTTTCCGTTCCAAGACTTGCATCTTCATCACCCTCGCCATGATAATGTCGGACTTCCTCAAGAATCCCAACGGTTCAATGAAGTAATTGATGACCATCTCGTACTTCTCGTTATGATCGAACTCCTCGATGAACGATATCCTATCCAGATCAATATCGTTATCTTTAGCCAACCTAGTGACGAGTTTTTCGCATTTCACGCAGCAGACTAGCTTGTGAGCGCCGCGCATCAACATCAGAAGACCGGCGATCGGAAACGGAGTGTAATCTAAAACGCTGACGGCGTCGAACGAATACAATTGAGACAGATGGATACAAGAAGCTCCGAGAGCGCCGATCAGTGAATTTACGTAATCGGTATCGTTCAGTATTCTCACGATCGCTTTAGACACCGGTACTATCTCTTCTACGTCGGATCTGTTCTCGATTAATTCCACCAAGCCTTTATACCATCTCATATCGACGCTCAACTTCTCTTTGGCTTTCTCGAAGGTATAAACTTTGGGAATGTGAAACACGGCCGTGTCCCACGCCGTACATCTGTCCGCCGATCTAGGATCGGTCGTGATCACTATATCTTCGGTCAAATTCATATCGAACCACATGATGAACGCGTCGATCTTTCCTTTCTCTAATACTTGGAAAGAAATATTTTTAGACACGCCCTTCTCCGAAACGAGCTCTTCCAATTGGGAAACATCCCTAAAGTCGACGCTCAATACCTTTTCAACGCTCGTTACGTATTTAAGATCTTTGATTATGGACAAATCTTCGGTATCGTACGGTTCTCTGATGCTCTCCAATACGTTAACGTTGAATTTCAATTGCGATAATATGTGGTGATTTTTGGAGTGAACGAACCGGTATTTTTTAGCGATGGTTTCAGATCTTATGGCACACATGTAAAGATTCGCTCTCATCGGTACCATTTTTCCGGTCGGCGTCAGCAAGCGTTTATTGGCGTCCAACAGCGATTGTAGGGCGCCTTCTCCGAAAAGACCGGCGTCGAATATTTCGGCGATCAATACGGTGAATCGCTCTCCGAACGCTTTCATGTCTATAGTTGTAGACGAGCTTCTCACGATGGCGACGTTCTCGAATTTGTTCTGTCGGAACGCTTCCCTGGCCATCCTGAACATGGGGATGCTGGAATCGCACGCCAAGACTCTACGAGCGCCCGCCTGCAGGGCGTAGACGGTCAAGAGGCCCGTTCCGCATCCTATGTCTAAAACTTGATCATCTTTCTGGACAATTTGGAATATGGCGTCTCTGTAAGACGAATTCCTCTTGACGTCATTGAGCATGCGGTAATGCCAGCGCTCCACGAGCAAGCTCTTGGCTCTGTTGAGGTCGTTCTCGACCTCTGCGTCGGTAGGATCGTTTCGTAAAGCTTTCTGGAAGAACCCGCACGCCTCTAGAGGGTAACTGGACTTCATGAGGATCCGACCTATAGAGAAAAAAACAGTATTTTATGAATATTTTCTAGATGGAAAATATATAATTTATTAGAGTAGCCCTTCTTCTAGCCATATGGTTATGAGCATTATTTAATAGTATGAAAATATTGTTGGTTATAAGAAAAGTTTTATACCTATGTGGTGGAATACGACGCAGCTGTCGGGGTAAAAGTCGGCCGCGCGCTCGAAGTAGGGAAAGATCTCGGATATGTCTCCCTCCGCTTGCAACTGGTCGGCGAAACCCTCGAACATTCTCGAGAGCATCGATTCGAAACACTTGGCGTACGAGGCCTGAACCTGGAACGCCGTGAAAAGATGCGAGATGGCATCCTTGAAGCGTCGCCTCTCGGCGCACAGCAGCCCGCGATCCAAAAGCGCCTCGGCCATCGTCAACTAATCACATACTCTACAAAACACCGTTCTATTGTCAGACGATACAAATGCGACACGACGACTCAAATCTTATGGCCAAATATTAAGAAACAAACATAATCAATATAGTTCCTAATATACAAATATTGCTTCATTCCTAATTACAGGAATATGTTACTTAGCTCGATCTTAATAAAATGCAAAATAAGGGCGAGCGACAAAAAATATATTCAATTTAACCAATTACTATTATTAGCGAGTTTAGTAACAACACAAATAATACATTGTACATAAAAGGGGAAAAAATCGTAAAATGGCAACATTTATTCTAGAACAGCTCATATCATTTTTTGAGCATTTCAGCTACTTTTTACAAACAAGTTGCCACCAAAACTAAATTGAACGTCTCTGCTTTGATTTCTTACAATACAAGTTTGAACATTTTTTAGGAACTATATGCTCGCAACCGAAAAATCTTGGTGCACATAAGCAGTTATAAGAAAAAGTTTTTATTTTGCGAGGTCGCTAAAAAAGTTTACTTACCTGGGATTTAACCACTACTCATCGCGCTAAAGACATGAAGAATTTCCTTTCAGAGAGAAAAATTGAGCAAATAATGATTCTCGCAGGAGTGATTGCCTATCTACGGACTCTTGACTCTTGCAATGAATAAGTCATTCGAAGATCATTTGTGTATGGAAATCAATGAGTGCATTTAAAATATAATTTGTGAAGTCTGACCTATAAGAGATCGTGAAGTGAGTGAAAAATTCATAAAATAAAATCACTGACAGTTGTGTTGACAATTACATTTGGAGTTGCAAGAAAATCAAGCCGGAATTCATCATTTGATGAGTTGTGACAAGGTTTCATAATACTATATGACTGCCAAGATTCAACGAGACTACTATATAAAAATCAAGACCCGGACTTCTAGCTCGGACATCGTTTTCTAGAGAAAACTAGCCGACTAAAAACACCACAGAATAAATTTTGTTTATTGTACATATATGATAAAATAAGAGATATCCTTGAAATAAGTCCTCGTGCGTATTTAAAAGTTAAAATTAAAATAAGACTCAGTATTATTTTTGCGAAAACACGACATATTTATCTAATTTAAAAGTGAAAAATATGTTAATAGTATAATAATGTATATGTTGATTTTTTAACGATTAAGATATTAGTAATTGAAAAAATAGGCTTATTAGTCATTTTGTTGAAATATCATTTATTTATAAAACATGTGTTCGTAAAGTATTGTAACGATCATGGTCGCTACGTTCGACGTTAGGTCTTTAAAAACAACATAAACAAGGCGTGCGGTTAAAAGGTTTTGACAATTTGCTATATAAATATTGTTATTTATTTATAATAAATGTTTTATTTCAGTAATAATTAGCTATTTGAGACTTAGCGATTTGTAATCTATTATATAAACAAGTTTTTACTCGTTAATATACGATTAGTCATATCCGCCCACATTTACTTTCTAAGGTTAAAACTATGTTATAAAATTTTAGAATAAGAAATCAAAATGGATCAAGTCATTCAAAACATTGCACAGACAGTCGAGAGGCAAATCGATGCCGAAATTGAAAAGTATGTATGAAAAGTTGTTTAACATAATTATTGGTAATAATGTATTGTATATGTGTTTAATTAGACTAGATCAACTGGACACGGACGATTTTGAAAAGTTGAGAGAGGCTCGTCTCGCAGAAATGAAGAAGAGAGCTCAGATGAAACAAGAATGGATGGCCAATGTAATTTGTGTTTTTTACTATTATACTTAATTTATGTCATGAACGATGTGAATGATTAGATATAATTGTATCGCAGGGTCACGGAGAATATTCAGAATTGACCGACGAGAAAGAATTTTTTGCCGTCACTAAGAAATCCACTAATATTGTTTGTCACTTTTATAAAAACGGCACTCCTCGCTGTAAAATTGTAGATATGCACTTAAAAATTCTCGCTCAAAAACACATGGAGTGTAAATTTGTGAAATTGGACGTTGAACGCTGCCCGTTTCTCACTGGTTTGTATACGTTTCGTTTTATGATTATGTATAATCCGTTTTAATACGTGTTTTGCTTTTGTAGAGCGTTTAAAGATTCGCGTTATTCCTACCATAGGACTGGTGAAAAATTCAAAAACTAAAGATTTCATCGTCGGATTCACCGAACTCGGTAACTGTGATGACTTTTCTACAGAAATGTTAGAATGGAGGATAGCGAGGTATGTATCCTATTATATACAATATAATAGAATATTATAATATTAATTAACATGAATAATTTGTTTATAGATCAGAAGCTATCGAGTACAACGGAGATTTGTTAACTCCTCCAGACGTAGCTAAGAAGCAAAAGCAGAATTATATTGCAAATAATAAAACAATTCGCAGTACCAATTATAGCGACGACGACGATGATTTGGATTGATTAATTGATTGATAAAAAAAGGCTTTTGATTAACATATTTCTATTTATAATTGGCACAATTAATTGACATTCCTCATTTAATACGAATAACATCAAATCTTACACGCAATCTTATTTTGTATTACATTTTTTAATAAATTTTACGCTTAATAAAACTTTTTATATTTTAATAAACGCGGCACACCGAACCGCCTTCCAAAAAAGAAACAAAATACAACCTATCAAAGTAAATTTTGACAAATCATCCAAATCCAAATGGTTTCATATTTCAGATTAAACGATATTACTTCAAGTATCTGCAATTAGGCCTGCCGAGAGGAGGGGGGGGGGGAGATAAGATAAGTTTCCCGGGCCTGTTCTCCTTGAAGGATAAAAAAGGTAAAAACTGACCTCAAATAATAAATCTGAACTAAACTAGTAGTTTGAGATGTATATATTGATGTATTTTAGTTATAAGTTCATTTAGCCCTTTTTTATACATACAAGAAATAAAAGGAGCGGAACATTGCCTTCAAAACCACACACTTTCTAGGAAGTACTTTGATAATAAACATTACTATTCAAAGTGACAGATTGTATTTTTTTGACGTGTTTGCAAATTATTGTTGATTTTTGAAACTAAAAAATATTAGACATGGGAGGAAATATTCAATAAATATAAATTAGTAGCAGTAAATTTAGTATTCGATCTGAATTTTCAGATCGACGAAAAAGAAGAAATAACAAAAGCATCAGCTGATGATATAAATTCACAAATATAGTTGGACAATATTCGATACCCTCTACCTTTAAAAATACAATTGGTACAGATTCACTAAAAATGGTTGATGCTTCGTCGATGATAATGCAAAGTTATGATTTTTTGCCATAAAAAAATACCACATCTTCTGATATTTGTTTTCGTTTTTGAACATTTTAAACATTTAATTTTCTACGTATTGATTCTAGTTTCATGTTATAAGAACCGGCTCTACGAACTAAAATTATTTTAGCAACCGGATCTATGGAGCCAGTGCGAACCTATCACTATCATATATCTAACGGATTGTGTATTTGAGATAAGACAAAAACTCCAAAATTTCAAACATTTATTTAATTATCAAAATACAAAACATCACATTTTCTGACACGGCATGGTAGGCAACTGTAAATGCAATTACGTCTCTATGATTGCGATTATCCCAAGTACAAAAACAGAGAGGATTTGAGCAAAGTTTCGTTAATCAATGGGTGCATCTACAGAACTGGTAGAATATATGCTTTTAGTTTAAGCGATGGTTTCGCCCGTAAAATACAGTAAATACTCCGGATAAAACGTGTCTTCTCTATACACGTTGACAGACATAGGCTCGATTTTGCCATAGTCGACAGAATTTCCTGCGGAAGCGGGCGGTTCACTTTGACATCTGTCGCAAACGATGACAGAAGATACTATCATGCACTTCCATTCACCGATGATCTGGCTCTTGTGACATTCGTGGTTCGATATCTTGCTGAACTTTACGAATCCGAACCTATGGATGTTGTCGAGGAAACTGCTCTCGGCTAGCTTTTGCGGATTTATTCTGAAAGCGCGATACAGCAACATCTGTCTCACGCCTGCTTTTCCGTGGAGCAGCTCGTGCTCCTTTTCGCGAAGCATCTTCATCGCTCTCAAGTGCGGATTGTTAATCTTTTGCACTTTATGCACCTGAAAATGCTTCTGCGCAGACTTCATGAACTGCTCTTTGACGATGTTAAACTCTAGTGAATCGCAATCGATTATCAAATGCGAAGGCGTGAGACATGTGATGGAGTAAGTCAAATTCTTTGGACTCCATATATTCATCATTACATCATCAGACGACAGATTCTTATTCAGCTCGTTTATCCTGCGTAGCATATCAAATTTTTTATCATTTAATTTATCAATTTCTTTTGATGCAGCGCTATTTTTAACATTGAACTCTTCGAGCTGCCCTGATGATACCGCTTTCATTTTTTGCAATTCATCAATCTCTCGTGATAATATATTCTTAATTTTCATAAAATCAGCGATCTCAGTGGTTAAATTGGTATAGTCGATTGTGACTGATTCTTTTTGTTTGTTTAATGCATCAATCTCTTTTAATATGTTCTCTTTTTTAAGATTGAATTCGTTCAGATTTAATCGTGCATTATTTGCGACATTTAGGTATTCAATCTGTCTTTTCATTTCGTCGATCTTTATTTGCAATTCAGTGATCTTTTTTGTGAAAATGTCTTGTTCTCGTTTAGCAAATAATACTCTGTTCTGTTTATAAATCTCGAATTTCTGTTTTTCCAAAGCTAATTCGTCATTTGTAGCATTGGCTTGATCAAGTTGTTTTTTTAGACTATGTACCTCGTGTTCTTTAACGCATAACTCTTGGCTTCTCGTCTCCAAATATTTTCTTAAATCTGTCAAGCTTTCCGTGTTTATCTGCCTGCCAGTAGGTCTTCTGTGGAATGAAAGTTCAACATATTATATAAATAAAAAATTCGGATGACTAACAAAAAAAAATGTCCTCAAAATTAAAAATACATTTGATTTTAAATTTTTATTATTATTATACATACAACATTGGACATAATAATGGGGCACCCCTTAAAATAGTGTGCAACTCTTTATGCCTCCACTACATTCTCTTGAAGTTGGGCAAGATTGGCCAAGGACGGAGAATGTAGTAAGTTACTTCGGTCGATTTCGGTTCTGCCTGCTCTAAAATCTCTCGGAAGTTATCCGAAGTTTACCAAGAACGGGGAGTGAAGTGGGAGTAATTCAGTCGACTTAGTCGGCATTTGTTCCGAGTCAAAGGGACAGAGCTATTCTTTCAAGCGCGAGCGGTGAGATACTTCCCCTTTCGCTCTCTCGCGTGTTAAGTGACGAGAGTGCGAGAGATAATATCATGGTGGTTCGCATACTGAGATAGAACGAGTACCTCGGTTCTAATTAATTTTTATTTCATTCATTATTATGATGGCGGTACAATGTAGTCACAGGAGTAAACGACCTGTTTTTAAAACTTCTTCAGTCGGAACTATGTATTTGGGACCCTAATAATAGAGGGCACAAAGATAATAAAGATCCACGATGTGCAAGAGGTAGAAATCCAATTAACAAATAAAATTCCGGTGGAGGAATTAAATTAAATTAAATGTACAGGAGCTATAGTCGGAATATAGCATTGTAGCTAAATTCTGGATCATTTGGTTTTGATTTTTTTTGTGTTCAAAACACGCAAATAGTTATATTACGCATGGTTATAGAGCAGTGACAGCTGCCGCCTGTACATCATCCCATATACTGGGAAGCGCGCGCGCGAATGAAATCCCCGAGATTGTGGAGCGCTACTCGAAGCAGGGCCGGCAGTACAGGCGATCGCCTGGGGCGCTAGATCTTGTGAGGCGCCGTGATACCAAATAAAAGCGCAATGTTTACTTGAGATTATCAAACAATATTGTTAAAGAATATAACCTGATATAAGTTTTTTTTGTATATCCTACTGTGTATTCTTTAGATTATTTCTCGCGCAAAAAATCGCGACGAAAAATTAACTACAAATTCTTAAATACCCACAATCGCAAAAAAGAGTATGGTCTGAAATATAATATTAAATTACTTTAATTTGAATTATATTTATGCGTTCATGTAATCAGTTATTAAAGTATTAATAGAGGGGGGAGGGGGGTGGCGCAAATTTAGTTTTTGCCTGGGGCGCCAAATAACCTAGGGCCGGCCCTGACTCGAAGTCGGAGATCTCGGCCGATTTCAGTTGTAGCTTCGGTTCGGACAACTTCGAGAGAGTGTAGTGGAGGCATTACAAGTGCATAGTCAGACCTAAATATTTTAACAGGTACTTTTAACCGTAATTCTGAGAACTATGCAAAGGAATTTGCCGTTTTAAATTGCTCACTTGAGTTTTACAAATAAATTGCAGGTCTAATTGCTTAGTTTTCTTCAAGTGGCTGTTATGTTCAGTTACGTGATTTCGGCCTTTATTTATCGTTCTATTTTTTTTATTTAATAATTTATTTAGAATATTATATAAACATTTAAAAAAATCCAAAAAACGCGAAATAAGTGAAGCTTAAAGAGTGAATATAACTTTATTGCAATCGCATATTGCATAAAAGTAAAAGTTAGCTATTAATATAATAAATTAATAATAAATATTATTGACTGAATATAACGGAAATTACTAAACAATTATACTGTTCACGACACGCTGTTCAATATGCTTTGAAATGGTTCAACGAATGTGGTTCTTAAAAATCAAAGGCAAGAACTGAAAGAAAACGAAAGACAACTGCCTAGGAGGAACAAATGTTGGTTTGCGAGTCCCGAAAAAAAATCGTCGAAAAATGTCTTCAAAGCTGGCTGCTGAAGTCTCTGTAAGCGGAGGGCCATCCATTTTTTCTCAGACGGTGCGTGTGTGCCAAGCACACACGCACGGATCTGCCCGTCGGACATCCGACGCATCTGTCCGTTTTAAAGGTTTTAAAGCCTTTCAGAAATAAATAAAACTCAAAGGTTAGAGTGGGCCCGAAAAGACCGAGATTGAACATTTGAAGATAATGCGATAGTCAATTAGTTCAATAAACTTTAATGTAATTTTAAATTAAAATTGGTTAATATAAAAAAAAATTTAAAAGTTAATTTATTAAAAAATTTTAAGTCAATATTTTTTTTAAATAATTATACTTTTTTGTATTTTTTTCAAGTTTTGGGACCCCTGGTGTAGTACACGTGCGTCGAAAAGTCGCAGAAGAATATCTAGCCGATTGCGTACTACCCAAAGTCAAATCCCGTGGCGGAAGCGTTATGGTCTGAGGTTGCAAGCAGGTAGCAGGGGTTGGAAACATTACGAGGGTAGTATGAATTTTAACATTTATATTTCAATGTTGGAATCCACTTTAATGGATTCATACTGAAAAATATTTTCAAACGGACCACGCTTGGTGCCATACTTCGCTAAAAAGCAGGGGTTAATTTGCGTCAAAGGGGTTGACCCTTGTAGTCTACACAGTCTACACAGTCACCAGACCTAAATCCTATAGAGCATTTATGGGCAAAATTAAAAGGAAAGGTTGCGCGACACAAAAATTGCAAATCCAAAATTGAGCTGCGAGAAAAATTGCAGATGGAATGGAGAAAATTGTTGCAAGTCCTAAGTTGACAGTATGCCAAAAAGGGTTGTAGCTGTAATTAAAGCTTAAACTAAACACTATCAGTTTTTTATTTATATTTTCACGGTTTTTTAAGAAATAGAGCTAGGGCTATATATTTATATAAATATATTTAATAACAAAAACATAAAATAATATGTTAAAAAGTGCTTCATGTTATTTTGTTGATGCAGAGGATTTTTTTAAATGTATACATGTATTTTAGTTCATTTGTTGCGTAACGAAAACTTTTTGAATTTTCGAAACATTGTTTTATTCATTAATTTATTACATATCATACGATCGACTTTCAAGCTGATAAAAATATCTGTTGATAATAATGAAAGCTAAAAACAATAGTTATTACGTAGTTAAAAATAAAAGTATTTTTTTTTAGTTGAGTCATGTGCTTTACATCATAGTTTCTTAACCGGTATTTTATGTATTTTAAAAGTATATTTCTTGTTACTGACTGGTTTAATATACTTAAATATGGTTATATCAGCATACTGTGTTGCAAAATTAATTGTTTTGAATAAAAAAATCAATTATATAAATATTTATTATTTTATTTTAATGTTGATGGTCCGCAAAACATTTTTTGATTTTTTCGGTGGTCCGTGGATGTAAAAAGGTTAAGAAACTATGCTTTACATGACTCAACAAAGAGAACCATTGACGATGTTTGGCATCTGATTTCATATGGAGACTGATAAGAATGTTAAGAGTGGTTCATATTTTGACGAACGAGATAAAAAACTATATATTAAAATGTGCATACCCTTGATCGTTGCCCATTTTTATGCAGATGTTGTGTTGTACGTTTTAAGGTCGACTACGTATCTTTTATTCGATTTCTTTGAAAATCTTATTCCGTCGATGTTGACCCAAACAGCCTCTGATTTGACTATTTCCTAAATGTGTTGCCAGCTTTCTACAAAATAAATATAAATGATGATTAAAAAATCAGCGCTTGCATTCTTCGCTATTAAATATTTGATAACTACCCAATAAGCACAGCTATCTGATTTATATAATATTATCTTTCAGATATGTACTGTCTTAAAGATCATTTTATTTTATTTAACATATATTATTTATATTTTTCAATAAAAAAATAATTTCTACTTACTTTTTTACATTTATCATTATAATAAGTAAATAAAGGTACAATTAATTATAATAAAGATGTAGATTTTTTTATAAATTGGAAATAGTTACCGTTAATTTATTGCTATTAATTACGTGATGATTATTGTTTTTGCGCCCTCTTATTGACACTTTGGCCAATACTCTTTTATCTAAAGTCCGTAGTAATATCGGTTAGGATAGCTATCATTTATGAACATATTGTAATATCCAAGTGCAGATAAGTTATGGACGATGTGCGAAATACGACGTCTGTCTATACATATTCATATTAAGACTTTTTACAACAATATTATAACTTACAATAAGTGGGAATCGAATGAAGCATATCTAAAGTGAATTTTGACCAATAAGAGAGCGCAAAAAACAATTATCCTTTCGCAGAAGTAAAAAATCCACGTCAATATTAAATGATTTTGCTCGTTACCGAGCGTTCGATTGTTGCTTTTGATGTGGATTTTTGACTTCTGAAAAGTGATAGTTGTTTTTGCACCCTTCTACTGACTAAAATTCAGTTTAAATATACTTTGACCAATACTTTCATATCAGAAGTCTATAGTGTAATATCGAAAACATAGTGTAATATCAAGGTGCAAACTATTTATGGAACAATATATGAGATGCGACGTTTATCTGTACTTCTTTCATTACTTATTTTTTCCTGAGAGTTGAGTTGGCTTAGTTTGTATTTCGGACTTGACCTAAAGAAAGTTCTAAAACTATGGTTAGTTTTAGAACTTTCATTTGGTCATGTTGGATTTGGTTAATCCGTGTAAGTTAGGTTTGGGATTGAACAGCAAATGCACGTTTTGCAACTGTCAAAGACATTTTAGATCGGCATAAATTTGTATTATCGCTTATCGGCTAAATTATACTTTCGATAGTAAAACTATATATCTACTGGTAAAAATGTACTTGGATTTCATAAGTAAAAATAAAACTTCACCGATAAATTCACTGTAACATTTATACACCGCATTAAAATAAATAATGATAAGTATATATGTAAATGTATATATTATTACGTATGGAAAAGTTGAAAACATATAATTTTTCTAGCACCTGCCAGATAAATTATATTTTCACTGGTTAAAATATACATTTACCGGTGAAAATGTATTCCGATATAATTTCACTGATATGACTGTTGATTCAAGACCGTTTTTTAGAAGAATAACCCGAGAATTTCTGGGTTAGAATCGAGGACATCATTTCATATGTATCTAACAGGTTGTGTAGTTGAGGCAGAAAAAAACTCAATAAAATATAAAAAATATTTAATAATCAAAATATAAAAATTATCACTTTTTCTCATACATTATGGTGGCCAAAGGTAAATGCAATTACGTTGCTATGTTTGCGATTATTTTAAGTACAGATAGGATTTAAAACAGAGTTTCGTTAGTCATTGAGTGCATCTAAAGAATTGGTGGAAGAATATTTGCTTTTGGTTTTGACGAAAAATACAGTATATACTCCGGATAAAACATATCTTCTCTGTACACGTTGACAGACATAGGGTTGATTTTGCCGTAATCGACAGAATTTACTATGGCAGCGGGCGGTTCACTTTGACACCTGTCGCAAACGATGACAGAAGATACTACCGTGCACTTCCAATCGCAGATGATCTGTTTGTTGCAATATTTGTAGTCAGATATCTTGCTGAACTTGACGAATCCAAACCTTTGAATGGTGTCGATGAAACTGTACTTGGCTAGCTCTCGCAGATGATTCATATTTAGGGCGCGATACAGTAGCATCTGACTCACGCCTGCTTTGCCGTGAAGCAGCTCGTGTTCCTTATCGCGAAGCATCTTCATCGCTCTCAAGTGCGGATTGTTAATCTTTTGAACTTTATGCACATGAAAATGATTCTGCGTGGACTTCATGAACTGCTTTTTGACGACGTTGAACTCTAGCGAATTGCAATCTATTATCAAATGCGAAGGCTTGAGAGATGTAATGGAGTAAGTTAAATTCTTTGGACTCCATACGTTCATTATTAGATCAGCAGACGACAGTACCTTATCCAGCCCGTTTATCTGACGTACCATATCAACTTTCTTATCATTCAACTTATCGATAACTTTTGATGCAGCACTATTTTTAACGCTAAGCTCTTCGAGCTGCTTTGATGACACCGTTTTCATTTTTTGCAACTCATCAATCTCTCCTGATAATATACCCTTCATATTTTTTAAATTCTGGAACTTAAAGCATAACTTGTTATAGTCGATTGTGTCTGTTTCTTTTTGTTTGTTTAATGCAGCAATCTCTATCGTTATGTTCTCTTTTTCGGCGATCTTAGTGCGTAAATTGTTATAGTCAATTGTGACAGATTCTTTTTGTTTGTTTAATGCATCAATCTCTTTCAATATGTTATTTTTTTCGGTGATCCTAGTGCGTAAATTGTTATAGTCGATTGTAACGGATTTTTTCTGTTTCGTTAATTCATCAATCGCTCGTAATATATTACCTTTTGTTTTCATCAATTTTGCGATCTTAGTGTATAAATTGTTATAGTTGATTGTGTCTGATTCTTTTTGTTTTTTTAATGCATCGATCTCTTTCAATATGTTCTCTTTTTTAATATTAAATTCGTTCAGATTAAATTGTGCATTATTTGTGTCATTTAAGTATTCAATCCGTTTTTGCATTTCGCTGTTCTTTGTCCGCAATTCAGTGATCTCTTTGACGAAAATATCTTGTTCTTGTTTAGCATATAATACGCTGTTCTCTTTATAATTCTCGAATTTCCTTTTTTCAAAAGCTAACTCGTCCGTAGTAGCATTGGCTTGATCAAGTAGTTTTTTTACACTAAGTAGTTCGTGGTTTTTAACGAATAACTCTTGGCGTGTCGTCTCCAAAGATTTTTCTAAGTCTGTAATCCTTTCCATTGCCTTTTTTTATCCACTCGGCAGTAGTTGTTCTGTGAAACAAAAATTCAACATATTATTGACTAATTATTTCGCCAAAATTAAAAGTAAAATAATTAAGATGGTTAGTAATAAAGAAAGACAATAACAATAGGTATTACATTATTGAATATATAAAAAGGATCAACACATGACTCAACAAATAGAAGCAGTGACGTTGTTTAGCATCTGATTTAATATGGAGAATGATAAGAATGATAAAAGAACAACATATTTTTTTGACGAACATGAGAAAAAAATTAAAATATGTATACTTATGTATGTTGCCCGTGTTGATTCAGACGTTGTGTAGTATGTTTTAAGGTCGACTAGATAACTTCCACTCGATTTGTTTGAAAATCTTAGTGCGTCGATGTTGATACGAAAAGCGTCTAATTTAATTAGATAAATATAAATAATGATAAAATTATAAGCGCTTGCATTGTTGAGAATTAAATTTTTGATAACTACCCGATAAGCACAGCTATCTTAGTTTTTAATCATCTTTCAGATATATACTATCTGGAAGATGAAAAATAGATTTATTTTATTTAAAATATATTATGTATATTTTTTAATTAAATTTATTTTTTGTACTTACCTTTTTATATTTTACATTATAATAAGTCAATAAAGATGAATAGGTTATACGTGGCTTGTTTTTGCTTATTGATATTTTAAAATAGTTGCCTTTTTTATTGCTATTAATTACAGATGATCCAATTCGAGTTTCCTATGTTGACAGCGCTGTAAATCAGACATTTGTTAATAACAATAAGTGTCAAATGTTAGTTTGTACCAAGACATTTATGAAACGGATCGCTCAACTCAACGTTCGCAGCTTTGGGCTTTTCTTTTCGTTGTGTCCAAATATCATGTGGTGAAATGTCTGGAAAAAAACCAATGGTTATGAACTAATAGTTTAGCCCTAATAGATACGAAAGCAGCCAACATAATATCACCAATTAAGAACCAATTAAGTTTTAAATTTTAAAACGTATTTATGTAGCAAACAAATGGCAGTAACTTTTTTCGCACTGGCAACACAGTTTAAAAGTCAACGTCGTGTTGTATCGTTATGAAACGCAGTGTTTATTTTCGTTATTTGACATCCACAATCGAAACGATTTGCTTTCAATTACATTACCAATGTATCGATAATGACAAAAATGAAATGGTACGTCTTAAAACAATCATTTCATTTTTAAATTAAAATTTAACTGATTTTGATTTGGCTAATGTTTTTGCTGTAATTGTAAAGTTATACATTTTTACGAATTGCTTCTGAAAAATAATTATAAACAATAAAATAAAAATTATACACAATATTAAGTAAATATGTTTGTTGTTGTCCTTGACTTTAAATTGTGTACATTGGTAATATTTTTGTCAAAACCTAATATGATCTTATTAATATAGCTAGCATTTTACATTCCATAGGACTCGATAAAATTACCATTCAAGTGCAGCTGACCAGCACCAGAATCAACTTTCAGATCAGGTGAGCGCCTTTGTCCTTTATGATACAAATACTTGTAACAAAATCATTTTTTAAATGAATTTTAGAAAGACACTGTATTCAGTTTATATTCGACACGGCGCAGAAGGAACGAGTCCTGGCACTACTTTTTTAAGGAAATTCGGCAACCACAGCCAGGATACTGCCTCACGCTACTATACAATTCGCAGCTTAAAGCTCATAGTTTGGCGTTTCCGATCTTAGGATCGAAGCAAAGTGCGTATTAATGAATATTTTTTAATTTTGATGCTTCAAAAAGGAGGAATATATAAATGGATGAATATGTTGATTAATTTTAAAACTTTTACCTGTATAGAAATTTCTCACTGTATTTGTGAAGTAAAAATTCCAAAATTTCCTTATAGTCCAGTCAAATCTAGGAATGAAAGATAGAAAGCTGAATATTTTCCTAAACCTTTGTTTTGCCGTTTTAAAGACGGACTGAAAAGTATTATAAGATCGAGTGTCCACTAGTCAAGATATCAAAGGTCAATGGTCAATACATCGGAAGCAAGATATTTGCAAAAAACGATTTTTGTGACATTTCACCTTCGATATCTTGACTAGCGGACACTCGTTCTCATGACACTTTTCAACCCAAATGTCTGTGCAAATTTTCACTTTTCTATTTTTCATGCTGAGGCTAAATACTTATTTGAATCTGCGCTATCGCCTAAAGACTCAAATTTCGATCGAATTAATTAAACTGATCTAATCAAAACACTTGTGACCCTTCAGCGACTCCTTTTGTAATGATGTTTGTCGACAGCCCAAAGATGCGAAAATAATAGCGTTTAAAATGAGCTGATAAAAATATTTGTTTTTGCCTATATCTGACGATTAAACAACTGCTGTCAATAATAATATGTTAAAATTGAAAATATAATAAGTAGATATATTTATAAATCTAATATTAAAAAATATGCAGAAACACTAATAAGTGGTTGATAAACGCTTGACAAAAGAAAAGTGAGCCTGTCCTTTTAAAAAACTCTTCAAAATATAGCATCTGTTAAAAATATCAACAGATTTAATGCAAAACGTCTGCGACAGTCCAATTATTTGGCACCTCAACGAATATTACGAACTTTCTCTAAAAGCCTTATATTGAGTCATTAAGTTTTGCTAATAAGGTACGTTCCTAATTTCAATAAACTGCGTCATTATTTTTTCAAAGCGGTCTCGTTTTTTGTCGTTCGTTCAATTATATTTTTATTATTATTGTACCTAATAAAATTGAGGCTGTGTTGTTGTGCTCTTTATTATATTTATGAATTTTTAAAGTAGATAAAATATAATTTATTAAATTATTTTTTAGAATGATGTTATTGTTTTTTAAGATTATGTGTGACACTTTCTCTATACATTATTTCGTTGACATTAAAATTGGTTAAAATTTTTGGTTACGGAGATTAATAACTTAAATTATATACTAATATTATTTTACTATAATATATAGTCAATTTTATATAAATTATTACAAATGGACCAGTGGCGTGCCGTCCATATATGCGGTCGATTCAAAACGCCACCAGCATTCACGATTGATTGACTATAAACACGAGTGAATATCACATGATCGGCTGATTCACTCGCCATCAGCCGTTCATGCTGGTGGCGTTTTGAATCTACCGCATCTATGGATGACACGCCACTGAAATGGACTTATTCCACTTTCAACAAAAACATTTTACAGTTCAACTTATTTTATTTATGTATGAGGTTGTTGTGCACAATTGACTGTGTGATTATAAATATTAAAAGAGGATCTGACTAAAACTATCAATAACTCATTTTTTTCAAAAAAATGGATCTATACCACTTTCAAAAACGCAGCTAATGTATGAGGCTAATTAGTGAAAAGTCGAAATAATTTATACAGTTACTTGTCACAAATAGCCGTAATAAATGATAAAAACAAATATAACAAAAAACTACACATGAGCGAAAATATTAATACCGCAATAAAAAAGATTGCAATAACCAAAAAATCTACATAATATAATTTAAGCCCAATTCTCTGCTTTAAATTAATTAAATTAGTATTATGCATCATAGTACACCATAATCAATCATGAAAATGTGATTAAAAAGTATTAGAATACAATGAATTTTACCATAAATCTTAAAAAATAGTCTGGTATAAAACTAGCATTGAATTTGCGATTTTTTTTATTTTTTATGCGAGCGGCTTTGACAAGTGGTAAACGGGCTTATTACGACCAATGGTTAGGTACACCCTTAAATGAGTTTATTATATGTGGGCTTACGGTTTTTAAATATATGAGAACCAAAGTCTGTCTTAAATGTGACAATGCGATTTTTTATTTTGAATTTGTGTAATTGTAGATCGCTTCGGAGAAAATCAATCTGCATGGATGAATTTACTCCTGGGCGGTATTGCTAGAATGTTAGGACAATCGTCGCATTATCCGTTGGATATTGTTAGGTAAGATATCTTATTGTTCAAATACTTTTTTAAGATATTAATTATATAATTGAGTTATCGGATTCAATATAAACATAACGTTGCATGAACATGTTCAGTATTCTTGGGGGTGGTTAGCCATAATGACTTAGTGGTGATAAATAATCATATTGTAGTTTTTTAAAAACTAAATGATGTTAATTAGATGTAATTTTATATAGGCGAAGAATGCAGACCGCTTAAAAAAACAAAGACGGGTATAATGAATACAGGATAATCATCGGAACCTTACGAAGAATATGTAGGTAATTATTTGTATAGATCGCCTCTTAATCTTTTGATCCAATCTAAATTGTTATTTTAACAGAGATGAGGGAATCAAAGGCTTGAGCATGAACTGAGTGAAGGGGCCGATCGCGGGTCAGCCTCGATAGCATCAGACAATGGTTGCGGAGCATGTGCGCCTCGTACAAGTTGACCAGTTAACGCTCACCATGGAAAGAACAATGGGTACTAATTAAATGTGATACGTCTATGAAAAATATTCTGGCCATCGTCATTCTCACAAAAACCATGACATCACAGAATTTGTACATAAAAGTACCAAAAAAAAGAGGTGGTCTCTTTTGTATGGTCGTAACAACACTAGTTTTTAAATCTTGACCTGTTTTATCACTAATGATTTCGTGCAACTTTATATATGCCATTTTAAAGCTCATGCATTTCACATTCTTTGCAATATTGGGTTCAATTCTTGCTCGTTTTGCTGAAGAAATTTTAGTTCCATCGTCAGGATCAACATATATTCAAAGATATTTTCGACGTCTGAGGCTCAGGGTCTATTTCCATAGTTGAAGTTGTTGCAATTTTTCTGCCGAGCGCCTTCGCCACTTCGTAAGCAAACACAGAACTTTTTTATTTCTCAAGGCTCTGATGCAACGGCCTCACATAGGCACACGTAACAATATCTCAATATATTATACATATATATAAATATAATACTCTTTGACGCATTGACGTTAATACTCATGCTTTTCTAAATTTTACTTGCTTAATATTATAAACAAATCGATAATATTTTGGTTATATAGATTTTTGCAGCTTAACTGCCATAGTTTAACGCTATTGAGTCGATCGATGCTTGTTTCACGAAATATATTGACATTATTTTGTAATATTTATCAAGAGAGAGCACAGTGGGTTATTGTGGAAGTTTATCTTAAGCTGTGATCGATTATATTGCCAATGAATAAATTTATATATACCGTTTGTTTGTTCTATAATTTATCGTAACTTAAGATAACAACACATCTCATTAAAAATACAAGTTTTTATACATTATTTATCGTAATAAAAATTCGTTGCTATAATTATATTATGTCTGACCAGTTTTTCGAAATAGCAGGTTTACCGAGAGGCGGAGGGGAGGGGAGTAAAGACAAATTTCCGGGGCCCGACTGGTAAAAGTCATAGCAAGAATATTTATTTATTTTATTTTTTAGATTAAATTAAGACCATCGTGGCATAACGAACGTAATAACGTGGTCGAAAACAAATTTTAAATTTATAAAACATAAAAAAAAACGTATATATACATAAATATAACAATACTTAAACATTTATTTAATTATCAAAATATAAAAAGTATCACTTTTACTCATACATCATGGTGGCCAACGCTAAATGCGTGCAAGTGCAAATTTCAATTACATAAAGAATTTAAAACAGAGTTTCATTAGTCAGTGAGTGCATCTAAGGAATTGGTGGAAGAATATTTGCTTATAGTTTAAGCGATGGTTTCGCCTGAAAAATAGAGTAAATACTCCGGATAAAACATGTCTTCTCTGTACACATTGACAGACAAGGGCTTGATTTTGCCGTAATCGACAGAAGTTCCTGTAGAAGTGGGCGGTTCACTTTGACACATGTCGCAAACGATGACAGAAGATACTACCATGCACTTCCATTCACCGATGATCTGGCACTTGTGACATTCGTGACTCGAAAACTTGCTGAACTTAATGAATCCGTACCTTTGGATGATGTCAAGGAAACTGCACTCGGCTAGCTTTCTCAGATTCATTTTGAAGGCGCGATACAGCAGCATCTGCCTCACGCCTGCTTTGCCGTGGAGTATCTCGTGCTCCTTTTCGCGAAGCATCTTCATCGCTCTCAAGTGTGGATTGTTAATCTTTTGCACTTTGTGCACCTGAAAATGCTTTTGCGTCGACTTCATGAACTGCTTTTTGACGATGTTGAACTCTATCGAATCACAATCGGTTATCAAATGCGAAGGCATGAGAGATGTGATGGAGTAAGTCAAATTCTTTGGACTCCATACGTTCATTATTAGATCAGCAGACGACTGTACCGTATCCAGCCTGTTTATCTGACGTAGCATGTCAACTTTCTTATCATTCAACTTATCGATCACTTTTGATGCAGCACTATTTTTGACTCTGAACTCTTCGAGCTGCTTTGATGACACCTTTTTCATTTTTTGCAACTCATCAATCTCTCCTGATAATATATCCTTAATTTTCTTTAAATCAGTAATCTTTAAGTATAAATTGTTGTAGTCGATTCTGTCTGATACTTTTTGTTTATTAAATGCATCAATCTCTTTCATTATGTTCTCTTTTTCAGCGATCTTAGTCCGTAAATTGTTATAGTCAATTGTGACAGATTCTTTTTGTTTGTTTAATGCATTAATCTCTCTCATTATGTTATCTTTTTCAGCGATTTTAGTACATAAATTGTTATAATCGACTGTGACTGATTCTTTTTGTTTGTTTAATGCATCAATCTCTTTCAATATGTCCTGTTTTTTAAGATTGTATTCGTTCAAATTTAATCGTGCATTATTTGTGTCATTTAGGTATTCAATCCGTCTTTGCATTTCATTGTTCTTTGTCCGCAATTCAGTGATCTCTTTGACGAAAATATCTTGTTCTTGTTTAGCATATAATACGCTGTTCTGTTTATAATTCTCGAACTTCTTTTTTTCAAAAGTTAACTCGTCCATAGTAACATTGGCTTGATCAAGTTGGTTTTTTATACTAAGTACCTCGTGGTTTTTAACGAATAACTCTTTCTGTGTCTTCTGTAAAGATTTTTCTAAATCTGTAATTCTTTCCTTTCCCATTTTTATTTCCTCGTCAGTAGGTCTTCTGTGGAACGATAATTCAAAATATTAATAACTAATTATTTCATCAAAATTAAAAGTAAATAAAAAAATCGAATGACCAACAAACTTATTTGAAAGCCAAAAAGTAAAAAAAACATATTTAATAGGAAACACATAATATGTTAATAAGTTTATGAACATGTATTTTAATTTATTTGCCGCGTAACGAAAACGTTATGGATTTTTCGAAATATTATTTTAATTATTAATTTTATATATACATAATACAAACTCGAATAAAGTTTTTAAACAATACAGTCAATTTTCAAGCTTATTACAATTCCGTAAAATAACTAACATGATAAGAATGTCTGTTAACAATAATGAAAGCCAAAAACAATAGCAACGTAGCTAAAAATAATTATTACATTATTGAATATAAAAATTATCAGCACGTGATTCTATAAAGATATATATTGACGCCATTTGGCAGCTGATTTAATATGTATACTGATAAGAATGATAGGAGAATAATATTTTGACAAACATGAAGATTTTTTAATAATATGCATACCCTTGATCGTTGCCCATTTTGATGCAGACGTCGCGTCGTATGCTTTAAGATTGACTAGATATTTCCAATCGATTTGTTTAAAAGTCTTTCTGCTTCGATATTGATACGAAAATCTTCGGATTTAACCAAGTGTTGCCAGCCTCGTAAATGATAAATATAAATAATGATTAGATTATCAGCGCTTGCAATTTGAGTATTGTTTGAAATATTGGTCAACTACCCAATAAACACAGCTATCTGACTTTTAAACATCTTTCAGATAGTATTAATAGGTTCTTATTCAGGTACACCCAGTTGGTAAACGCATTATGGTTTAACCGTCAATGATATTATTAAAGATTTACCCTGCTGTAACGCATTGTCATTTCAGTTTTTTCCAGGGGAGTAGGGTAAAAATTGGCCATTGCTAATAAAATAGTGCCGTTGCAGTGGATACGCTCAATTATCTATCATTCATATTAAGACTTTTTATAACAATATTACACCTTAAAATAAATGAGAATCGAATGAAGCACACTAAAACCGAATTTTGACCAATAGGAGAGCTCAAAAAACAATTATCACTTCTCAGAAGTCAAAAATCCACGTCAAAAGCAAAAAAATCCTGTCGACGCCGTCACAATTTTATTGCTTTTGACATGAATTTTTGCCTTCTCAAAAGTGATAATTGTTTTTGCACCCTCCTATTGACCAAAATTCGATTTAAAAATACTTTGACCAATACTCTCATATTAGAAGTCTATAGTGTAATATCGAAAGCATACATTAGTGCCAGAAAACTAAGGAGCAATATGCGAAATGCAACGTCTGTCTGTACTTCTTCCTCCGTTTATTATCCCCGAGAGTTGAGTTGGCTTAGTTTGTAATTTGGACTTGACTTGTAGAAAGTTCTAAAACTATAATAAGTTTTAGAACTTTCATTAGGCCAAGTTGGATTTGGTTAATTTGTGTAGGTTCGGTTTGGGTTTGAACAACAAATGTACGATGTATGTTTGAACAAAAAATCAATGAATTTAAAACATTTATTTAATTATCAAAATATAAAAAGTATCACTTTTTCTCATGTCATGGTGGCCAACTGTAAATACGTGCAAATGCAAATTTCAAGTACATAGAGCATGGTTTCCCAAACTATGGTCCGCGGAACACCAGTGTTCCGCGGATCCAAAATAGGTGTTCCGCGGAGCCTAAATAGATATTTCACAAAAATTTAGAGTAGATTAAAAAAACTGTTAGTCTTGCTAATACATAAAAATTGTTCATAAATCTGATAAAAAAGCTTGAAAATATGTGCTAAATATTCAACCTTGATGTGTATAAAATCTGGAGGGAAAAGTTTCTTTTAACTTTAAAATTTTATCCTATTTAAACAATATTTTTATTGTTAATTAATCACAAGATATTAGTGCTTGTTATACGAATTTTATTTATGTGACTAGATATGCTACTGGCAGTCATTGTATTTTGCATAGGCATGCACTGTTGACTAAAAAAAATTCCACAAATTTAAAAAATGTTATGAAGTAGCCGTGGAAATGATAAACTATGTAAAATCTAGACCACTTCAATCCAGATTATTTAAAATTTTGTGCGATGAAATGGGTAGTGAACATGAAACACTTTTATTACATACTGAAGTGAGATGGCTACCCAGAGGAAAAGTACTATTAAGCCTTTATGAACTTCGAAATGAATTATTAGTCTTCTTGAAAGCACAAAATAATTTGCAACAGCATTTTATAAATTTTTTAACAAATCCTTCCTGGTTGATACATCTGCATATCTGGCGGATACTTTTACAAAATGAAATGATGTTAACTTATAATTACAAGAAAAAAGTATTACAATTTTTAATATAAGAGATAAAATTGAATCTTTTGATAAAAAATTACAATTTCAGATTTTATCGGCTGAATCTAATAATTTTTATTGTTTTCCTGTCTTGGATATAAATGTTTAAATTAATTAAATTTTCAAGTAGATAAAAAGTTTTACAAGTATTTAAGGAACACCTATATTACTTGAAAATAACTCTTTCGGAATATATAGTAAGGACGATTCCTGGGTTCGGAATCCATTTTCCGTGACAGTAAAACCAGTGGGCTTAAGGGATTATGAGAATTTAGTTAATGACTCTGATTTGAAACAAAAATATCATAAATTTAATAACATTTCTTTAATAACATGTTTTATTTTATTATGTATTACCCAGCCTAAAAAATAAGCTAAGTGTTCCGCCAAAATTTTCGGATTTGCCAAGTGTTCCGTCGCTGAAAAAGTTTGGGAAACCCTGACATAGAGGATTTGAAACAGAGTTTCAAATCCTGTGCAGTGAGTGCATCTAAAGAATTGGTGGAAGAATATTTGCTTATATTTTAAGCTATGGTTTCGCCTGAAAAATACAGTAAATACTCTGGATAAAACATATCTTCTCTGTAGACGTTAAAAGACATAGCCTTGATTTTGCCGTAAACGACAGAATTTCCTACGGAAGCGGGCGGTTCACTTTGACACCTGTCGCAAACAATGACAGAAGATACTAACATGCACTTCCATTCACCGATGTACTGGCTCTTGTGACATTCGTGGTTCGATATCTTGCTGAACTTGACGAATTCGAACCTTCGTATGGTGTCGAGGAAACTGCTCTCGGCTAGCTTTCGCAGATTCATTTTGAAAGCACGATACAGCAGCATCTGCCTCATGCCAGCGTTGCCGTGGAGTATCTCGTGCTCCTTTTCGCGAAGCATCTTCATCGCTCTCAAGTGCGGATTGTTAATCTTTTGCACTTTATGCACCTGAAAATGCTTTTGCGTCGACTTCATGAACTGCTCTTTGACGATGTTGAACTCTAGCGAATCACAATCGACTATCAAATGCGAAGGCGTGAGAGATGTGATAGAGTAAGTCAAGTTCCTTGAACTCCATTCGTTCTTTACTAGATCAGCAGACAGCACTCCCTTATCCAGCGCGTTTTTCTGTTGTAGCATATCAACTTCCTTATCAATCTGTTTTGATGCAGCACTACTATTAGCTCTGAGCTCTTCGACCTGCTTTAATGACACCGCTTTCATTTTTTGCAATTCGTCAAGCTCTTGGGATAATATATCTTTCATTTTTATTAAATCGCCGATCCCAATGCGTAAATTGTTATAGTTGATTGTGTCTGATTCTTTTTGCTCGTTTAATACAGCAAGCCTTTCAATATGTTATCTTTTTCGGCGATTTTAGTGCGTGAATTGTTATAGACGATTGTGACTGATTCTTTTTGTACAGACAAAAATGATGCATTAAACAGTTAATGCATCAATCTCTTTCAATATGTTTTCTTTTTCAGCGATTTTAGTGAGTAAATTGTTATAGTCGATTGTGACTGATTCTTTTTGTTTGTTTAATGCATCAATCTCTTTCAATATGTCTTGTTTTTTAATATTGAATTCGTTCAAATTTAATCGTGCATTATTTGTGTCATTTAGGTATTCAATCCGTCTTTGCATTTCGGTGTTCTTTGACTGCAATTCAGTGATCTTTCTTGCGAAAATTTCTTGTTCTTGTTTAGCAAAGAATACGCTGTTCTGTTTATACATCTGGAATTTTCTTTTTTCCAAAGCTAATTCGTCCTTAGTAGCATTGGCTTGATCAAGTTGGTTTTTTATACTAAGTACCTCGTGGTTTTTAATGAATAACTCTTGCCGTGTCGTCTGTAAAGATTTTTCTAAATCTATAATCCTTTCCTTTCCCTTTTTTATTTGCTCGTCAGTAGGTCTTCTGTGGAACGAAAATTCAACATATTAATAACTAATTATTCCATCAAAATTAAAAGTAAATATATAAATTGGATGACCAACAAACTTATTTGAGAGCCCAAAAGTAAAAAAAAAAACATATTCAATAGGAAACACATAATATGTTAATAAGTTTATGAACATGTATTTTAATTTATTTGCCGCGTAACGAAAACGTTATGGATTTTTCGAAATATTATTTTAATTATTAATTTTATATATACATGATACATACTCGAATAAAGTTTTCAAACAATACAGTCAATTTTCAAGCTTATTACACATCCGTAAAATAACTAACATGATAAGAATGTCTGTTAACAATAATGAAAGCCAAAAACAATAGTAACGTAGCTAAAAATAATTATTACATTATTGAATATAAAAATTATCGGCACGTGATTCTATAAAGATATATTTTGACGCCTTTTGGCAGCTGATTTAATATGTATACTGATAAGAATGATAGGAGAATGATATTTTGACAAACATGAAGATTTTTTAAAAATATGCATACCCTTGATCGTTGCCCATTTTGATGCAGACGTCGCGTCGTATGCTTTAAGATTGACTAGATATTTCCAATCGATTTGTTTAAAAGTCTTTCTCCTTCGATATTGATACGAAAATCATAGGATTGCACCAAGTGTTGCCAGCCTCGTAAATGATAAATATAAATAATGATTAGATTATCAGCGCTTGCAATTTGAGTATTGTTTGAAATATTGGTCAACTACCCAATAAACACAGCTATCTGACTTTTAAACATCTTTCAGATAGTATTAATATGTTCTTATCCAGGTACACCCAGTTGGTAAACGCATTATGGTTTAACTGTCAATGTTATTATTAAAGATTTACCCTGTTGTAACGCATTGGGCATTTCAAATTTTTCCGGGGGAGAAGGGTAAAAATTGGCCATTGCTAATAAAATTGTGCCGTTGCAGTGGATACGCTCAATTATCTATCATTCATATTAAGACTTTTTATAACAATATTACACCTTTAAATAAATTAGAATCGAATGAAGCACATTAAAACCGAATTTTGACCAATAGGAGAGCTAAAAAAACAATTATCACTTCAAAAATCTACGTCAAAAGCAAAAAAATCCTGTCGACGCCGTCACAACTTTATTTGTTTTGACATGAATTTTTGCCTTCTCAAAAGTGATAATTGTTTTTGCACCCTCCTATTGACCAAAATTCGATTTAAAAATACTTTGACCAATACTCTGATATTAGAAGTCTATAGCATACTTTAGTGCCAAAAAACTAAGGAGCAATATGCGAAATGCAACGTCTGTCTGTACTTCTTCCTTCGTTTATTATCCCAGAGAGTTGAGTTGGCTTAGTTTGTATTTTGGACTTGACTTAAAGAAAGTTCTAAAACTATAATAAGTTTTAGAACTTTCATTAGGCCAAGTTGGATTTGGTTAATTTGTGTAGGTTCGGTTTAGGTTTGAACAACAAATGTACGATGTATGTTTGAACAAAAAATCAATGAATTTAAAACATTTATTAAATTATCAAAATATAAAAAGTATCACTTTTTCTCATGTCATGGTGGCCAACTGTAAATACTTGCAAATGCAAATTTCAAGTACATAGAGGATTTGAAACAGAGTTTCAAATCCTGTGCAGTGAGTGCATCTAAAGAATTGGTGGAAGAATATTTGCTTATATTTTAAGCTATGGTTTCGCCTGAAAAATACAGTAAATACTCTGGATAAAACATATCTTCTCTGTAGACGTTAAAAGACATAGCCTTGATTTTGCCGTAAACGACAGAATTTCCTACGGAAGCGGGCGGTTCACTTTGACACCTTTCGCAAACAATGACAGAAGATACTAACATGCACTTCCATTCACCGATGTACTGGCTCTTGTGACATTCGTGGTTCGATATCTTGCTGAACTTGACGAATCCGAACCTTCGTATGGTGTCGAGGAAACTGCTCTCGGCTAGCTTTCGCAGATTCATTTTGAAAGCACGATACAGCAGCATCTGCCTCACGCCAGCTTTGCTGTGGAGTATCTCGTGCTCCTTTTCGCGAAGCATCTTCATCGCTCTCAAGTGCGGATTGTTAATCTTTTGCACTTTATGCACCTGAAAATGCTTTTGCGTCGACTTCATGAACTGCTCTTTGACGATGTTGAACTCTAGCGAATCACAATCGACTATCAAATGCGAAGGCGTGAGAGATGTGATAGAGTAAGTCAAGTTCCTTGAACTCCATTCGTTCTTTACTAGATCAGCAGACAGCACTCCCTTATCCAGCGCGTTTTTCTGTTGTAGCATATCAACTTCCTTATCAATCTGTTTTGATGCAGCACTACTATTAGCTCTGAGCTCTTCGACCTGCTTTAATGACACCGCTTTCATTTTTGCAATTCGTCAAGCTCTTGTGATAATATATCTTTCATTTTTATTAAATCGCCGATCGCAATGCGTAAATTGTTATAGTCGATTGTGTCTGATTCTTTTTGCTCGTTTAATACAGCAAGCTCTTTCAATATGTTATCTTTTTCGGCGATTTTAGTGTGTGAATTGTTATAGACGATTATTTCTGATTCTTTATACTTGCTTAATGCATAAATCTCTCGTGATATAATACCCTTCATTTTAATCAAATCGGTGATCTTAGTTTGTAAATTGTTATAGTCAATTGTGTCTGATTCTTTTTGTTTGTTTAGTGCATTAATCTCTTTCAATAAGCTTTCTTTTACAGCGATCTTAGTGCGTAAATTGCTATAGTCGATTGTGACTGATTCTTTTTGTCTGTTTAATGCATCAATCTCTTCCAATATGTTTTCTTTTTCAGCGATTTTAGTGCGTAAATTGTTATAGTCGATTGTGACTGATTCTTTTTGTCTGTTTAATGCATCAATCTCTTTCAATATGTTTTCTTTTTCAGCGATTTTAGTGCGTAAATTGTTATAGTCGATTGTGACTGATTCTTTTTGTTTGTTTAATGCATCAATCTCTTTCAATATGTCTTGTTTTTTAATATTGAATTCGTTCAAATTTAATCGTGCATTATTTGTGTCATTTAGGTATTCAATCCGTCTTTGCATTTCGGTGTTCTTTGTCTGCAATTCAGTGATCTTTCTTGCGAAAATTTCTTGTTCTTGTTTAGCAAAAAATACGCTGTTCTGTTTATAAATCTGGAATTTCCTTTTTTCCAAAACTAATTCGTCCTTAGTAGCCTTGGCTTGATCAAGTTGGTTTTTTAAACTAAGTACCTCGTGGTTTTTAACGAATAACTCTTGCTGTGTCGTCTGTAAAGATTTTTCCAAAGCTAATTCGTCCTTAGTAGCCTTGGCTTGATCAATTTGATTTTTTATACAAACTACCTCGTGGTTTTTAACGAATAACTCTTGCCGTGTCGTCTGTAAAGATTTTTCTAAATCTATAATCCTTTCCTTTCCCTTTTTTATTTGCTCGTCAGTAGGTCTTCTGTGAAACGAAAATTCAACATATTAATAACTAATTATTCCATCAAAATTAAAAGTAAATATATAAATTGGATGACCAACAAACTTATTTGAGAGCCCAAAAGTAAAAAAAAAACATATTTAATAGGAAACACATAATATGTTAATAAGTTTATGAACATGTATTTTAATTTATTTGCCGCGTAACGAAAACGTTATGGATTTTTCGAAATATTATTTTAATTATTAATTTTATATATACATGATACATACTCGAATAAAGTTTTCAAACAATAGTCAATTTTCAAGCTTATTACACATCCGTAAAATAACTAACATGATAAGAATGTCTGTTAACAATAATGAAAGCCAAAAACAATAGTAACGTAGCTAAAAATAATTATTACATTATTGAATATAAAAATTATCGGCACGTGATTCTATAAAGATATATTTTGACGCCATTTGGCAGCTGATTTAATATGTATACTGATAAGAATGATAGGAGAATGATATTTTGACAAACATGAAGATTTTTTAAAAATATGCATACCCTTGATCGTTGCCCATTTTGATGCAGACGTCGCGTCGTATGCTTTAAGATTGACTAGATATTTCCAATCGATTTGTTTAAAAGTCTTTCTGCTTCGATATTGATACGAAAATCATAGGATTGCACCAAGTGTTGCCAGCCTCGTAAATGATAAATATAAATAATGATTAGATTATCAGCGCTTGTGAATTTAAGTATTGTTTGAAATAATGGAAACTACCCAATAAACACAGCTATCTGACTTTTAAACATCTTTCAGATAGTATTAATATGTTCTTATCCAGGTACACCCAGTTGGTAAACGCATTATGGTTTAACCGTCAATGTTATTATTAAAGATTTACCCTGTTGTAACGCATTGGGCATTTCAAATTTTTCCGGGGGAGTAGGCTAAAAATTGGCCATTGCTAATAAAATAGTGCCGTTGCAGTGGATACGCTCAATTATCTATCATTCATATTAAGACTTTTTTAACAATATTACACCTTAAAATAAATGAGAATCGAATGAAGCACACTAAAACCGAATTTTGACCAATAGGAGAGCTCAAAAAACAATTATCACTTCTCAGAAGTCAAAAATCCACGTCAAAAGCAAAAAAGTCCTGTCGACGCCGTCACAATTTTATTGCTTTTGACATGAATTTTTGCCTTCTCAAAAGTGATAATTGTTTTTGCGCCCTCTTATTGACCAAAATTCGATTTAAAAATACTTTGACAAATACTCTAATATTAAAAGTCTATAGTGTAATATTGAAAGCATAGTTTAGTGTCGAAAAACTATGGAGCAATATGCGAAATGCGACGTCTGTCTGTACTTCTTTCTCTGTTTATTATCCCTGAGAGTTGAGTTGGCTTAGTTTGGATTTTGTACTTGATTTAAAGATAGTTCTGAAACTATAATAAGTTTTAGAACTTTCATTAAGCCAAGTTGGATTTGGTTAATTTGTGTAGGTTGGGTTTGGGTTTGAACAACAAATGTGCGTTTCGCAACTGTCAAATTGAGTTTCATAGACATTTTAGAACAGCATAATATGTCATTAGCTCTTATCTGTTCAATTATATTTTCGCCAGTAAAAATATATATATGTATCTACCGGTGAAAATGTATTCCGATATGACATATTTTAAATAAAAGAGAATGACTGCTTTTTTAGATTTCTTTGAGGGATAACCTGAGAATTTCTGTATTAGAATCAGCGATGTTATTTCGGCTGTTTTGATCATTTTAATTTCATTAAGATTCATAATATTCAATTAAATACCCCCCAAGAATTTTTGTAGAATTGCAATTGTACAAAATCAGCACAGGTATTCAGTGCGGATGTTGGGCTCTAATGCTTACTTGCATAAAATAACACTGTAATTCGTGATTTTTTGCATCCTGGTTAGTCACAAAAGGATATGTATCATCATTGTCGTCCTCATTGCTTACTGTTTGATGCTTTGAATAAATTACTTCAACAATTGCATATACGCAGTCTGAATTTTCATCGGAACATGCTAAATTGCCATCTATTGGCAAAAAATTCTCAGAAAATTGGAGCCTCTTCATTATTTATATTTATTGTCCTAATTAAGTGGAAGTTAGTTTCTTTTTTTGATCTCTGTTCCTTGAGATTTGGCCTAAATAATCGCCTGTCTCGATAAACCAGTGGCCGAATTCAGCAGAATCGACTTATACATCAAACATATCTAATAAGTTATGTAATTGAGGCAGGACAAAAAACCAATGAATTTAAAACATTTATTTAATTATCAAAATATAATAAGTATCACTTTTTCTCATACGTCATGGTGGTCAACGGTAAGTGCAATTACGTCGCTATGTTTGCTATTATTCCTTGTACAGAGTTTCGTTAGTCAATGAGTGCATCTAAAGACTTGGTGGAAGAATACATGCTTTTAGTTTGAGCGATGGTTTTGCCAGAAAAATAGAGTAAATACTCCGGATAAAACAGGTCTTCTCTGTACACATTGACAGACATAGGCTTGATTTTGCCGTAATCGACAGAAGTTCCTGTAGAAGTGGGCGGTTCACTTTGACACATGTCGCAAACGATGACAGAAGATACTACCATGCACTTCCATTCACCGATGATCTGGCACTTGTGACATTCATGGTTCGATATCTTGCTGAACTTGATGAAGCCGTACCTTTGGATGATGTCAAGGAAACTGCACTCGGCTAGCTTTCGCGGATTCATTTTGAAGGCGCGATACAGCAGCATCTGACTCACGTCTGCATTACCGTGGAGCAGCTCGTGCTCCTTAACGCGAAGAATCTTCATCGCTCTCAAATGCGGATTGTTAATTTTTTGCACTTTATGCACCTGAAAATGGTTCTGCGTAGACTTCATGAACTGCTCTTTGACGACGTTGAACTCTAGCGAATTGCAATCGGCTATCAAATGCGAAGGCATGAGAGATGTGATGGAGTAAGTCAAATTCTTTGGACTCCATATGTTCATTATTGGATCAGCAGACAACAGTCTCTTATCCAACCTGTTTATCTGACGTAGCATATCAACTTTCTTATCATTCAACTTATCAATCTCTTCTGATGCAACACTATTTATAACTCTGAGCTCTTCAAGCTGCTTTGATGATTCCGTTTTCATTTCTTTCAATTCATCAATCTCTCCTGATAATACATCCTTAATTTTCTTTAAATCGGTAATCTTAAAGTGTAAATTGTTATAATCGATTATGTCTGATTCTTTTTGTTTGTTAAATGCATCAATCTCTTTCATTATGTTCTCTTTTTCGGCGATCTTAGTGCGTAAATTGTCATAGTCAGCTGTGACAGATTCTTTTTGTTTGTTTAATGCATCAATCTTTTTCAATATGTTCTCTTTTTCGGCGATCTTAGTGCGTAAATTGTCATAGTCAGCTGTGACAGATTCTTTTTGTTTGTTTAATGCATCAATCTCTTTCAATATGTTCTCTTTTTCGGCGATCTTTATGTTTGCTTCTCTTTGTTTACGTCTTGCCATAATTACCTCATGAAACCTATCATAGTGAAAATATTTATTGTTAATTGTAACTGCTTCTTCAAGTTTGTTAAATGGATCAATCTCTTTAATTATGTTCTCTTTTTCGGCGATCTTAGTGCGTAAATTGTCATAGACAGCTGTGACAGATTCTTTTCGTTTGTTTAATGCATCAATCTCTTTCAATATGTTCTCTTTTTCGGCGATCTTTTTGTCTGTTACTTTTTGTTTGTTTTGTGCCATAAGTATCTCAAAATAGCTATAATTTTTGGCGATTTTAGTTCGTAAATTGTTATAGTCAATTGTGACTGATTCTTTTTGTTTGTTTAATGCATCAATCTCTTGTGATATTTTATCCTTTATTCTTATCAAATCTGCGATCTTAGTTTGTAAATTGTTATAGTCAATTGTATCTGATTCTTTTTGTTTGTTTTGTGCATTAATCGTTTTCAATAAGTTTTCTTTTACAGCGATCTTAGTGCGTAAATTGTTAAAGTCGGTTGTTTCCGATTCTTTATGTTTGTTTAATGCATCAATCTCTTGTGATATTTTACCCTTTATTCTCGTCAAATCTGCGATCATAGTACGTAAATCGCGAAAGTTGATTTCGTCTGATTCTTTTTGTTTGTTTAATGCATCAATCTCTTTCAATATGTTTTCTTTTTCATCGATTTTAGTGCGTAAATTGTTATAGTCAATTGTGACTGATTCTTTTTGTTTGTTTAATGCATCAATCTCTTTCAGTATGTCTTGTTTTTTAAGATTGATTTCGTTCAGATTTAATCGTGCATTATTTGTGTCATTTAGGTATTCAATTCGTCTTTGCATTTCGTTGTTCTTTGTCCGCAATTCATTGATTTCTTTTGCGAAATTATCTTGTTCTTGTTTTTCAAATAATACGCTGTTCTGCTGATAATTCTCGAATTTCCTTTTTTCAAAAGCTAATTCGTCAATAGTAGCATTGGCTTGATCAAGTTGTTTTTTTACACTAAGTAGCTCATGGTTTTTAACTAATAACTCTTGGCGTGTCGTCAATAAAGATTTTGAAATCCATGCCATTGCCTTTTTTATCCGCTCGACAGTAGTTGTCCTGTGGAACGAAAATTCAACATATTATTTACTAATTATTTCGCCAAAATTAAAAGTAAAATAATTAACATGGGAAGAATTTCCCGGTTGGTAACAATGAAAGACAAAAACAATAGGTATTTCATTATTGAATATAGAAAAAGGATCGACACACGACTCAACAAATAGAAGCATTGACGTTGTTTGGCAGTTGATTTAATATGGAGAATGATAAGAATGATAAAAAAACAAAATATTATTTCGACGAGCATGAGAAAAAAATTAAAATGTGTATACCTAGTTCAGACGTTGTGTCGTATGTTTTAATGTCGACTAGATATCTTCCACTCGATTTGTTTGAAAATCTTACTGTGTCGATGTTGATACGAAAAGCCTCTGTTTTCACCAAGTGCTGCCAGCTTCCTACGAGATAAATATAAATAATGATTAAAATATAAGCGTTTGCATTCTTGAGTATTAAATATTTGATAACTACTTGATAAGCGCAGCTATCTTACTTTTTAATCATTTTTCAGATATGTACTATCTGGAAGATGATTAAATAGTTTTATTTTACTTAAAATATATAATGTATTTTTTTAATTTAATTTATTTTTTGTACTTTTGTACTGGCTACAACATGTTTACGAAACGCGTAACCACTGCTCAAAATTGCTTAATTGTTTTACAGAAATAACAATTCTGTTCGAACTGTGTATCGAAATTATCAGGAAGATTATGGTAAATGTTATCGTTCTATTGAGCAAATAATTCGCAACGTAGTGAAAAAATTTGAAGAGACCAGAAGCGTTGGAGATAATATTGCTGTTGTAAGTAAAAGTGTGGAATTGTCGATTCGTCGGCGTTCACAGCTTTTGGGCTTTTCTCTTATGCATATTGCATCTGGACTTGGACCTCCAACCGTATAAAGTTCAGATAATACAAGAAGAGTGTTAGAGCAGCAGGATGTTAATGCTGATTTTTCATAATGTGGAGTTGGAGTCGGAGTCAGATTCGGTGGAGCCGGAGCATTTTAAGTGGAGTCTCCTTTTTAACCCTTTCCACTCCGACCAATAATAAGTAAACAAAAGTTAGTATGCACTTAGTCAAATACCCAGCAACAGTCACCGGCCGGCTTTGTCACACGTAGACACACAATGGCGCGGCACTAATCCAACGGCTCCACAGCCTGGTTTTAGCATCCATTATTATTATACTAGTTCAGTTGGCATCACTCACACACACTCATTCGTAGTTGGACGTTAAACCCACTTCGACCAATGACTTGTTTTATTATAGTTTTTAAATCTAATCATAACATATGAATGAAGAATAAATAATATAAAGATTTTTTATTGTTGGTAATTTTGTTTAAAAGTTTAAGTGAAATTTTTGATATGTCTTCATTTCGGTACTAATTTTTGTACACAAAACCATGCAAGTACGATGTGAAAAGTTGGATACTTTCTCTTTCATCCACATATTTTCCAAAAAAATATTGAACTTGAAAATAAAATGAATTTGTAATGAAGTTTTATAAATATGAATATTTATGAGGGGGAAATTTGACAGCGATATTTTTTGGCACTGGCAACACAGTTTAAAAGTCAACATCGCAGAGCGGGTCATCGTGTCGTATTGTTATGAAACGCAGTGTTTATTTCCGGTATTGTGTGGATAGAAACGCGAATCGAAGTTAAAACTCAAGAGTGACGTTTACCATGAGATTGCTCGCCATTTTGCGACGCGACTCGAGTCACGTACGTGTTCGAATCTGACCAATTTTACATCGTACGACCAACTAAAAGTGGTAAGTCGATGTGAATTGTAAAATTACATAATTCGATTAGCAAATTTAGCACGTTACATTACTACATTTTACGCTAATGTGACTCTTTATCAGCTGGTTAACGTCGTAAGGTATCGATAATGACAAAAATAAAATATTCAAACGTGTTTTATATCCACTTTTTGCTTTGCTACATTTTATCTGAGATCGTAATTTTCAAGTGTAAACAATAGTTTTAACTTTTTTATGCGATAAGAGCGTAATTCAAAGGTCGATCGTTTGTTATTTTTGTCGTTACTTTTATCACTTCACAATATTAAAATATGTGATAGGTATTCAATTGAAATCCATGTTTATTATTTGTAGATTTGCGCTAATGCGACTTTGTTTTAATAAGCTAATTCAAACGCAATGTTGTTCAAGGTCACGTCTTATGTGTTGTGCGCACAGTATTTCCATCAATTACCATCGTTAGTTATTATATTATATGTAATAACAAAATTAATAGTTTAAACTTTGACTTACCAATTTGATATCTAAAAATATTTATAATGTTATGTATCATAATATATTGCATTTTAATATTTCAACACCAATAAATTATTTTATGACTAAAACATACCTCCAAATTAGTTTTTATTCCAATTTTTTTAAATTAAATTTTTAGTCTTTATTTTATAATCATGCAAAAAATTGTATTAATTCTCATTAGTTTATTATTATTATAATTGCTTTTTTCAATACCGATAATAATATAAAGATATTTTAATTAATTTACCGAAAAATCACTTTATTTACAAATTATTAAAACACTTAATTAATTATAAAATAAATATTTTTCAAAACATGGACGACAAATCTTTTTTCTTTCGGCACAATAAGTCTAGAAAATCATGGTCTTTGATAGATCGCTTCTCTCGACAATTTATTCCAATAAAATATATTACTCGTTATTTTTTGTCAGGTACGATTATCAGAAAGAACCGGTTCCTACATTGAACTATGTAGCTAAAAATTTAACTATCCAAATGTTTACCTTGATTGTTTTTTAAATTTAATAATAAAAAAACATTTTTTGTCAGAAATAATCAGTGTCCGGAAAGTATTTGTCCGCAAAAATCTATCCATAAAATTCGCACAAATAAATCATGTATGCAATACCTGCTTTTGTTTTCACTTCGCCAGTCATCCCTATCATAAAAAGGGGCCTATGCTAGGTACCGCTAGACTTGCCTGAGATGTATTCATTTTATATTGTTATGTCGCGACCGTGACTAAATTTTAAAAATTTTCGCCGAAATATCGTCCGGTGGGATTTTTTGCATAGGTAAGGTGAGCCTATTTTTAGGCCTTCTGGGACTAAAAGGGATAATTTTATTTTAATTTGTTATACTACCCCGATTATCACTTTAATTAAAATAATCCTATGCCTGTGGCAATATTCACTTTCAAGAAATATGGGCATCGTCTTTTTATATTTCTAAGCCATAAATATATCGTTTTCAAGAAGTAAGATGCATGAAATAAATAAAAAGTATTTCATTTTATAATACCGCTAGTACCGAAGGTAACTTTTTGTCCCGATACCGGTATTGCAATCCCTATTTTGGTTGTTTAAATATTTTGAAAATAATTAAATCAAACATCCGGACATTTCATCATAAACGTTCACATTCGTAAAATATTGTAAAATCTTTAACACAAAGAAACTTCGGTTACGCTATAAAGTCTTTTGTCACGCTAAAATTTAAAAAGTGTTTAAATTAACATAAATACAGTTTTCACTGAATATTCTCCTTAAACGAATATTCAAATACGTATATCTCTCGATTTACGCGTTACCCTTTTTACTCAGTTAATAATATTTTTTTAATACTTTTTGTTAAAAATAATATTAATCAATCACCCTTTTTGTTGATCAGGATATATTTATTGTTTGATGTTATCTCTTAAATCTGGGATAAGGAACATTTTTTTATGCTGCGAACCATTCACAAGTCATACAAAATTATCAACACAAAAATTAGCCTGCTATGTTTGGTAAAACATTTAATTTTATACAAACACATCTTCAGACTTTTGTGTAAATTACTTTGTAACTTCCCCTTATGGAGCAAAAATTTTCGCGCGACGCTGTGATGTACGCTTAGTGTACATATACAAATTAGTGATTTAAAATTTCTAAATGGAATAATAAACCACCTTCGTTCATTAAAAAATAAATTATAATATTAAGCATTTTTTATTTTCTATTTATGTTATATATTATATATGTATAATATATGTGAAATAATAATTTTAATAATAGTTATAGTCATAACAGTTGAACAAAATGTAGAGACTGCCTCAAAATGTCCAATTGTGTGGCACAAGTATAAAAAAATTCGTTTTAGATAAAATCGATTTTTTTCTATATTCACAAATTCTGATATATATTATTCATTTTACATAGTTATAATACATTATTTTAATGGCCATGTATTTACGAAATAAAAAAATATTTTTGCGACACGATTGTCCAACGGCACTATGGCAACACCGACGTCGCGGAAAATTCGAATACGTACCCGAATCGGCGAATCGACAAATCGGAGAACGTGACCAGACGAAGTTATCCGCCCATCGCCGATTTATTTATCGGCTTTGATTTATTATTTATTTCGCGACATTTTTACGCTGCGGCCCGTGCCAAGTTGAAAATCGTAAAAAAATTCGCGGCCGTTTAAAAATACCCCTTCCTATCGAAAGTTGACCTTACGCTTGTCATCTTTAGTTTGGTTCGGTACTTTGCCGCGGTAGCTCGCAGTTCATATTATAATAACTATAACAAACGTTTAATCAAATGTTTGAACAGACTGTTTGCCGACCGTGACTGAGCAAGTATTTTTTTTATGAACTTTGCGATTATATTTTTAACACATCTCATGCGGGGCCGATCGAGCGTAAGTTAATGAGTGACGCGGGCGTATTCGGGTCGCGCGAGCAATTAGTCGCGACAGCATATAAATCATTAATAACATTTTAAATCTTTACGATAAAAAAAAGAAGAAATATAAACACTCACCAAAAAGAAAACTAATTTATTTGCATTAGGTAAACTGAAAACGTTCGAAGAATATGCATAAAAAATATAAACAAGATCGAAGAATATTCATAAAAAATATAAACAAGATCGGGATTTTTTTTTTATCTTGGCCACATGTGGCAATTACGCATGTAGGATTGGGGACAGACCCGAATTATATTCGTATAATAAAGTTAACGAAAATTTAACAGATGTCACTGTAAATCATAAATATAATAATATAATTTTCGATCTCGACCTAAACACATGTAAGGGCAAGGACAGTCTCGAATTCTACTCGTAAAAAATTTTTTTTAACAAAAACTCACAGATGTCACTGTAAACCATAAATAAAAGAATATAATAAACAGAACTGTGATCACAGTCTCCCGCTACCGCGGTAAAGATTTTGGTAATTGTAATCACAGTCTCCCGCATACAACGATTGGCGGACTGAGGACTGTGATTCTCGTCTCCCGCATGAGATGTGTTAATTAAACTTACTACTCACCTTCGTAACGCTGATAGTTACGCATTACGCTCACTAGGGAATGGTTTACTCTTTGTATTCGCTGCTTCTGTCTTTCTAAAATCCGCTTAATTATTTGTAGATCTTCTAAAGTAAAGAGAGTTGCGAAAGCAATGCGAAAGAATGTTAAAAAAATATGCTAAATTTATATTAGCAAAAGCGGATCAAAGTATTCAGGCAATGATTCCAGAAGTAGACACAGATGAGACCGGTAATCGGAATATTATAGCTGTTATAATTTTAGTCGAGAATGAAAGGTATATAACATGTTATTTCAAAACAACTTTTATTTCAATAGATAAAAATCTAGATACTTGGATATGTCTAAGAGAATTTAAATAAGAGTAATATTTCATGTATAAATACTATTTTCTTAATCTTCCTAAAAAAATAACAGTTTGTTTTGCCATATTTATGGATATATTCACATAATGAGATATGTACACTTGGTGTACATCACAGTATTTTTATCATTCAGCTTATTGGAAAACTTTTTTAATTAACGAATCTGCACATTTTGTAACTGTAACAGATAATATATATAGATACACCATTCCCTAAGAATCGCGTTTATTTTTCAGTAATCTTTTAATGTGACCTCGACTTAAAATCCACAATGAAAACGAATTTACGAGCTTATGCATATATGTGTTTAATGAATAATAATTCGAATTTAAACCAAATGTTTCATTCAAACTTTGGACGCCAGATCCCAAAAAATGCCTAAGAAGTTAAATCATTAAATGAGACGCTATTCAAACCTTAAAACTGAATTTATATATTATAGATTACGTATTAAAACAAATAATTATAACGGTACAACTAGGGAGCGAAGTATTTGAGGGGCACGGGCCCTCTGATGACGCGATATTTCGAGGGCGCGCTCTGGGGGCATAGCTTTTGTGGGGTAGCTCTAGCAATTTGATATCTCTGTGCTTCCTAATCGGTAAGATTCGAGCGATTTGCGCTCGTATTGCCTTTGAGAACAAAATATGTATGACTATAAATCATCATTTATCTCAACGGCTCGCCGCGCCATTGAAATTTTGTTTTTTTGACCGTGTGACACATGTCGGCCCCCATTATAATTGATGATTTTAATCAAATACAATTTTGACATTTATTTTATTGCGAATCTTACATGATAGTCGTTACTCAATGCGTTATAACACATAATAAAAACCTACAAATTAGTGAGGCACCAGATATAAATTAGTAACATATATTATATTATTATTTATAACTAATATTACAGATATGCACGACCTAGCTCGATTTATTTTCATCTGTGAGATTAGGAAAATCTAGGAAAACCTATTCTGTGATGATCAATAGAAATTATAGTTATATAAGAATTACTAATTCCGATCTCTCAGACACGATTGAAATTGTAAAACATTAGGATTCATATAATATTTAAACCCAGTCTCTCAGGTATTTGTCACCAACTATACCTTGTGCTAGTACATACTATATATCAGGTTGTTCCATAAGTCTTATTTTTTAAGGTGTGGGTTTAATGAGTAAAAAATAAAAACATGTAATACTTTTACTAAATTATGTTGCACCCTCTCTATAATTCCTGTTTCGCGATATTTTTTAATAAATTTTCGAATAACAGAACCACTAAACCCCACTCTTCGCGTTATCTTTAGAATTGAAACCTTTTCTTCGAGATATGCTATTATTTTAGATTGTACCGTGATCGACATTTGTTTAGATCTCTCCATGATTTTGAGTTTGTCTTTACATAACCGAGGCTAACGTGCAACTGAGGATGCTTAACAAGTTAAAATATCTTGTAAATTATTACCACATATGCACTTGATCATAATAAAATACAATAGAACAAGTTTTAAGGAAAAAATACATTTTAATAATAGAATTAGTGAAATATTGCCTATGAAACTTTCAATTGGCCATAGCTGTATATGTATATTGTATAGTGTAGCATACTGCAGTAGCTACTATTTTTTATAAGAAGTATTTTTGCAGCAACCGACCTTTGCTACATTTTATAAAAAGCTATACCTTGCTAGATTTCTGTAAGAAATTCTACTAAAGATCTTTTAATTTGATTTAATGATAATTTATAATCAATATTTTACTAAGGTGCTAAAAATGCTAGGTTTTGTAATGCAACGATAAATATTGAATTATAACGCTTTAGGAACTGCAGTTTTTTCTACAGAATTCATTTGTGTGTTGCAACCTTGAACATCATTTCCACCTTTTTATGGTATTTGAAAACTTTCAAATCAGACACTGATTGCTCATAATTTGTAACCATAAATACTGTTCTGTGTTGAAATTAAATACTAAAGAGTTTTCCATTTGCTCTATATGTGAGTTTTGAAGCCAGAGTTTATTTCTATGTAATCAATTTCGGTAAAATTGAGTGTTACGCCGATTGGCCTAGACACCGACGATATGTATTAAAATAGTTATACTACATAGATACATATACTATAAAAATAAACCACAAAGTCAAAATAAGTAAAATGTAGACTTACCTCAGATGTATTCTTAGATGATAAATTCTAATTATGTTTACACTTATTTCTGTTGTTTGATATAAAAACAACAATTTTTATTAGAATGGATTTTAAAAATAGATATTTTTTTATAGAATATACCTAATAATTTGACAATTGGTTTAGACTTATTAACTACAGAATTTTTACTGAAACTTTTATTGTTGTTTTGGCATTAACGGCTTGTTAAAATTCTTAAAGATGGTCTATTTAGCAGTGGCGTACGGTGGGTGTCAATATTGGGTGTGCTATAAAAAATAAAAAAAAACGCACATTTTTTCATTTTTATTAGCCGAGGTTTTGGCATGCCTAAACTGCCTTACAGCTTTTTCCCATATATAAATAAATAAATAAACATCAAACCTAATCTAAAATATTATTATATAAAAATATCAAATTTCCAATAAACATAAAATTATAATTATTTATATATAAAATCTAATCTTCTTTCTTTAATCATAAATTTTTCTATCACGCTGTCATAAAAAGTGCTCTTCTTTTTAATGTCCATAAGGATCTCTTTTTCTATAGAAATCAAGCTAAGGCCACATAGCCTTTCTTGGCCTTGGGTACTTCGATAACAATTATTAATTCGTTTCAGAGCAGAAAATGAACGTTCTGCTGAAGCAGTACTGCTTGGAAGAGTTAATATTAGTTTGCCTAATTTATCTATTTCCTGAAAACCTGACTCAAGATTATTTGTGTTCATAAATTGTACAAGCTCATGAACAGATTTCTCTGCAAATTCAGGCAAATGATAAAGAACAGCAAGCTCATTTTTTAAACTTATATAATCAAATAATGTTCCATAGAATTGTTGCAGTTTGGTAAGTAATTCATTTGGAAATTTTCCTTTATATTGTTCATATTTTTCTTTCTCCGGAAGGTGAAAATATTCCAATTTGGACATTGAAGAAAAACGGTATTCAACTATTGTATTAAATAGTTGGCTAAACGCGTGCTTTTCTTCAACAAGCAAATCATTACTCAGTCTTGGATAATTTTCTTCCGTTACATAAGAATCCCATAATGTTTTATAATTATTTTCCTGTTCATGTCTGAGTTGTTGCAAAATGTCGGTAACTTTCTTACAGCAATATAATATGTCAAAAGATTTGGATTGTAAAATGTTGTATAACACATCAGTTTTTCCAAAAAGGTTTGAAAATATGTGGAGAAGTTTTCTTGTTTCAAAATCTTCCAAAAAGCTGAGAAAATCTCGTGCTTTTATTAGTGTCGGGGTCCCATAGTTCACAATTTTTCACGACGTCTCGAAAAAAGTCCGTAAATTCATTTCTGTATTTTTGCACTGTGTTACTTAACCGTGATGTGTAATTCCATCTTGTAGGTGTAACAGAAGGAAGTCTTCTACCTACAAACTCTTGTAAAGCATTTATTCGTTTGGAAGATTTCGAAAAGAATGCAGACAATCCATTTAAAGTTTGAAAGAATGATTTGCACACTTTTATATTGGAAAGACCTTGTTGTAATGTTAAATTCAACATATGAGCATAGCAGTGTGTAAAAATGGCCAATGGATAAACTTCGAGTACTTTGGCTTGCAAACCATTAATATGCCCACTCATTACACTCGCCCCATCATAAGTCTGTCCAACTAATTTTTCTTGAATTTGAAATTCTTCAATTATATTTACAACGTGGCAAAATAAGCCATCGGCTGTTTTATCAGAGCTAACGTCTGTAAAGCCAATAAACCGCTCGTAAACTTTACCTTCATAAACAAAACGCAAAACTGTCGAGAGCTGTGAGTTCGTCATTATATCTGAAGTTTCGTCAAGAATAATAGCGACAAAATTTGCTGAATTTACTTCTTCCTTAATATGATCTTTAATAACATCACCAATTGCTTCAATTATGTCATTCTGTATGGATGGGGAAGTACCACGAAACACCGTTGCAGTATTTAAATGAGTATCCAAAACAGAATCGTATTCTCGAAGTGCATTTAAAAATTCAAGGTAATTTCCTTTGTTTAGTGCATTACAGGACTCATCGTGGCCTCGAAAAGGTTGTTCTTGTTTTCCTAGATATACTACTGCGTCAATCATTCGTTTTAATATTTCTCTATTTTTATTAACTTGTTCATTATGTTGACTTATATTAGCTTTACGTTGAGCGTCAATCATGACTTCAATTCGTTGTTTTCCAAACATTTTGAGAGAAAAAAATGATTGAACGTGTGACTGCGCTCTTTTGTGTTTTTTCAGTGCCGTTATCAGATGACTAAGGTCAGCAAATCCACTTTTATTCCACACGCTTCTTTCTTTGGAAAACAATAAACATGGCCAACAGAACAATCTAGATCGAAGTTCGCAGCCTGTTAACCACTCAGTTCGTTCATATGATGAAAATGAAAAATGTCTTGTATATTCACATTTATTGTCTTTATGCTTCATAAATAAATTGGGAAGAGGTGGACGTGGTTTGCCAATTTTGATGATCTTCAATTTAATTTCATAACTTCTTTTTGAAAATGGATTATTCCAAATATCTTCAACAATATTCTTCATCATTATTGGGGTAAATAAAAAAATATAATCTAGAATAGAAAATTAAGTATTGATCATATGTAAATAATATAATAAACTATTTTACCCCAAAATATAAAAAATGAGTGACCTGTTATTGTGATATAATGTAATAAAAAAGCAGCGACGGACGCAAGAGTTTTTGAAGTACGTGCACCAAATTCGAGACCAATTTTACTACTGAGCGCTGCCAGCCGACAGAACGACTTCAGCCGTTAAATCTCGGAACAATTTACTTTAGTCGGCCGCCGCACTCAAGGTCGGCGCGCCACATGAGTAATACATAGCGTGTCGGTCGCGCGGAAACTTTTAGAGCGAATGACAAATACCAATGCATACTATACACTGCATATTAAAATTTTATAATTTTGCATACTACTGTATGCAAAATGATGTCGCTTTATGCCCTAAATTTTCTAAATTTCTAAATTTATATTTTAGATGGTTTTGCGGGTGTGCGCCGCACACCTAGCACACCCTGAATATACGCCCCTGCTATTTAGACTATATACATATTTGTATGTTTATACAAATTGCTTACTGCAAAAATCAGAATTTCTGGTAAATGAGTATTAATTCAATATTATAACTAATCTTGACTTTATATAAATTTACCAATGATCTTTTGATGTTAGTATTAGTATAAATATAATTGCTGAGTATATGGGACAATAGTTTTTATAGCATTCAAATAATACTAATATAACACATCTTATGTGTGTGAAGGCTCAGTTTCTAAAAAAAGAGACACTTGTTGTTTGACATATATATCAAGCTATATTTATATAGCTCTATATAAACAAGCTAAACATAGTTTGATATAAGTTTATATGCAAATAAAGACTTATATTTATGTACATATATAATACTTTATCAAACTATATTTTTATTATAAAAATATAAAATGCAAAAAATGAGTCACCATTTCGATTCATAAAATACAGTAGTAAAATTAAAACGACCATGTTTAAAATATATTACTCTCTTTAGGAAGCACTGTCATTTAATTAGTGATGGATATAGATAAATTAACGATACTCTAATCTGCCCTTATCTACTATCTAAAACAAAATTCAAATAAAATATTTTTAAATAATGGATCGTATTTTGGGGTGAGAAATTTAATACGATTGTGGTCAGAATAAATATTAGATGGTCAGAATTTATATTAAACGGTAAGAATAATTTTTTTCAGTTGGCAATAACGTATAGTGTTGTTATTGCTGTAACACTGAAGACTGGTACAACTGGTCAATCTGTCATTTGCATGTTGTTAATTCATTATCAAGGTGTTTTTGGGCCAACTTGTTTAGTTGGGCCCGCAACATTGTGAGTATTGCCGCTCTCCGCCGCCTCTCTGTCGCTATTCCCGTTTCGTTCTTCGCTTAGAATACTTTCGCGTCCAACATACAATTAAATATATTGCAGATTTATGGGGTGTTCAAAATTCTGAACAACGCTCGCTTGCACCTTACCTGTCTGTGCGAGCAAAATATTTTATAAGATATTTTCTAAATTAATAATTTACTGCCCATTTATAATAAAAAATGTTTTTTTAATGAATAATATTATTATAATGTTAATAAATATTTTTTTTTTAATTTACATAATTGTCCTATATTTTTATTCTGACCATATGCTATATTTATTCTAACCATTTAATATTTATTCTGACCCTGAATAATATAATTATGACCATTCATTATTTTAATTTTGATCATCCTAAATTTTTATTCTGACCATTAGCTATTTTTATTTTAACCATTTGATATTTATTCTGACCCTGAATAATATAATTATGACCAGGCTGTTAATAATTCTGACCGAAATTTAATTTTTATTCTGACCCAAAGTTGATTTAAATTATTTTTTCTGCTTTTTGCTGCCTTAATATTATTTGGGTGTAAGTTTATAATTCAAAATGCTATCCCCGTTTTATTAACAACATTAAAATTATTTATTTCAGATTTGAAAATGCCATTTGAAAAAATCGGCGTGAGAAAATTTTGCATCTGAGTTGTGATGATGCATCAAACGAATGTCGTACCAAACGAGGATAAGGAAAACAGTAGTAGGATTAGTAGCAAAGATGTGTCCCCAAAACAAGGTATTTATTTACTTCAATTATTTCTTGCAAATGTCTCGTTGTAATGTGACAATCGTAAGCCCAATGCGTTACAGCTGGATAAAAAAAATCAACAACTAAGCAAACTAAAATCAGTCTGTAAATCAGTGACATATTTTTTATTAATTATAAACTATTATTAATACTCGTTTTATTTAAGTTATTCATCCGCGATATTAGGAAAATCTAGAAAAACGTAAGCTGTAATGACTATAATATATATTATAATCACTAAAACGCGATAGTAATTGAAAAAAATTATTGTCTATATATGGGATAAGAACCCAGATTTTTAGGCATATGTCGCCATTTTGTACCACTGGTACTGTTCTTGAATATTATATAGTGTTGACAGTAAGCTTAAATTTGAAGTACAAAGTCTCATTGTTATCAAACTGAAGTCCCCCTCTTTTAATCATAATTTCTGACCTTGACTTTAAAGGGCCAATTGCGTTCATTGGTAATAACACTTATGTTTTTGTGTCAAAACCTAATATGATACTTGAAATATATTTATTGATTGTTTTAATATAGCTAGCATTTTACATTCCGTAGTACTCGATAAAAAGAACATTGTGTCGCAGCTGACCAGCAGCCAGATTTTGGTGACGAGTTTGATAGCAGGGGCGTGCGCCGGAGCTCTAGCGAAAACTGTTATTGCGCCACTCGACCGCACCAAAATCAACTTTCAGATCAGGTGTGCGCCTTTGTTCCTTGCGATACAATTACTCATAAGAAAATCATTTTTGAAATAAAATTTAGAAAGACACCGTATTCGGCGAATGCAGCGTATCAGTTTATATTCGACACGGCACGAAAGGAAGGAGTCCTGGCACTATGGAGAGGAAATTCGGCAACCATGGCCAGGATACTACCCTACGCTGCTATACAATTCACAGCTTACGAACAATGGAGGGGTTTGCTTGGCGTTTCTGATCCTAAACAAGCAAAGTGCGTATTAATGAATCTTTTTTATATTTTGATGCTTCAAAAAGGATGAATATATAAATTAATAAAAGGCGTTGATGGTTATATAAGCATACGAGATACGCATCTCCAAATTGTTGATTCATTTCAAAATTTTTACGTGTACAGAAATTTCTCACTGCGCAACTTAATATGTTGTACTAACCAATAGTTTTTTGAAGTAAAAATTCAAAAATTTGTTTCTTAACACATTACCGATGGAATCTGCGCTATTGCCTAAAGACGTCAAATTTTGATTGAATTAATTAAACTGATCCAATCAAAACATGTGTGACCCTTTAGCAAAATTAGCATGATGATGTATGTCAACAGCCCAAAGATGCGAAAATAAATGCATTTAAAAAGAGCTGATAAAAATATTTATTTCATTGTTTTTGCCAATAATCTGACGATTGGACAACTGTTATCTATAAAAATATGTTAAAATTGAAAATATTATAAGTACAAATGTTTACAAATCTAATATTACATTGCATATACATCATTAAAAAATATGTAGAAATGCTAATAAACACTTGGCTTTTAAAAATATGATTTATATGCTAATTGGCAATAAAGTTCTTAAAGGGAAGAGCTCCGATTTCAATGCCGAATACATATTTATATATCAAAACATCACACTTTTTTATTACCATCTTCAAAATAGCTTGAAACTATTTAAAATATGGAATCTGTTAAAAATATCAACGTATTTATTGCAAAACGTGTATTTGGCACCTCAACGAATATTACGAACTTTCTCTATAAGTCTTTTAATATTGAGCTAATAAGTTTTGCTAATAAGATACGTTGCCGATTTCAATAAACTGCATTATTAGTTTTTTCAATAAGGTCTCGTTTTTTGGATATCAATTATTATATTTATGAATTTTTAAAGTAGATAAAATAAAATGTATTAAATCATATTTAGAATTTTGTTATTGTTTTTTAAGATTATGTGTGACACGTTTCTATATACATTATTTCGTTGACATTGAAATTGGTTACAATTTTTTGTCACAGAGATTAATAACATAAATTATACATTCATATTTTGTTATATGTAGTCAATTTTATCCTAATTATTTTATGCAGTATTATTTTTATTGGCATTTAAAATTGTTAACAAAAAAAGTATGTACCGATTTTTAACCAGATTTGACCACAATGATTAATTTGATTTGAAAAAAGTGTCGCTTTTTCGTAAACGTAATTTGCTTACATTTTTAAAAATCTGTGGCGATTTCTAGTTCTGGGTGCTGTCATATGGCGTTTTATTTAATTGTCAATTTTTCTCGAGGGTTGATTCATAATGATTTGTAACGCAGTTGATTTGTAACAATTCTCTTCGATAATAATGTCGAAGTCAAGAGTTTCAAAGTTTTCCTTAAAGAACTGCCACTAAAACAATATTTGGCCGTTGTTCTTGAAACTGGTATAAGTCTGTTTATTTGAGATATTTAAGGGCGTGCGTTTGAATCAACCTAAAAATATTGGCAAACGTTAAATCAATTCGGTTTTTAAAAATATGAGAAACAGTCTGTCTTAAATGTGACAATCCCATAGATCTTTTGCTGTTCAATGAGTACATAGACATACTGACCACAATTATTATTGCTTATAGTTTAAGGGTCTCGTAATTTTTAAGTCTGTAGCGATTTTTATTTCTTGGTGCTTTCAAATCACGTTTTGTTTTAATTATGGTCTCTTTCGAGGGGTGATTCATAAAACGCCATTGTTCTAATGCGGAATGTTACCAATAAGTTATCTAAGTAATAATATATAATTTATGGCTACTGTAGTAACTCATTGGGCTTACGCCTGATCATTTTATATTATTGTTTAATTACAGAAATTCACCCGTGTTGCTGTTCATAGCCGGCTCCCTAGCCGGTATTACGTCCCAATCTTTGACTTACCCATTGGACCTGGCCAGAGCGCGAATGGCCGTCACGACGCATTTAGAATACAAGTAAAGATCTTATCGATAGTGCATAATAAAATCGGAGCATGAGATATGTCCTAATCGTGATTCACGTCGGTAGGACACTTTGGCAAGTGTTTACGAAAATTTGGCACGTGGAAGGTTGGACCACGTTCTTCAGAGGGTATTGGCCTACCGTCTTCGGCGTTATTCCGTATGCCGGCGTATCGTTCTACACTTATGACTCGTTGAAGCGCTTGTATCAAGGTGAGCCATCTCATTTTTGAACACATTCAACCAGTGTTTTATTCTATCTTATTCTGATTCATATTTTTATTTCTGGTTCACATCCACCGATATCGAATAGATTTGACACAATATAAACCTCTACATCCAGAAGACTAATTTATTTTTTAATTTAGATTAAGAGAGAGCAAAGACACTTGAAACTTGCACTATTGTAAAAAAAGAAAATAGTTATAGTCATACTTTTTACTGCACTTCCAGATTGAAGTATTGATTTAGGGTTCATTTTGAATTTGTGTAATTGTAGATCGCTTCGGAGAAAATCAATCTGCATGGGTGAATTTACTCTTGGGCGGTATTGCTGGAATGTTAGGACAATCATCGAGTTATCCATTGGATATTGTTAGGTAAGATATTTAATGTTTCAAGTGTTTTTTAGTATATTAATTATACAATTGAGTTATCGGATTTAATATAAGCATAACGTTTCATGAACATGTTCGGTATTCTTGGGGGTGGTCAGCCATAATGACTTAGTGGCGATAAATAATCATATTGTAGTTTTTTAAAAACTAATTGATGTTAATTAGATGTAATTTTATATAGGCGAAGAATGCAGACTGCTAGAAAAAACAAAGACGGATATAATGAATACAAGACGATCATCGGAACCTTACGAAGAATATATAGGTAATTATTTATATAGATCGCCCCTTAATCTTTTGATCCAATCTAAATTGTTAATTTGACAGAGATGAGGGAATCAAAGGTGGCTTTTTCAAAGGCTTGAGCATGAACTGGGTAAAGGGGCCGATCGCCGTCGGCATTAGCTTCGCCAGTCACGATAGCATCAGACAATGGTTGCGGAGCATGTGCGCCTCTTACAATTCGACCAGTTAACGCTCATCGTTGAAAGAACAAGTGGTGCTAATTAAATGTGATACGTCTATGAAGAATATTATGGCCAACGTCATTCTCACAAAAACCATGACATCACAGAATTTGTACATGAAAGTACCGAAAAAAAGGGGTGGTGTCTTTTGTACGGTCGTAACAACACTAATTTTTAAATCTTGACCTTTTTTATCACTTATGATTTTGTGCAAGTTTATATATGCCATTTTAAAGCTATTTTTAATTAATACATGTGCAATTATTGTTATATACTTTAAATGCATTTTTATTGCTATCGTTAATTGATGTGTTCTTATAAAATGTGATCAACTAGTCAATTTCTAAATTGTTAATATTATCACTTTTATTATGTTTATATACATAAGTAGCTTTTTTAGAATCATTCCACAGTCTATTTGTATATGATACTAATATTTTAGCCCTGTTAACGACTTTTTTCTATTGTATAATAAAATATTGTTAAAGTCAAATTTTCAGACAATAATAGTTCTCAATATAATATACATATATATATATATATAAATATAAATATAATACTCGTTGACGCATTGACGTTAATGCTCATGCTTTTCTAAATTTTACTCGTTTAATATTATAAACAAATCGATAATATTTTTGTTATATAGATTTTTGCAGTTTGACTGCCATAGTTTAACGCTGTTGTGTCGATCGATGCTTGTTTCACGAAATATATTGATATTATTTTGTAATATTTATCAAGAAAAAGCACAGTGGGTTATTCTGGAGGTTTATCTTATACTGTGATCGATTGTATTGCCAATGAATAAATTTATATATACCGTTTGTTTATTCTATAATTTATCACAACCTTATCTAACAACACATGCCATTAAAAATGCAAGTTTTTATACATTAACTTTATCGTAATAAAAATTATTACTACAATTATATGTCTGACCAGGCCTGCCAAAAGAGAGGTCAAATTCCAAGGGCCCGACTTTGGAAAAAATCATAGCAAGAATATATGTTAATAAAAGTAAAAACCGACCTCAAATAATGAATATGAAAACTACAGTTGTTTTAGATGTATGTATTTCAGGTATAAGTTCCTTCAGCCCTTTTTATACATACAATAAATAAAAGGAGCGGAACATTGCCTTCAAAAGTACCCACTTTCTAGCTTTACTTTACTTTCACAATAAACATTATTATTCAAAGGGACATAAGAGGAAATACTCAACGAATTTAAATTAGTAGCGGTAAATTTAGGTATTCAATCTGAAAATTCAGAACGAATACCTAAGGAAGAAGCAAAGAAAAAACGAAAAATCAACAACAGTACCAGCTGAATTATATAAATTTAATGTTTTTATAGATTGTATTATCAGTAATTTGACAACTGAATTTAATGCAGCAAAATAAATAAATAATACATTCAGTTTTATGTAGTTATTCCTAGAAGAAAATCTAGAAAAAACTCTCGAATCTATCCCGAAAATATTTCTTACAATATGTCATTTTAGTAAAATCATATCGGAATACATATATATATATATTTCACCAGTAGATATATATATATATATTTACCAGTGAAAATATAAATGATCTGGCGGGTGATAGTAAAATTATATGATTGCAACTTTTCTATATATATATATATATATATATATATATATATATATTTACATCCGATGTATAAATGTTACAGTGAATGTGTATTTTTTGGTAAAGTACAAATATATTTTCACCAGTAGATATATATTTCTACTAGTGAAAATATAATTTAATTGATAGGCACTAAAATGTCTATGAAACTCAATTTGACAGTTGCGAAACGTCCATTTGCTGTTCAAACCCAAACCTAACCTAATGAAAGTTCTAAAACTAATTATAATTTTAGAACTTTTATTAGGTCAAGTTCAAAATACAATAGTTTGTATGCATTTCGATATTACACTATGTTTTAAAAATATGATAACTATCCTTACCAATATTATTATGGACTTATAATATAAGAGGGCTGATCAAAGTATATTTAAACCGAATTTTGGTCAATAGGAGAGCGCAAAAACAATTATCACTTCTCAGAATGCAAAAATTCACGTCAAAAGCAATAAAATAGTGATTTTGAATGCAATATAAACAAACAGGTCAGCAGATTCCACATGCTCTTAGATATAAAAACAGACATTTGGAAAGATTCATTTATTGTTGATGCAAGTCATGTTTTTATAAATAGAATCTTTTTTGTGCAACTCTCAGTCCTACACTAGACATTTATTGTACTACGGATATTGCTCGGTATGTGATTGACGATTAAAATAAGAAGATTCTTCATTTTCAGCATTGTTCGTAATCATCGCCGATACGAAAGTTTTATCGTCGTTTTGATCGACGTCTTTCTTTACTTTCTTATCAGCGTCTTCGGTTTTTTCTTTCTTTTTAACATGGCGTTTAACTTTTAAATGCACAAGCCTGATGTGAGTCCTCAGCGATGACTTTTGAGAGAATTTTCGATGACACTGAGAGCACTCGAACGGCTTCTCACCAGTGTGTACCCTCAAGTGATTGACGAGGATACCTTTAGACTGAAAACAAACAAAATCTTAGCAACGAATAGGTCAAAAAGTTTATCGCATATCTTACCGTGAAGGATTTGTTGCAGCATTTGCACGTGTGCGACTTTGGTATCCGGTAACCTTGATGAGCTAGCCTCCTGTGAAAGTTCAAGCCCTGACGACTCGCGTAAGAAGAGGCACACACTTCACAGGTGAACGGCTTACGATTCAAATGTGTCGCATTCATGTGTTGAGTCAGGAGCATTTCGGAGCGAAACTTTTTATCGCATTGGTTGCATGGATATCTGAAATATCAGAATTATAATTTTTATTATGGCTATTATGATTTAAAATTGTATAGAAAAATGGATTATTAAAAAAAGGAAGAGAAATAATCTTTGTATTCTGCCTCACGGATAAATAAGTCTGAGGATTTTTTTTATTCATCGGCATGATACAAGCACGAGTTTCGATTATATATTTAAACGGATCAGAAAACACTTCGCAAAAGGACCCGGACAAAGGATACAGCAGAAAAAATCTCATTAATAATTGTTGAGGACATCTGGTCACCTTAAATTAAATGTATATTTGGCAACGTAGGTATTGAAAAATGATTTTCAAAAGTTAAATTGACAAGTCTAAATATAAATATAAAAATAGCTGTTTTTCTTTGTAGCAAAAATAGTGTTATACATTGACATCAAGTACAATTTTTTTTATAAATGAAGCTGATGATTATTAATCATGCTGACTTTATCGATAGTCTAAAAAAATACAGCAAAAAACGCACTGTAGTAAAGAAGGATCAACATGCTTAGCCGCGTTGTACAGATGATTCTTGAGTAGAGACTCCGATTTGAAGTACATATCACACTCCACGCAATAATGATGACGATTGTCCGTATGCTTCATTTTGTGATATGCTAATTTGTGGACAGTGAAAAATCTCTTATCGCATATATCGCAAGGATACTTCGGAGCCGAGTGTCTTCTGAAATGGATTATAATAATATTATAAATGCTTCGGATAGTATATAGTATTATAAAATTACAATTCGTGCTCTTTGAGGCGTTCTTTCACTCTGAAGATTTTATTGCAAGTTTCACATTTATACTCGCATTGTTTGTGCTTGTTCCTTTTGTGATTGTTTAAGGTTGATCTATTCCTATAAATGAATATAAGACTATGATACAATTTAAAGCATCATAAAAATTTATGGCTCCCCAAAATAATTATTATTTTTAGTTTTTCTAATTAAAATAATAATATAATGGGCAAATATACATACTTAAATAAAGCGTTGCATGTGAGACAAGTATAAGTTCGACCAGCGTGCATCGCCAAATGATCAGCCAGTCTTCGTTTACCGTCGACTTGTTTCCCGCAAATGTTACAGATCAATCTATCGTAATGTAAACTCAAGTGATTATTTAGATATAGTACATTACCGAAACGCACTGTACAAATAGAGCAAACGTGTGAGCCTCGTTCCTGTAATCAAATTTAATAAAATAAACATACTGTTTACAGTTTAATAGTGAAGTGTTCTGGTTATTAGATTCAAAAACATTTTTGTTTTACAATTTCCTTAAAATTATCGTTATTGCACTTTGTGTTATTTATTTATTGAAAACCTTCATGACATAATGCGACATAATGTCTAAAACTAAAAAATATAATAAAACATGAATCAGACCTCATAAATGACAGCGTATTAGGAAGCTGGATCACTACGGCCATAGGCAAATTAACAAGTGTGGATGTCAGGTTGCTTGAAGATGATTTAATTTTGACACCAAGTTATGTCACTGAGGATCATGGGGGATCAGTAGGGAAGTCATTTTAGCTTTTTTTAAGGTTAGCCAGTCGGTGGTCGTTTTTTTAATACTTCGATTTCAGTAAATGATATGCATTTTTCTGGTCACATAGCAGTGGAGTCGTCGTAGCGTTCATATTAAGATTTTTTACAACAATATTACGATTTACAATAAGTGAGAATCGAATGAAACATATCTAAACCGAATTTTGACCAATAGGAAAGCGCAAAAAACAATTATCCCTTCTCAGAAGTCAAAAATCCACGTCAAAAGCAATAAAATCGTGGCGCCGACACGTTTTTATTGCTTTTGACGTGAATTCTTAACTTCTGAGAAGTGATAATTGTTTTGGCGCTTTCCTATTGACCAAAATTCGATTTGAATTCACTTTGACCAATACTCTTATATCATATTTTTAAAACAGTGTAATATCGAAGTGCAGACTAACTATGGAGCAATATGCGAGATGTGACGTTTGTCTGTACTGCTTATTTTCCGCCGAGAGTTGGTTTAGTTGGTGTTTTGGACTTGATTTAATGAAAATTCTAAAACTATAATTACTTTTAAAACGTTCATTAGGTCAAGCTGGGTTTGGTAAATTCGGGTATTTGGGTTTGAACAGCAAATGTACGTTTCGCAACTGTCAAATTGAGTTGCATAGGACAGCATATAATATAGGGGGGGGGAGGGGGCAGCGGCCCTGGGCGACCAGAGGACGCCAAAATCGTCTTTACAAATTTGGACTTTTAATAGAATTTTTTTAAGTTACAAATCGATACTCAATCGAAACGGTCGTTCGAATAACAAACGTAAATCCAAAGTCCAAGTATAGTTAGTGAGTGCGCGTGTATAAATAAAAAATTACTGTTATCACGGCCGATCAAGTGCATCGCGCCACTGGCGCCGCAAAAAATATGGACAAATGCAAACAGTGACAACAAACAATAGAAAGAGGCCAAGAAGTCCAGAACATCTAGTCTAAACAAAAATAAACATTTACTGACTCGGAGAAGCACAAACAAAAAACAAATACATTGGACTCTAAGAAGAAAACGGAAAAAATATTAAAATCTGTACCATAGATAACTAAAATCACCACCGATCTTCGTAGCGGGGTCAAAGATATTAAACGCTTAATAACATCATTAAACTCAATAACTATCAAATATACAAGCAAGACAACCAACAGTGAAGAGGTTAAATTTCAACTAAAAACTGGTTATATTTATCACAACTATTAATGTCGTAAAGGAAAGAAAAACAGACTTTAATTCGTATCAAAAAAAAAAAAAAACAGGAGAGTAACTATAGAATAGTATTAAAAAATCTACATTCATCGTCCGACCAGGAATCTTTAAAGGACGAACTAAAATATGAACGACATTTTGTAAGAAATATCTTTAACATTTTACAAAAAACAATGTCACTGTTTTACATCGATCTGGAACTAAAACAACATAATAAAGATATATATATATATATATAAGATAAAATTTTTAATGAATATGGTTGTAAAATTTGAAGCTCCGCACGTTAAAAAATAAATACCATAATGTATGAAATGCCAAACATACGGTCACATCAAAAATTATTGTAATAAATCACCAAGGTGTGTGAAGTTTGTAGGGACGCATTTAACTGGCGAATGTCAAAGGAAAGACAAAATTAATGATGTAAAATGTGCACATTTCAATGGAAACCACGCAGCAAATTATAGAGGTCTGGTATATAAGCAACTCTAACAAAAACAGCATCCAACTTCGAACAAAATAAATACAAATAGTACTAATAGTAAATACAACAGTCAACCGAGAACAAACCAACGTATGCACAAAAAGTTAGAAATGACGTTGCGCAACCGTTGGAAATATTAGAAGAAAACAATGACTCATCCAAAATAAAAAAATGATGAAAGAGCTAATGCAACAAATGATCACCATGCTCAACTTAATAACAGTAGTTGTTTCTAAAATTGTAAAATGACCATCTTACTACATATTGGCATATGGAACGCCAACGGTTTATCACAACACACACAGGAAATATTTTTTTTCTCAGACATAGATGTCTTGCTGGTCTTCGAAACAAATTTTACGGAAAAAACTCACTTCAAAATACTTGTATACTGTGTTTATTCCACGAGACACCCAGACGGAACTGCACTCGGAGGCACAGCAGTAATAATTAAAAACAATATTCAGCATTATGAAGAAGAAAAATTTTAAGAAGAATATCTTCAAGCGACTAACGTTTAAATTCAAGATTGTAACTCATCATTGTTTTTAAAGTACAATATTAAAAAAGAAAACTATCAATATTTTTTCAGAAAACTGGGAAATAAATTTATTGTTGGAGGGAATTATATTACCAAAAATCTTCTATGAGAGTCAAGACTAAAAAACAATAAAGGAAAATGGTTGTATAAAGCGGTAGTGGAAAATAACTTGGTTGGATCTCCACAGGACAACCAACATACTGGCCAACTGATCAGAAAAAACTACCCGACTTGATTGACTTCTGCATTGTCAAAGGCATATATCTAATACAAATTCTAGCTGAATCATGTTTTGAGCTGTCATCGGATCATTCGCCGATACTAGTAAAATTACAAACGAATTTAATCAACAAACAACAAACTTCGACTTTACATAACGATAAAATTGATTGCGAATGTTCAGAGAAAGCTTTGATGAAGTAGAATAAGCGGTCTATTACCCGCACTTCACTCTCCGAAAGTTGTCCTAGTGGAAGTTCGACCGAAGTCGGTCAAGGTCGCAGTTTTTCGAATAGCGTTCGCACAGCCGGGAATTTCATACGCGTGCACGCTTCTCAACCTCGCGTATTATAACTACGTGCGTGTTTTAAACACAAAAAAAATTAAAGCCAAATGGAGAAAAAGGAGATGGTGGATGATTGCAATGCACCGGAATAGATCAATGTTAGTAAATAAGACATTTTATGTTGAATCGAGGCTTCACTGTCACTAATAAATAATAAACAGGAAACGTTCAAGTGTGCAACTAATGAATAATTTCTATTATTTTTTAAGGAAAAGTATGGAAAGTCAATTTGCTGAATTGAGATTTTATATACAATATATAGCTTAGGTCTTTCTCTTTATGATACATGCAAAATTGACTGCGGATTTTTGCGGTTTTTAACACATTGCATACCTTAAAAATGTATTATTCTTAAAAATGGGACGGGGCTTAGTCGCGAAAGTTACGACCTAAAAATTTGTTCAGAATCACCAAATATACACATATTTAAAAAAAAACGATACCGGGTATGATAAAATGCTAGTCAAATACTTTTTCTTAATATAAAACAGCAAATTTGTGACATATACAATTTTTTTTTTTTACGCTACGCGGCTAAATTTTTTTATTACGCTACGCACGGCCGTTAAACACGGAATTCCTCTTCCTCGGGCCTACAATTAAAGAAATGTTAACGTCAAATTTAAAATACAGTTTTGTAATGATTGTAATTTTTTAATAATATGGTTACCGTGGTAAAATCAGTAAACGTCAAATTGTGGATCGCGTACTAATGAAATAAAATAAAAATTTGTTTGGAATGACTAAATATATACATATTTAAAAAAACGATACCGAGTATGATAAAATGCTAGTCAAATACTTTTTCTTAATAAAAAACAGCAAATTTGTGACATATACAATTTTTTTTTTACGCTACGCGGCGAAATTCGCACGACCGTTCAACACGGAATTCCTATTCCTCGGGCCTACAATTAAAGAAATACTTTAAATAATTGTATTTTTTAGCACTTATAATATTATATATTTGACTAAGAGCACTTATGGAATCAACTAAAGTGGTGAAATAATTTTGGCCGTCCAGATCGGGCAAAAATACCAAACAGTGGCGCGATCGTGAAGACGCCCATATTAAAATTGAATCGTTCTATCTCAGTTTGCGATAAACCATCTCTATCTCTCTCTCTCGTCACGCGAGAGAGCGAAAGGGGAAGTATCTCGCCGCTCGCGCTCGAAGCGTCTTCGGGTATTACTTTCGGAAAGCGAGGGAATTTTTGGAGGCGACGAAGTCGGCCGCCTCGACCAAAATTACCCCCAGTTTACCTCCCGTTCGCGGTGACCTCGGAGAACTTGCGAGAGATTTTAGCGCGGGGACAACCGAGCTCGACCGAAGTAAGCCCGAATTTTCACATTATATTTCCCGTCCTTGGCCAACTGTCGCCTACTTTCGGAGAGTGAAGTGGAAGCATAACACTTAACAAAGACAATTCAAACTGCAGCTTGAAAAACCACACCCAATTTTAATACAAATAAAAAAATTGAAAATCAACCCGTAATATTAACAAAAAAAATAGCAGAAAAACGTAAGCTACACAAAAAGTAGCAACAATCAAGATTACCAAGCGACAAAACAAAATTTAATATAGCCGTTAAAGAACTCAAGACTCTATTAGACAACTCAAAATTACTTGAAGAACTTGTCAGCCGCAAAAAGCAACGATTACACGCTGTAGAAAGCTACGAAGAAGCTAAAGCAACCCATAACACACTCACCGTCAATTATAAACGAAAACAATAGATGGGCTAGAAGTGATAAGGAAAAGGCCGATACCTTTGCAGCTCACTTGAAGGAGGTATTCACACTATACGATTCCGCGACAGAAACTATATTAATCCTTCAAGCGAGTCCAATAATTAAGAGGTCTAAAGTAAAACAAATAAAACAAATAATATTAACAGACACAAATACAAAAAAAGTGTTGGGGTTTGAAAATTACTAAAATAATTATCGGAAAAAGGAATGAAAATTATCACAATGACAAAAATATTGTTTGAGTCTAATTATTCAAACGCTTTAAATATATTATTCCAACCTCACTATGTTTTTTCATATGATTCTTGAGCACATATTCATGCGCAAAACCAAGAACACAAATCTCACATTTGTAAAGAGCGTTTATATATTTATCACTTTTCATTCTATCCTTCCTCTCGAGCATCACATCGTCATCAGTGAGTCGTATTTCCTGCACCTGCGTTTTGTCTATTATAATTTTATTCTTCAACTTTTTAGATTTTAAATCGTCTGATTTTGCGTTGCTTTCAATAACACTTTTTCTTTTACCGACTCTCTTCTTTACGTTCTGTTTACTCTTAAGTCGCTTATTACAACTATCACTCCACGAACTATCAGAAACATTATCATCAAAATCGCTGATATCTATCTCAACTTTGACTGCACAGAAACTATTAACTTCCGTTTCGTCACATATAATTTCGGAATGAGACGATGAAACGGTAAAATTCTTTTCACTCACATCGCTGGACGGTAAAATATCAATACATAAGGTTTTGCCAATTGATAAGCTTTTAAATTTTAACAATCTTGATTGCTCAGATTTAAGTTTCAACAGATTGACCTACAATATAAATTAAAAATAATTACATATTAATATAACACATATAAAAATATTAATAGACCTGTTTTTTATTGTCGATGTATTGTTTAATTAATTCGTCAGCTTCGCAACACATGAGTTTGAAAGCTTGGAAGTTTGTTAAATGATACTCGCACTTGAAGCATATCCAATGCGGGGCTGGTCTGGTAGAAAGCTGCACATTATCATAGTAAAGAATCAATTAGAGCACTCAAATTATTAATTACTATATTAAATACTTACATCTGTGTTTGTTAAGCTCCACAACAAGTTTTCATAATTGTCTTTCGACATGGATTTGAGTTTTACGTCACTATTGACACAAACTGAACAATACTCTATACCTGAGGGTAAGGTTTTAGTATCTAAATCCATTTTTTTATTTAAAGTTTCACTTAAAAAAGAACGTACAATACAAATGAAATGTCAAATGAGCGTCTCTTGTTTGACATTTGTTATGTTTATTTTTATTTTTGGTCCTAATACAAATATTTTTGTCTATAAATTATATTTTAAAATCTGTTTCTAAGTAGTTACTATTTTAGTTACAACATTTTTTTTGCTAGATTTAAAATATAGGCTTTCCTCTTGTCTTCTAGATTAAAATGCGCGAAAATTAAAATAAATCTTTTTCATTATAATAAATTATATATCACATATATACAAAAGCATATATTTAAACTAATTGAATATTTCATATGAGACAATAGCCAGGAACGTCATTTTGGATTTTTACTGGGGGGGGGGGGGGAAGTTGATCAGTCAGAATCAGTGGTAGTTTTTTTTATTAATGTGCATTTTTATGGTCAAATTCAAGGAGGTCCCTGTTCAGAATTTAAGTCAAAAGCAATAAAATTGTGCCGTTGGCATCATAGTCAAATACTCAGTTATCTAGTGTTCATCTTAATAATTTTATAACAATAATACGACTTACAATATATAAGAATCGAATGAAGCATATCTAAACCAAATTTTGACCAATAGGAGAGCGCAAAAAACTATTGTTCCTTTTCAGAAGTCAATAATCCACGCCAAAAGCAATAAAATCGTGCTGTCGCCGTTGCAGTGGAAACGCTCGTTACAGAGCGTTCTTTCGATTTTATTGCCTTTGACTGGAATTTTCGACTTCTGAGAAGTAATAATTGTTTAGGCCAATACACTCATATCATATTTTTAACATATCAATATGCAAGCTAACTATAATGCAATATGCTAGATGTAAGCATGTCTGTACTTCTTTTTCCAATTATTTTCGAATGTTTCTTTTGTATGTTTCTTTTTGAGAATAGCTTGCATGGTTGTATGAATGGCAAAATTGTTTAATAAGTTTTATGATCGAATTATAAAGCTCAGCATATAATATTTATTCACTTCATCGAAGCACGAGTTTGTCTGCCGAGTGAACATTTATAAGCGAAATCATTGTGGCATTGTTTCGATGATTACAACACAGTTTACTTGTTTACAAACAGTATGTTTGTTTGCAGTGATTAACGTGAAACATTTTCGAAAGATTGTCGCTGTTATTATTTGTTCTTTTGTTTGTAAAGTAACTTTGTTCAATTGTCGCTTTCTACTGGGTAATTATTTAAGATCCCCATACACAATATTATGTAAATATTATTAATTAAAATTAATAATATTGAAATAATCAATACATTCAACATCTACAATAAGGGATACTCAGCTGCGCAGATACATTTTTCATAAATAATATGTTAAGATATAATAACACATACAAGTGAAAATGTATGACATTATTATTTTGTAATAAGGAAATGTTGAGAAGGATATATCTTGATAAATTATAGTGCTAAAGTTTTACTCGCACTAATCATAGAATTAGTCAGAAGTAGTGTGTGTTTTACTAAACTACTAACCTTAATTATTGTTTAATATGAAATAAAACGCAATGATGTGTGATTTTAATTTATTTATTTATTCAGATGTGAAAACTTGAGAATTTAATAGTAATTATTCAATATATTTTTAATATATACAAAATTGTAATGTATAATAATAAAACTTTGAAACATCAAACAATACTTATAATGAAAGAAGCGTCAGTTTATATAAAGTTTGTTAGTAATCTAACACGTAACTAATTAAGGCAGCATGGTCAAGGCATTTTATTTGGATGGAATTAGATGAATATATTTTTTAATTATAACTTATTCGTATAGGAATTCAAGGATTTAACATTTGTATACAAATATAATAGTTAAAAGTTGAACGATTAGATATAATAAACTCTAATATACAACGTTTACATTATATTTAATTTGTATGTAAGAATATATTAATATATAATATAATATTTTAATAACAGCAATTGATTTTAACAGCGATAAAGAAACATTTTCTATTCTATGAACATAAATAAGACGAACAATATCCAATCTTCCAGCCTTCCGCATATATTTTTTAATATAAACAATCATTCACCTTTCATACCATGATATATTTTCATAGAAGATAATATGAATTATATAACTTCTAAAGATATGACAAATTATATTTATTAATTTAATATCGTAATAACATTTGTACTTCAAGAATTAATATAATTATGCAAATCATGACGATGAACATTTAAAATATGATAGCATAAGGATAAAGTATTCAATAATATGTCTTTTATATTATTGTAATATAATTTTCGTGTAACGTGTGAAGAAATTTTCATAATAAAAATCATTCGCTCTTGCAATTTGTGTGTGATTTTTGCATATTTTTGTGATTGTTTAACAATAATATATTGAACAGACATACACACAAATAACTCATCAGAGTAAAACAAACCAGTATGATACAAATATCAGAAACATAAAATAAAAATGATCTTGAAGATTCTTGCAATATTTAGTAGGCGTTGCTCATCCAAGATGTTGCAAGAGCGGTGAGGAATATCATAAAGTAAACGGATTTGTGAATGAAGCCATCTGAAAATCAAAGTATTATTATAAGTTACAAATAAAAATTGAATAATAAGATGTAATTGTATATACTGACCACTGCAATAAAACTCTCTGTCGACAAAGCCATCTTCAACGTTGCACAGGCACATCTTGAAAGTAGCTGGTGGCTTTGCAGCTCCAGTTTTGGTGGCATTTGGTAAAGCGCATATCATTCCGTCCATGCAGTCAACACTTTGACTGCATCCATGTCTCAAACCTGCAAGAATAAATAATAATATTATTTGATTAATAATTATAAGTACAAACGCATGAATTAATATAAGAAATAGAGACTTAAACATAAACAGTAAAAATATTTACTGATTAGGTTTGAGTGAGAACTTAATACAAATAATAATAAACTCGTTTTAGTTGCAAACGTAGAAAACTAATAGTAAATACATTAAAATAACAGACATTTTTCGCGAAACGATGAGCACAGAAAGCATAAAAGGTCAAAAAGATACAGACGTTCGACGTTTTCACGCAGTAAACGGGCTCAGATCACTCTTTGTGCGACCTGTGATCCTAATACGTTTAAATATAATGACTAGGATAACCTAAATGGCATTATAGATGGAATTATAATTATATAATAATTATTAATTTACATGTCCAGACATGAGAGAAATTAAGAAATATTTTATGTATTGTATTTTATCTCAAATCGTTCGTTGTGCGAATGCGATCTTTATACAGAATGCTCCAATTCAAGATTCCCATGTTGGCAACACTGTAAGAATAGTTGTTGCTGCAAACTAACAAGTTTGCAACAACGTGTTTTGTACAGTGTAAAATATATTATATAAAAAAATATTTCTGCATATAACTATCAACTACTAAAATTTGTATCTTTGTCAATAAAATGGCTTTTTATCAACCAAATATGAAAAAAATAATTAAACCTCGACAAAATATTTTCATGAGCAAATATGCAATTATTAAATCCATAAATTTTGCTACGTGAAATCAATTATACAGCACTTAGAAAAATATTATAAAGAATTGCGCTATGCGATATAATTAGTTGTAAGTAAAATAAACTTGCGCAAAAATTCACGCTATGCGGCTAAATGTGCTTAAACTTTATTTCAAATAAAAAAATAATTGATTAACTTAAAACCTTTAAATAGTTAATTGACCTTAAATTTATTAGAATTAACAAATATTTTTAATTGCAAAGCAGACTAAATTCTTAGAATTACACATCAAAACTCTTGGAATTTCATATTTGTGACATATTTCTCAGATTTGGCTGACAATAAATTAATATCCGATCATGTTATATGTGACTCTTTAATTTCAGCCTCCTAAATTTTTATACCTGCACCACTTGGCAACTTAATTTAATGAAATATATTCCTATATTACTTTTATTTTATGTCAGTTATGATTATCCGAAATAACCTTATGAAAAAAAAGTGCATAGAAAATTATAAATCTATTCGTTTAAAACGTGGCATATTTTTTTCTGAAAACAGACTTATGTGATTGTGATTTTGATATTTATGTTATTTATTTATATAACATTATTTTAATGATTGCACATTTAATATTTATTTAAGAATATTGCATGTAGTTCCTAGTCATGGATATATCGTTTTCAAAAAATAAAATGTACAGTATTAAAAAAAAAACAGAAGTGGAATTTTTATTTTCGGTGTTTTACTTTGTAATACCGGTAGTACAGAAGGTTGATTTTAGTCCCAATACCGGTAGCGCATTCCCATAATGCAAGCATTAGGGCGCCACGTCGGCGTCACATCTCGCGTCTCTTTCTAGCATTCACTCGTCTCTTTCTAGCGTCGTCTTAGAGGCGTCTCGCTGCCGCTCGCGCCGACTTTTACTATAGAACCAAACAACCTAACCTTTTTTTAATGATATTGTATTGATTTGTTCTCATTTCGGTATATCTTGTAATTGTCCAGTATCATCCAATCTATGACTAACTGATCCCGCGATCGCAGCGGCGTATGAAGCGACGCCTGTGAGTATTTGTGGAATTGATTTCGGCGCCGGCGTGAAACGTCATCGTGACGTCACTGTGGCGCTCTAACGCGTATATTTTGGGAATTCGCATACCGGTATCAGTGCTATCGGTAAGGTAATCGCTAGTTATATATATATATAAATAATCCATTACAATTTTACCCACCTAAGAGTTATTATTATCTACACTGGTTAATTGAAACGGTCTAATTCTCTTGCACGACAATGTGCGGCAACGCAACGCACGATTGACTTTTCAAAAGTTGAATGAGTTAGTTGGAATAAAATAGTATACTTCTGTACTATATATAAAGTATGTTAATAATAATACTTAACCACGATGAATTTGTGTAAAAGAAGCTTCCTCGGTATGTTCAATATCATACAAATTCAAAGCATTACATGCAAATGTTCAACATTTTTTAATACGCCAGTACAAATTTTCAGCTAGGTATAAGCTAATCTAAATGCACGTATGCAAATTCCTTTTCAGCCCATACATCAGTTCAGGGTCTCGGGGATGATATTTGCGGTGGCAACTTTGCATTGTAAATTGGACATTACTGACGCATAACTTAAGGTTATCCGTTGCGTGCACCATTGCGCGGTGGCATGCACATGTTTGTGGAATGTGTTGGATTACAATGTTTGTGCTGTAATTGAACAACAATGCTCAAGCATCCACGTAGTATAAAAACACAAGCGGAATGGAAAACTACAGTACGTGATCAATGTCGTTTCGGTCGCCAACTTTCTTTGACCGTAATGACTTGCGCGGATTATCAGATTCATGCCTTCCGCGTGGCTTAGCAAATATTTTATGTGCATACATGAATACATTAGGATATGTTATTTAAAGTATTTCAACAGTGAATAGTAAGTTTACACAATCTAATATGAATTTAGGTTATTTGTTGGGAAGATAAATTGTTTTGTGTGTTGTTATCTGGTCTACATTTCAGCTTGGAAAGTATTAAGATGGCCTATTTTTATTCAGCTCCTTATAAAAACAGTAATGGCTGACGAATGGCACAAAAACAGTCAATCTGATTGAGAAAGCGCTGAACATTTTTTTATTTATAACAAATTTGACTATCGCGACTTTATCAGCTCATATCCAAATCACACATAAATTGTTCCAGCTCTTTATAGATATCGCCGAAAAATCGTTGCCTGGCAAGATGTAAGGAAAACGTCTTCAAGCGCTGATGTCCTGGCCGTAACAATGAAGAATAAGGAACGCAATATAATATATATATATAGAAAAGAAAATATTATTCATGTATCAAAATGAACGACTTCTAAGTAATAGAACATATATTTATTTCTGCTTGATTTATTACGCTACTGCGTAATTTTAAACTATCGTATCTTGGAAATAAAGAGGGGGGGGGGGTAGTGCAATATGTTTGTATATTGAAATTATTTTTGCATATATAATTATTATGTTAAGTATATCCGAAGCTTGTAATTTAATTTGAGATCAACGACTGGCGCCGCTCTCACCCCTCTGCCACATTTGAATACCAAAAAAGCACCGTTTCTAAAAATGCACGAACAACAGATAAAAACTGGTGAAACAATACCGAACCGCAAAAGGCAATACATTAGGTTTTCTTGTACCCGCGCTATCAGATTTTAAAATATCCGTCTGACGGTAAATTATTTTTATTGTTGGCGAAAATCCGAAATTACCGGCACGCGATAGGGGTGCGAAACAAAGAAATGTGGAACGTCGACCTTAAGTCGTGTTATTTTTTTCTTTCTAGGTTGTGTATGTAAATTCGATACGTAATAAACGAAAGGGGGAGATTTGGCGAAAAATCGCAAAGGGGGGCGAAAAGGGCGGAGAGATCGCTCAATCTCGTCCCGGGATCGAGTAATGGTCGGAAAAGTGTTTGTTATGTCACGCCACGTTGGCCGCGGAACGGCCCCACATCGGCCATGATCTCGACTGCACATAATCGGATGTACATACGCACTTTTAGACAAATTCAACTTTAATGTCGTGCGTCGAATCCTTAAATTGTATTTTATGGTATTATACACACAAACATTTTTCGAAGCTTATCTCGCTATAGGATCGCGTATGTCGAACAAAAGTCACGAAAGTGTTACATATGTGTAATTTTTCATGACTTTTTATTTGCCGAGAGAGAGAGAGAAGGAAAACTGGTGGAATATTCAAGAATTCACCATTTACATAATTATATTAAATATGAGAGCTGAGCATTTATTTTACGAAACGTGTTGCATGCAGTACACAGGATTAGATTTATGGATAACTTCTGAACATATTTGTGTTAAATATAACTATTTTTAGAGCTATAATTTCATTGTTTATTCGAGGAAGTCATGAAAACGCTACACGAGGAATTATCGATACAGTCTGATAAAATAACACTCCTGTAGTTTTTTTTTTTTTTGTGAATATATGTGGTATTAAAACTATTGTATAGGGTATATGTAACTTCTTCACATGCCATCTTCAATAACATTTTATTTTACAAATCGGTGTGGCTCAATATGTTTCAGCTACTGTGCGAAATTACAAGATATGCATTAAAAATGTTAAATAACAATAATATATATTTTAGAAAAAAAGAGAGAAATAATAACATTCAATTTAAGTATAACTATAACCTCAGACAGGCGTAATTATTTAAAACTAAATAAATGTCACCGAATTCCAGACAAAAAGGCGTATATTATGTGACGATAGTTATTATAAAAATATCTCTTGATTGTAGTCTATGATTTATAAAATATATGTCACTGATTTACAGACTGGTTTCAGTCTGGTGTCTTACTACATACTTAGTAGTTGTTGCTTTTGTTTAACATTTTTAACGCATTGTGCTAACGCCTGTCATATTACAATAAAAGATTTATGTATAAAATTATGCTATTTGCTGGTTTATTGCCTACATTAAAATTATATTTTGAAACTTTACCTTTCATCTTGCTTTCACATCTTCCGTTGAGGGGGCTGGTGTTATCTCCGCACAGGCATCTCATCTTCCCATCGTTCTGATTCTTGACACAGCTCGTGTCTTGGATACCGGCGCAGTCCACTTCCTTCGTGCATTCCCTACCTGAAATTAACATGCATCATTGTTTAAAAAAAGGTTCACGACTCAAAGAAAAACTCTTGCCACGTCAGAGCGATAATTGCGCGATTTTGACGCATGGTAGCGTGTTAAGAGATTGTTTGGTTCAAGTTTGGTACAAGTGCGAAATGGTTTACGCACAAGGGCGACCATTGGTCAATGACTACTACATTGACCGAGGGGAGTAAAGGTCGCAGGACTAGCAACATGTTATTTAGGGAAATAAGTGGTTAAATAAATTAGTTTCGGCTTCCAATTTTATGGCACTGCAAGAATGACACACCTAGATGAAAAGTTTTTCTGTAAAATAATACTATTTTTATACAATAACCACGAAGCCATGGAGCATTTGACACGATTATTAGTAGAATATTTTTATTGCTGTAAGTTGTATAGGGCACATATCTAAACCATTAATACCCAAAAAAAAATGTATTTTTAGATTAGGTATTCCTAGATTTTCCTAATCTCACGGATGAATATCGTAATGATTAGTTCAAATGATAGGCCGTACATATTAAAAATAAGCTACTTTAACTAATGCATATCATAGAAAATACTATACTTATATAAAAATAATAAGACATCTGTAAGAAATGTATTAATTTTTATGAACGTAATGTAACATCATAAAATTAACTAATTTTATTAGAATATGGCTAAAGCTATGCTAAGATATATTAAAAATTTTAAATCAGCATTTAACTATTTAATAATACTGCTTAACATTATAGTAGGGTCGCACGTCACGCAAAGAGCGTTTTGACACTAACGATTTTATTTCTAGATTGCTTGTACGCCACTTTGAACGTCCGTGTGTGATATTAGGAGCAAAATGTATTTTTTTAATTCGCTTCTCCCGGGGAATGAGTCAATGCAGCGCCGGCGCACATAGCGGGGTCGTGCGTTACTAATTATATTAAATATAAATATCTCTATATTACATTTTTAATTACCATATTGTTATAATAAGAAGTCTCCTTTATTATGTGAGACATTATCATATGGCATTATGTACCATGCGGTCCGTCAAGGCATTGATAACATCGATCTATGAGTTTATAAATAAAATAAATCTACATAAAACACTTATAATCAGTATTTAATTAAATTCTTCTATTGATACAAAATATATATTAAATTATATTAGTGTTAGTAGTTCATGATTTATCAAATGAGTTAATATTCTAAACTGAAACAATAAGTCAAAAATATTATTACTACTGACAAATGCTCCCCTGTTGTTTTAATACTTGGAACACGTAAAAATGACGTCAATTGCGTCATTTGTTGAATGTGTGTACTAACTTGAGTGCGTGTAGTACACGTGTTTATGAGCTACCCTTGTGTACGTGTACTATATTTGGAGAGGCAATATCTAAGATTTCCAATTCGATAAGCGCTCTCGTTATTTTAAAATTATGTTCGAGTCCCGCCTAATTGCACGTTTCGTGTCATTTACTAAATTAATACGGCGAAATTGGTGGGAATTATAATTTTTGGCCAAGTCGGTCATAACTTTGCGGCGCCAAGGACATAAAACATGAAATAAAGGGTTGTTTGACACTTGTGATTAAAAAATAATATATTCCAATATGTGTTCAAACATATTTAATAAAATATTAAAATCGAACGTTTATTTATAAAAATATTTTTAGTGCGTGTTTAAAGGTAGTAGTTTATCAAAATTCTAGCCCTTATTTATTGATCTCTAATCGTTATCGTAATCTATTTGTGGTCCTCTTATTTGAATGTTTGTTAAAAGTTAACCGCTTTGCAGTCGCCAATAAAGGTCTGGCTCGCTTTGGTTTTGACTTAATATATATAACTCGTAAACGGAGCAGAAGTTTGTAATTTAGTAATTCATATCAAATAGGAGTCAGAATCAATATTTCAAAAGTAGCTATATTTTGATCAAATGTTGATATTTTACCAGAGAACAGTTATATGAGTTGCTAGATTAAATCAAATAGCTTAGTAAATATTTTAATTAAGAAATAATACATAATACTTCAAATAGTATGGTTGTCTTAAAAAATAAATTAGTTTCTGTATTGGAAAAAAATTACTGATGATATATTAATTAGCAGCTTATTATAGTTGCTGCTAAATGTGGAATTTCTAGGTAGTTTACTTCAAACTGATATTTTTTTAAAGAAAATTGAGATACATTTACCCAAACTGTGTGAAATCTAAATTTAATCACTACTAAAAGTTTTCAGACTATATGGCGTAAATTTTAAGGGGAAAGGAATATTTATTTTTTAGATATTTTGAGATATAATATATGTATTTGTTCTGATAAATAGCTTAAAACAATTTTTTTAAGTTTTGAGAAAAATCTCAAATCGAGAATTTTTTTGATTTATCGAGAAATTTTGCAAAGCGTTTTTTATTATATAAAAAAAATCATATGATTTTTTAAAAATGTTTACAACCCCTGCCCTTTTTATAACCTTATATGCATACTTCTTCGAAGGTTTTAATAGAAGCCTGAGAATGACAAAAAAATATTCACTAATTTTAAACACTCGAACTCGTATTATTTTTGCTTAAGTAATAATAGAAAACACTCAGATACGAAGACTTTCTGAAAGTGTTCGTGCCAGATGTTTTAAAATATTCATTCTTTCTCGGAAGATCGAAAGTATTTGAATGAAGCATAATTTTTTTGTGATTTTTTATTAGTCTAACCGGCCGGCGGTTTTATCTTTGCTTTGGTGATCTAAGAATCCGCTCCGATAAAAAGAAATTACGCCTTGAAATCGGCAGAATGCAAAACGATTTAGGGCTGTTTTCTTTTTCGTTAATCCAAAAAGTTTTTTTTTATACTGTTTTTGTAAAGTAGCAACAGCTGTTCTTGACAATTGTCTCACGATTATTATTGACAGCAGAAGGGACTTTAAAATGTTTGTTTAAATAATTGAAAAATATAAATTCTGAGCTATGCTTGAAATTTCAACGTTTTTTTCAATTATATAATTGAAAAAACAGACATTGATGTCATTAATTAAATATTTGCAAAATCCAAAATCTTTCACAAGTCAAAAAAAGTGACTTCTTCAGTTATTCTTCAAAAGGAGATATAAATAAAATGGGGAAAGAAATTATTGTCAGATTATTTAATGGAACGACTAAGGACTCTCGCGACGCAACAATTAGAGAAATAAAAATTCCTTTCAGCCTTACAAAGAGTATTGTAAGAAAACCAACATTTTCGAAGTATTGCAGAAAGAAGTCAACATCTTTTAATCGACGGGCAAGAGAACAAATAATTTACAGTGCCTATTTGAAGTCTTATTATCGATTAAACCAACATCAACATAAAACTAAAGGATTTTTTCACGGCCGAAATTTTTTGAACAAAAAAAAGAACGGGATGTTTGATTCTACTTTAGATGGCATGTGTTTTTTAAAGGGTTATTTTATGAATGATTTGTAATAATGTATCTGCAATACTCTACTGTATAATACACATTTTATTATTATTCAAAATTTTTCGAGAATTTTTGAGAAATTTTAGAAGTGAAGTCAAGAATTCTCATTTCTCAAAAAATAAAAATCATCGAGAAATCAAAATGCTTAATCCCGAGTGAAGCCGGGTAATAAATATAGTGTAATAACGCTTTTAAAGTATAATTACATTTTTATAAGTACGCTTACCCTTGATTTACGCGGTAGATCCGTTCCGGGAAATATTGCATAAATCGAGTTATAGATTTTTTTTGTGATAAAACTATAAAATGGTATTGCCGTGTACTTTTTAACGTTTCTTTAACTTAAAAAACTCCTGAAAACGACTCAAGACACACTGCATGGGCAGAGGGAGAGGTTTCATATGTAGGTAAAGTGCAAGAAGTGGGAGTAGGCCATTACCATGCGTTTATACATCGCCGCGCTAAACCTAATCGGTTTGATTTTGAATATGTTTTTTTCTAAATCGCGTAAAACAAGTACTGGTGTTGAAAAACATAAAACGTTTCTTAAAATCGCAGTAAATTTGATAAGTAGTATTAAAGCTTTAAATTGTTAAAAGTTAATTATTATAAATAGTATATATTATATTATACTTATACTATCTGCTAAACTTATTTCGTTGTATGATTTTATTAGCAATTATTTTAGTGTGATTTTATTTTAAGCCATATTAAATACGTAGTTTGTGACGCATTGACGACGCAATTTGTTTCGCCTGACGACTTTTTTGTTTTGATAATGACGAATCAGATATTTTGCATCTATTTTGCGTTTATAATATAGTAGAGGAAAGTGGTTTGAATGTTGAACAATGCTTTTGGCAAGGATGCTATGCCCAAATCAAGGGTTTATGAATGGTACAAACACTTCCAAAAGGGTCGTAAAAACGTCGAAGATAGTAAGATACATAGGTGGCATAGAAAATCACCTATCGATGTAATGTAATAAGGACACTCCATTTAATAATTGCAAAATCACTAATAGGAATATTGCTGAATCTTGTACGGATCATGCTAAGCAATTTTAACTGATATTTTTGGCATGACTAGCAGCCAAATTTGTTTTAAAATTGTTTAATGAAGACGCTAATTATCGCTGATACAAAAACGATATTGTTATATAGGTTAAATCGTATCAATAGAAATGCACAAAGAGCGCAAACAAAAAATCACGTCAAGTTCGAACAAATGTTAAGGTTTTTCCTACTGTTTTATTTGATTTTTTTGGTATAATTTATTACAAATTATCACAACGTAGTCGTACAATCCATAAAAATGATTCACCTTGCAGTTTTATAATATTTGCGTAAAGTAATCAAAAAAGAGGATATTAAAAAAACAACGTTTTGAGACCATAAAAGTGATGCTATTACCAGCATGATAAGCCATTTGTAATCGGCGATTATAACCTGAAAGACTTGGGTTCAAATCCCATATAGACCGTAGTATTTTGATTTTTTATTGTATCTAGAAGATTAATATATAAATTAAACTTCGATCGATCATCGCAGATAAGGTTTCTTAGAATATTGTATTTGTATAAAAATAGCTGTATTTGTATAAAAATATAATACTAACAAATAGTATATTCTACAAATGTTTCACGAATTGAAAGAAACGCTGATTTAATGGTACTATATATAAAGGGCACTATTTTAAAAATGTTGTTCTTTTTTATTACACCCTGTAATAATATTTGTTCTTATTTTAGTTTAAAATCTAATAATAATATTCTTAAATGTACGAAACACGATGACCGTCATATTATTTTATATTACCATAATTATTGTTTACTAATAATATGACAAGTTTTCATTATAATTAATTAACAATCAACAAATTATAAGTTGTGAGTTGCAAAGTGCGAATTTATAAGCTCGTAGCGCAAAACAAGCGTCAACAGGTTTAGATTCAGTATGAACAATAGAACGTACCATACTTAGTATTTATATTTATTAAACTATTTAAACCAATTCAATTTATTTTAATTTTATAATCCTTAATATAATACAATATTAGTAGGTTAATGATATACAATAATAGTAATATAAATAGGCACTACTCATATCTTACTAAAAAATATCGAGTGTTTTCGTATGTTTTCATATTGAGCACAATATATCAGAAATAGTTTAATTGCTATTAGATTTAGAACTAACTATATGCTTAAGTATGGATGAACAACCTTCAAACTTCTGAAAAATGCTTTCAAACATGCACGATTTTTCCTGACCTAACGCATTTTTACTTTGAGTAGTAAATACAAATATTTATAAATCTAATTATGCTTTCGTTGTTTATAAACTAAAATACATATAATAATATATTTAACGATTATTTAACTAATTGACTAAACGATAAATAAATAAATTAATTATTATTATAGTATGTAAATGCCTTGCGAAATTGTGAATATTATAAACATGTGTATACATACATGATTTTATGTTTTAAATTGAGTTACCGGGACCTCTTATAATCGTTATGTCGAAATTAGTTGGTCTGGGCGAATGGCTATTAGCCGAAGATACCTGCAAAAACTGTAAGACCTTACTTAAACAAAACGTCTTCGGGAATCACGATCGCGTCCTCTTATGGTGCCCGTTAAAACTAGAACGTTCGCACTAGCCGACTCGCCTATGGCTGTCGCCATCGGCTCCTTAATACGATGACATTGCACATTGATCTTTTAATGACTAAAGCTGGTCCGGTTTGTATAATTTAATTTCAATATTTTATGATCTTACTTATGTTTTATTATTTTACTATCGTACAAATTGGGATAACTTTTTAGGTCACATATTTAAGGCATAAATCTGCTTTATTTAGTCACTTATATTATGAACTTCAGTCAAGACTTTCTACACAAAACGTGATCCCAGAACTACTACGTCGTTTTCGACTTGGAATAGCGAGACTAAATTTGCACTAAACAGAACTACGTCAAATAGACCAAGACGAAGTCATGTAAGCACCAAAAGTTCGACTCAATCTTCAATACGACTTTGAGACTATAAATTAATATTTTTTACCTCGTGTGTTTGATGTTTTATTGTAGAAAAATAACACGAATTTTGTAGTATGTGCATACTCAATATAATGTTTCTAATTAATTTATATTTTTATTACTGAGGTAGAATCTACACAATCAACTGTAATTCAGTCAAAATTTAGATCAAAATCAATCGCTATCTAAGTTCATTATTTCCATAAAAGCTAAAAAGTCACCTCACGAACATAAGGCGTGACCTTGTATACATTCGCGAAAGTATTATATATAATAAAATATCTTGATAAAACCACCGCACGACGAATTTTATCGCAACGATCGTTTTAGCTAGGGCTGACACTTTGTGGCCTATTAAAATAATAATAAAAATGTTCCCACCTAATACCGCCGACCATCGTGTTCGTTCTAGTTTAGTCGTTTTAAACGAAAAAAATATACAGCAAAGTGCTATTTTAAGAGATGTAGCGATAAAGCGCAATTAAGCCACCGTAACCAATTAGCTCCAATCGCACGAAACGCTCGTTCTCTTTGGTTAAAAATTACGAATAGGTTTCAAAATAGGCTTTATTACTTTATGCATGTTGCATTATTTGATCATAATATATATTAAATGTCTGGACCGGAGAAACATCAATAAAATATTAAATTGAAGACTTGTCAAGTTATTCACGCCCGACAATAATATATGGTAGTGAATCTTACATGATTGCTCGTTATAAAACGTCATTTAAACAAACAAAAATGTCATATGAGAACACCTAAGAAATATAAATAACAAAAATAGGCCCTATTGTTGAAACAACTTGCAGTTAACATATAAAAGGGTTTGAAATAACTCGGACTTTTGCATATAAATCGTTGTTGCAAAAACAAGTGCAAACTTCGACAAAAAATATTATTTTATGTATTTTAATATTTTACCATTGCTTTTTTTTGGATTTTCCTCATGCTGAAAAATTATTTATGTTTTCAAAAAATCTGATCTTAAGCAATATTATTTGTTACTTTTTACCATGATTTACCTTATTGAACAAAACGAGCTTAATAATTTTAGCCTCTAACACTAAATATAACGTATCTCAATTTTTTTAAAACTATTTTATTATATCTTTCGCCTGTTTTTCCAGACAGTTTTTCTTAGCGCGTCAGTTACGAATCTTAGGCAAAAGAACCCTTCGTGTGTTGTTTATTGATTTTTTCGTGAAACAACATAGAAACGCGAACGAAAGCCTTGGTCGGGTTAGGAAGGTTGTAATTAGCAAATTTGCGGATTGAACGCTGAAATTCTGGCCCGAGTCACGCACGGTTACACAACATGGCGTCCACGTATGGTAAGAGGAAAAAATAAAACAATTTATTTTCGACTTGGTTCGATTATTTATCGGACAGCTCGAAATTAACGAGCTATTTTTCCATGTAATATTAATAGTAAAACGATTGGGGGAAATTGGCGTCGGGGCTGAGGTTGGCAGCCCTTGCGGCGCGCATCGAATTGTCAAATTTGATTAAATTGCGCGCGTGACGCGACACATTAGTGTTGCTACATAGAATAAATTGCTCGTTACCGTATCTAAACGCGAAATAAAATAAAAATCAAATTCAGCTCGATTTGAATAAATATCAACCGTATTACATATAATTAAATATGAATTTGTAAATAGTTAAAGCAATTAAATGAAATATCATTTAATTTAATAAACCTTAAAATTTACATATATAATTGCACGCTGCTAATAAAACTGAAAATTAATATTCAGGTCTGCCGTGACGTCAATATAAAAGAAAACAATGGCGCAAGTAGCTAATTGCAACATTAAAACAAAAAGGGGAATGAAAAAATACTTTTTTTTCAAAACAAATATTAGTATTTTCATCTACAATAAATACATAAAACTTTACCCCCAATCAAATTGTAACTACACTTTGAATAACTTTTACAACTCAATTCCTTTAGAAGGGGTGCTTTTAATTGCCTCCTTTCTTGGACCGAAAATTCTGCGTAATACGTTATCCGTTTATTATTGTATTTATGTTTATTTAATACATAAACGTAGGTAAGTTTTTTCACGCGATAAGCGAAACGTGATGAAAAAGAAAACGGCTATAATTACGAATGATATAACGCAGCTCAGAGTTAGCGTTTTACCCCCTAGAACATAAAAACAATCTTATATGACGTCTCGTAATGCTAAATAATATCAAAAAATACATGGTCGAGATATTAGCTTTTATGACTGAATCTGACATTTGACATTTCACGCGCTTGCTACCAGTACTAATTAATTACCTTTTTTCTGTCTGAAGTATAAGCAATGAGAGAAATTAAATTTGTTATTTTTAAATAATTTTGATAAATTGAAAATACTACAGAATAAAAATGTATGACCTAATTAAAAATACATGTAATTTTTAATATTTTAGTAAGTCTTGACTAAGCGAATTAGTAATATTACATTTAAGTAATTATTGCTAAAATTATCTGTATTGTTTAAATTCCATCAATTTCATATTTAATATTTTTGCTGAATTTAATCAAATACTTTTATAAATCTATTTAATACAATTTTAAAATCTGCGTTATTAGTGAAAAATAAAGAGGATCTCTTCCTACATTCATTATTATATATTGATAAATAAAATTACGAAATGAACGAGAGGTTTACTTAGATCTTCCAAACCATTCATTCGAACCTGAATTTTATACATGTAAACATTGATTTGTGCTGACGATTGTTACTTTCTGGTTGGCCTTGATGAAACGCAATTTACGCCGTTTGTATATTTTATTAAATACTGAGAGGGAAAGTCCTACCGGTAGCTTGATGTGAACGCTGATCCCCTTACTAATATTATCTAACATTGTCGTCTGGAAGGGGGGGGGGCTATTACTCTTTATTTTTCATTTTTTTAATCGGGGGTCTAGATTTAATTTTGTATATGCGTCATAAACATTCTGTGAGTATAGAAGCGACAAGTCAGCGTGTAAGTCAACGTAAAAGTCAAAGTTTTCTCTACCTGACTCGAAAGAGTTTATATACCGGCCCGTGTCTCATTTTCCCCTTAAGTAGCCAAACGCTCCTTTGTCTATTTTTTAATGTTGCAGCTGCGCTTCTGAATTATATGGTCTGACTTAAGTATACGTTTATAACCCTGGTGTCTCTGTGTGCGTTTTTGTCAATCTACTTATGAACCCCATAGAAATAATTGATTAAAAACAATATTGAAAGATTTGTGTATTTACATTTATATAAAATAAATCCTCAAAATTATCACCGTTATGTTTGAGCTATATAATTAGTTTATGTAATCAATTATCCGAGGAAAATATCTTTATAATAAGTGTTTTAGTAAATATTCACTTTTTTTGTATTAATCAAATTGGTGTGTGTGTGAGGGATACTAAAAAAATGTGTTTTATCAATCACCTTCAAGTAAAATAGCTCAATCACCTTTAAGAATATAGTAATAAAATCGTAAATATTGTAAATATAATAGTAAACGTCCTAAAATTCCACATTGATAAACAAGAATTTATAATTCAAAATTTAGTCCATAAATTAAACCCAAGTGTATGTGCATGACAAACGCGCTCAAAAAAATTGGCAATATCTAGAAATCTAGAAGGTTTCAAGGGTAATCTATTTTTATATATTTTTTTCTAAACTTCACTAAAATAAATTGTGAATTGGTTTCTAATAAGATTTTTTAGTAGATATAATATATGAAAATGTTATTAATTTTAATTAATAAAATATTTAAAAAAACATATATGTATTTATTTGTTCTATCTATGTAACAATTTATGTAAAATCAATGCTCAAAATATGCACTGTTATGTCCAAATTTTCCATCTGACGTTTCCATTATCTGATGAAAAATAACTTCATAATAAGGCTTTTCCGCATTATTACTTCGTATATGTAGCATCAACAACAGTTTAGATTCGCCACCCGCCCGCTATCAAGCGATAAATCAAATTCGATAATAGGACGCAAGGGCGTGAACTATTCTATTCATAGATTAGGCATCATTATTTTTACGCGCGGTGTTATTTTCGACCAAAACAGTAGGGAATTCGGCCATATAAAATCTAAAAGTATTTTTATCAAATCTAGATCATTAGGTCATTACTGCGGTAAACACAACAGGTGTTTGTGTCACAGTATTTAATTCCGCATATGTACATTTAATTGATAAATGTCGAATTATCAGCTATACAATGATAAAAGAGATAATAATTATTCGCTCTACATATTACAATAAGTAATTAAATAAATTACTTTAATGTCGTTTATGTTTGCTTAAATTAGTCGGAATGTGGCAATTCATAATACAATACTTAATATAGCTTTAAAAAGTTAGTTTGCTATTTAACTAATCACCTTTTAGTATATAGTTACTTGATGTGAAAGAATTTCGTTGTTATCGTGATCATTTTTCATGTAATGATGACTTTCTGACTTCCGTATCAAACCATTGTTGAAAGTTTCTTTCATTGTAATAGGAGGCGGCTCGAAATAATTTATTTTCATGCCATTGCCGCATTAAGCGCTAACAACTTCAGAAGGAAAGTTTCGATGTTATTTTAATATCACGAAAATTATAGCTACATACTTTTGATAAATATGAGCGAAAATACTAATATATTTCTAAATTAAGTTTTTTTTTTCATGTAAAACGTTTATTTCAATATGATAAATAGAAATTTATTTATCAAACAAACATACGTTAAAATAAAGCGAGTGGTTTTCTATTATATTTTTACAATTGCCAAAGGCAAAAAGGCACTAGGATACATATATAAATTCGATCCTTTCATCTGAGAATTATTTTTAAAACATTTCTAATAACAAGAGGTACTCCGCTTCGATGGGATTTCAGTCAATGGAGCAATTTTTGAGGACGCTGTGAACTAGCGTATCATACAGAACGCGAATCGGCAATAAATTGTTAAGTGACTCACGCCTAATGAAATTGAACATCTAAATCTTTATCTTTACTCGAACGTCACTCACAAGTAATCGACGAAAGTATATTTGCTTAAAACACTCTAAGAGAACTTCGCTGAAAAGGGTTCTAGAAAATATAAGACACTTGGCAATGTTGAAGCTGGCCGTTTTTTGTTGTTGTGAAGACAATGAATCCAGATTTGTGTGAATTAATCAGGCCATCGGGATATATTAGATATTCTTAGTAATCAATTGCAGCGTATATGTAGTCGATAAAGAGAAGAATGAGCATTGGATCCATATGATATTCCTGAATGTGTGAAATACTCATCGGAGCGACAATTACCATAACATACATGTTATACTGACAGCGGCCACATTAATAACACGAGAAAAAGCAAACAAGACTTTTCAAGAAACTAAGGTTGATTAACTTTCGAACGACAAAATAAGTCGAAAATATACAATGAAGAAAAAAGGCTTAAGGTCCAACTGTAGAAGACTACATAGCTTCTTCCTCTCATGTATGATCGTATTAAGTATGGAAGATAGTTCGAAGTATATTTTTATATTTTATAAATCTAATCATATTAACCCAATGGTTTTAACTAATATATCTAAAACTTTGTAAGTTATATTAGAACGAAATATAAATATTTAATACTCTAACTAATACCGAGAACAATAAAATTAGTTTTAACATTTTTTTATAAGCACTACGAGATATGCGATAAAGTCAACTAAAGTAATTATTTATAAATTTATAGTAAAAGTGTTTAAAATAAAAGTTAAATTATAAAAAAGTTAAATTAAAAGTTGCATAATAAATAACAATATTTTTTTGTTAAAAGTTGTAATAAAGGTTTTCATTAAGCAACAAACTACTATGATTTTTACATAAAATTACTTTATATAGTAGTTCATTATTTATTAACAGTCCTTCTGATTAAAGTTTGTGGATTTTAAAAAAACTGGTTATTGCTATAAACTGGTAGTAATAATAAATAAACCAGTTTATGAATTTTAAGAACAAATAGCTTCGGAATATTTTTTTACGTTAATTAAACATGTCTGAATTCACTTTGATACGTTATTGAGTTTTAGAAGAATTTCATTAAGTTAAATTAAATAATTAGGAAATTATGAAAAAATATCAATATTTATTTGATATAATACAATATTATATTAGGGTTTGTGATTTTTGATTAATTTGTAAATAGAAAAATTATTATTTTAAGTGAAAAAATATTTTTACTCATGATTGCCGGTATAAACTTATTAATTATACTAAGATCAAACATTTGCGAATATTTTTTCCCCCCATTTTACATATTTCTGCTTTTAAAGAAAAACTAAAGAAATCATTTCTTATTTGACTGTAATATTTAAATAATGACATCAATGTCCAGTTTTTTCGATTAAATAATATTTTTAATTACCCGTTGAAATTTCAAGCTTAGCTCAGAATTCATATTTTTCAATTGTTTAAACAAAAAATTGAAAACCCCCTTCGGCTGGAAATAATAATCGTGAGAAAATTGTCAATAACAATATAAAAACAAAATTTTCGGATTATCGAAAATGAAAAATAGCCTTAAATCGTTTTACATTCTGCCGATTTCAATGCGTAATATATTTTTATCGGAGCCACCAAAGCAAGGATAAGTCCGCCGGCCGGTTAGAGTAATAGAAAATCACAAAAAAAATGCTGTTCATTCAAATACTTTCGATCTTCCGAGAAAGTATGAATATTTAAAAATACCTGGCACAAACACTTTCAGAAAATTTTCTTATCTGAGTGTCTTCTTTTATTACTTAAGCAAAAATAATACGAGATCGAATGTTAAAAATTAGTGAACAATTTTTTGTCATTCTCAGGTTTCTATTAAAAACTTCCAAAAAGTATGCATATGAGGTTATTAAAAGGTCAGGGGTTGTAAACATTTTTAAAAAATTCGTACGAAATTCCTTTTATATAATAAAAAATGCTTTACAAAATTTCTCGATAAATCAAAAAAATTCTCGATTTGAGATTTTTCTTTAAGCTGTTTATCAGAACAAATACATATATTATATCTCAAAATATCTAAAAAATAAATATTCCTTTCCTCACTAAATTTACGCCATAAAATCTGAAAACTTGTATCTCACTATCAATTTCAATTAAACTACCTATAAATTTCACATTTAGAAGGAAGTATAATAAGCCGCAAATTAATATATGATCAGTAACTTTTTACCAATACAGAAACTAATTTATTTTTTAAAACAAACATACTATTCGAAGTATTATGTATTATTTTTTAATTAAAATATTTACTAAGCTATTTGATTTAATCTAGCAACTCGTATAGCTGTTCTCTGGTAAAATATTAATATTTGATTAAAATATAGCTAAATATTATTTTGCTGTTTTATTTCTGATCATTTATTTACTACTGACAGTTTTTATTTGCCCGTTTAAGATTCGTACGTTCTTATATGTAAATAATAACCATGAGAATATACACTTCTAGAGCACTGGTTGTTAAAGATAAAATGCTTAAGCAAGTGATAATCTGTCAGCAATATGTCTGGTGAGGCGATATTTCATAGCGCAACTAATCAATCATGCGATATGTGGTTGTGCATTATCGTGCATGAGAATTGGACCTTTTTGATCGAGCGCAGACTAACATTATTTTATTGTAGTTAATTTCGGTTTCGCATAAAGTTTGTTATGTCCAACAAATGTTAAGACCACTTTATGTTTTAGTAAAGAAATTTTTGTATCACGTTACAGTGTGCTAGTTTATATTGCGTCAGTTCGTGCGGTACCCATTTGTCATATTTTTCATTTAGCGGTCTAGATATATTTAGTGTTACTGAAACAAAAAGCAGTTTCTGCTGCTTTACCCTCGTTTTAGATTCATACTAAAATATATAATGCAATAGTCGAATTTAAATTTAAATAATAATATAAGTGAATTTAATATTTAAATAATAGGGGTTGAAAGTGCACTTTAAAATTATATTAATATTAATACGATGAAATGACATTTTCACTACATTAAAAATATAACCGACCGAAATTATTTTCATAGCAACCTTTTTTATATATATTATTATCATTAGATATGGAAAAAATTGTGGAATTTTTACATTTGCAATTATACCTTTAAGGAGTGTAATAATCATATAACGTTTGCCGACACGTCAAACATTCAAAAAATAAACTGTTAAGGGAATTAATTAAATATTATCCTAGCAACCTATATGGTTGCAAGAAAAATATTTACGATAGCTACGATTTTTAATAAAGTTAAGATTATACTAATGTATTGTATAGTTGTTAGTTATTTAAAAAAAAATGTATATAATAATATTATTTACATACAATTAAACTATCTGTAAAATCATAAAATTACTTATGGAGGATGTTACTATGATATTTTTAAATCCTTAAAAGCCTGACATCCTTTTTTAAATAAAAAAAATACGACATTTAATTCTTAATCTATTTTGAACTGAAATTACGTAATGAATCTTGTAATTCGGATTTATATATCGTAAATTTAGAAAATTTATTAAAATAAGAGCCCCGATTGTTTCAGTTCGAAAAAATGTAAGCTTGTTTTTAAAACTTACCAGGTGGCGCCGTCGGCTTGGCAGGAACCGCGTTCTGCGGATTGGTCTTCCCGAAGGTGGTCAGCGCCTGCGAGGAGTCCCTGGCTAGGCAGACCAGCAACCAGAGGGTAGCGAACCAGGCACCCGGTGGCATGTCGCGTCCCGCAAGATAAGGCTAGGGCTTCACGAAGGTACCGGAGGTACCCTAAATAACTACCAGGAACTATCCCTTTTATCCCTTCAATCGGGTGGTGTTCCCAGTCAGCGATTCTCTCACTCGATTAGAGGACCAGTAGCGACGACCTTCCTCCGCAGAGGGTTGCTGGTGAATGGTGAGCGCGACTGGACTGGCTTGCGAAAAGCGCTGATCAATTAATCACTTTGTATCACGACACCATCGACTCCGGCACAAAGGGTACCGAAATCAGCGTTTTCTTGGGGGTGTAAGGCACGCATGTGGTCAACCTCTACTATTTGCCACAAAATAAAAAATAAATATCTACATATATATTCATATATTAAAATAAACGGCATTAAAAAAATTACACTAAGGAAAAAAAATCTTCCGGCTCTAGTTATTTTAAGTTATTATGAACGGTGATTTTTTTATTTCCCTCTCTATATATACAGAGCTTCTAAACTACTTTAAAACAAAATTGTAGAATAAATTTGTAGCGATCAGCAGAAAATTAAAAAAAAATCTTCTTTGCTAATTTATATATGAAAAACCGACAAGATTTGGATAATATCAAAGGACACTAAAAATAAAAAGTCCATCTTCGAAAAAAAATTCAATGAGGACTAATTGCTGTGAGAGCTAAAAAAGGTCATTTCAGAAATCTTACTTTATTTAGGGATGCGGCGAGAACAAAAAAAAATTCACCTCGGACATGATTGTTCGAGGAGGATGAAGAAGATAAAGAAAGACAAACATTCTTATGCTCAATCAAGGACTGCCTTACATTATTTATAATAAAATATATTTCAACAATCGTAACATTATTTATTACCTTGAATTTTTTTAGCGCAAGTTGAAATATTGAATATACATTTTTTACAAATTTTATATAGCCTTATGAAGCATGGAAGCTGTGAATTGGTTTTCAATTCTTCATTGCGTAAACTTCGGCGCGCACACTTCGAACGTTTGGAAACTGAGTGGGCAGTGAGGCATACGCCGATTTACGCAGACGCTTATGTCTACAATTATGTGATTGTCATTAACATGTTAACATTTAAGGTTATGTCATTATTATTTTTAAGTTGGTACCTAGCCAATTGACTGTCAGCTTTGGTGAAGAAAATATTTATAAAAATTATGATGCCAAATCGTCTTTGCTATTTACTTTGAGTAAATAGTTTGATATAATTATGCATTCGTCAATTAGGTTATCGATAAGACAAATTTTACATTCTGTAAATTATAACTAATTTAAAAAAAAGTCGAAATATAATAGATACAATAAATCTGATTAAGTACAAAAAAACTACCCTCAGTGAAGACCGAGTGATACTACGAATGTTCTTAAAAAATAGGCATGAAACTGCTGTGAATTTTACGAATAAGTATTTGCAACTTTATGTAGCCAAAAAAGCGTCTTTAGCGAAAATTTATTTAGAACAAATGGGGTGAACTACGTTACTCGTAAAGGTGGCGTATCCAGACACATGTGCAAAATCCAGAGAGACGCATTATATGGGGGTGCTTCTTATATTCCGCAATGGAAGGTCCACTACATCGAAGGAGCAATAAAGACAGTGGATTATAAAACTGTCTTGATTTTTTTTATTCCTTCGATGAAAAATTTCCTGATAAAATAGTAAGTAATGTTTGTTTTATCAAATTAATCAATGCAGTGAAAATAAGATTGATAATAATAATAATAATAATTTATTAAAATATATCAGAATATAAGGAAAAGTGTGCAAAAAAATTATAAAGCCATGCGATAGAATAGTCAAAATATATATATTAAGTACATAATATACCTAAACAATTTTGGTACAAATTAAAGCCGGGCAAAATTCTTCCGGAGATGAATTGATTCGGGGCGATTTTGATGCTGTGACTTGGAAGCTATGTTATTTAATTGTTAGGCAATCGAGCTGTAATTGCATGACACTGATACGAGTCTACATTTCCAAATCTACTATTTACAATGAGTTACTTAATGTAACTTTTTGAGGATGCATTGCATCTAGACTCGAACTTTGGATCATCTCCCTGAATTTTTAACACTAAGAGGTGAGATTGAGCTAAGATCATATTTAATTAAGAGAAAGCTGATTGAAATAGCTTTAAAAGTAACATAGAAAGTCAACAAATCAACGAAGATATAAATTATTTCATATTTTTTATTAAACATGTCAAAATATCATTCGTTTTTTAATTGAAATTGTATATTGCGAGAAGCATCTTAAAAGATTAAGTCAAAAGGTACGCGTCATAAATCAGAAATGATTCATATATCCACCTCATTGAGAAGATATTACTAGTGCATTCGGGTTTACGCTCAAAACGACCGTTTCTGACCTGCCTTAGCAACCAATATCAATTATTATTAAAAAAGCTTGCACCCTTCTGTAATTGGTCGTCCCACCTAAAAATGGCGGAAAACAAAATCTATCATAGATATAAATATGTACTGGAACGCGAGCAAACTTCTGCTTACAAACAATACGTCTGAGAACCACCTCTTAAATATCCACATCGGAGTTCAAGGCATCAAATCTTTAAGAGCCCTCCAACTTGAACTTCAATCAAGAGAAAATCAACTCAACTACGGAACAGCGAAGATCGCAGAAGCCGCCGCTTCTCTCTTCGCATTCAGAGACGCCTGCATCCCGCAGCCGCACCCACGGACAGCGCATTTCAATCGTTGTGCAAATGTTTTTTCTTATTCTTTTTTTCATTCGTCTGCTAGTTGTTAATTCCTTTAGATGTTAGCTAAACTGAATTAAAAAAACTCATTAGTGATCTGTGATATTTAAAGCAATGTACATTTATTATGTAATGTAATTTTATGCTGAAGTATTTGTTGTTATTACAAATACATAAATGAATTATTGATATTATTTTAAACAAAGAAATAAACTAAGTACTAGAAGTTTAACAGATATGCATAATTAGATGCAAAGATATTTAAATACACATAGATATCGTATTTAAGTGATACATTTTTGACCTAATTGCATATCTGTTCAGGTAAACGGCGTTTAAGTACCGTTTAACATGATAATATTATTTTATAAAAATATACGTTTTGTTGTCCTTGTAATAGACATAACGCGAAATTTTATTATGGGTACTGCGATTAGCATTTTGTAAATTGGTTATCGAATTCTCTAAACCTTGATTAAACACATCGGTACCAATCTTCATGTCACGCAATCGGAGCTTTTTATTTTATTATTCCCTCAATAAATGCGTTACGAGTAAATATTGACTAAACACGGTCATAAAACTTCATGTTTTAAATATAGAGTTAATAAAATAGTATATAATTCAAGAATCGTTTGTAATTTGACTAAATTGCCAAAGCTCATGAAATCCACAAGCTGTCTTTTAATCCAAAAGCACCGCTTATTTCTTTTTGCTGGATATGAAAGAAATACAGCATTAGCCGAAAGTGGTGCACACATTACTTTACACGAGCCAAAATTGTGCGGAAAAATTACCATTCGTTGCCGTCGTCGAAAATTGGATCGATAATTCCTTTCCTTACATACTCATTTGTATTAACAATTTCCTTAAAAGCATTTTGCATCATTCGGTGGAAAATCGCGGCTTCAACACTATTACATCTATTATTCGCACCTACGTATATATTTACGTACGTAAAAATAGGGTGGCCATTATTTTTAAACAATAATAATAATTAATAATAAAAAGTATTTTTTAACTGGAAATTGAAGCACAGTTTTTATGTTACGGCTTTATAATATCTCAATGTATTAATTGGATTTAATAAATTTAATGAAAACCATAAGTAGCGATAGTTTCTATACTAAAACTTAAAGAACACAATAAAGACCTATGATTTGAGACATATTTCTTTATATATACATATAAAGATTTTTGTGTGCAAATTAAAAAATTGAACAATAAAAACATTATAATTAAAGTAAAATCAATATTTTATAAAAGGCATTTTTATGATACAGCTATGCAATTAGTGATCGCTAATAGAGTGTGTAATCTATTAAATAATATAAGTAGAAATGATTTTTAGTACATATCTTAATAATTAAATTGCTTATATTGGATGTATTACGTTACAAAAAATACTATAAATATAGAACCAAAGGTAAAAATAGAAAACATATTTATTAGGGAGTGCCTCAAGGTTCTAAATTAAGACGAATATTATTTATATTATATACACATGCCATAAAGTATTTTATTTATGTTTCTAGTAAGATATATTTAAAAACGTTTTGATAGATTCTAAAACATTAAGGACCATTGAAAGAAAAAATCTGACGTGCAATACCTTTAATACAGAAAAATACGTTTCCTAAATTCAAAACAATTTAAAACAGAGATTTAATGATTTAAAAAAAAATTAAGTAGGTGTAAAATTTAAAATAAATTCATGTGTATGACTTTTATATATCAGTTTCAAGCAAATTTGCAGAACTGTATCATTTTCACAATTTAGCTCTTAAAAAATAATTTATTTCTTTGCTTTTTAATCTTCGAACAAATATTTCTGAAATTATGTTTTCAATGATAAATAATAAATAAAAGTACAAAAATCCATGAATAGATCACAATAATCAAAATCAAATTTTGTTGAACTATTTAGTGTTTTTCTTAATTAAGGCGTTTTCAATTTTACTATGAATTTATTTCATTCTGGAAATTTGAAAGCTCGTGACTATGTATGGAACATGTAGGTTTTCACAATTTACATGATGATGAAATTATATGTATACTTAGGATGAACCAACTGCATCCAGAGAATCACAAGAAGTAGCTTCTTGTTGTTTAAAACATATTCAAAATGTGACAACTAAAAAACATGTTATGGCCTGTAGCGATATGTGCATTGGCCAAAATAGAAATATAAAGTTGGCCTAAATGTGGATGAAAATTGTTCGGTCTAGAGATAGCAATATATATATATATATATATATATATATATATATATATATATATATATATATATATATATATATATATATATATATATATATATATATTGTTGACCAAAAATTATTATTATATAGACATTAATGATCGCGATTTTGGTGTTGTAAAGGTGTTCCAAAATGAACGCAAGATTTGAATTTTCCGTCATTTGTGCAGTAAATGTTGCCAGCCCTAAAAAAAAATTTGACAGCTGAGAGCTTAAGGTTAGTAAAAATGGAGCGTTACACGATACAACAGCGTGTTTTAATGAACAATATCTGAAAATTAATGAATGTTTGGCGGCCGCAATTCGAAAATTTAATACAAAATATGGTCGGAATAGTGTTTTAAGTTCGTCAACTGCGAAGAGATTAATTGAAAAATTCAGAGAGACTGGATCAGTTGGAGACGCTAAACACACTGGTCGTCCAAAAACAAGCCGTTCAAATGTCAATATCGAAGCAGTGCGTGAGAGTGTTGGTGAAAATCCCGGAACATCAATTCGGCGTCGTGGATAAGAATTGCAAAATTTAAGAAGCTCTTTACAGCGTATACTCACAAAAGGTTTGTGTCTCCATGCTTAAAAAATTCAATTAACACTAATGAGCATGCACAGTGAAGAGAGTTCGTTGAATGGATTATTGAACATCAACAAGTGGATGCTGATTTTTCGAGCAAAATCATCCTAAGCGATGAAGCACATTTTCCGCCAAACATCAACATGTAATACATTTAATTATATTTAGTATTTTTTTTTAAATATGAAGACTGTACCCAGGTACAAGAAAATTGTTAGTACAATTTAGTTCGTTAAAAAATACAGGCTTATATACAATACTTTGCTCTAATTATATAAAGGTGTACCTGTACGATGGAAAGTATTATATTTATATTTAATACTATTATGCACCATGCATTAAAACAATGGAATGTATTTATATTTAATACTATTATGCACCATGCATTAAAAAAGCATTTGTGTTGCAAAAGTTCAAGCATTTAATTTTCAATTGCGCCGTAGCAAAACTTTTCGCAATAACGCGCAAATTAAACCATAAGATTATATGTGGATTATGAAACTAGTATCGTACCCGTTGCAGAATCATAGAATAATACATAAAAGTAGTATACATTAATCATAAGTATATACATACATATTACTATATTTATTAGGTATGAAAAATATAATTTCTTACCATACACGTTAATGTTATAAATGCAATTCCTCTTTGAATGATATACAATTATTTCTTCTGACACAATTCTTGCAGCTCCATTTTATTTTTCGTTGCTTAGTTACTAGTATATTAACTTTCAATTGTTTACACATTATATTTAAAGAAATGAAAATATTAGATTTTACACACACACCAAATGATGTGATTTGAAGATTAATTAATATTGGGAGAAAATTCAGAGTACCAATCAAAACATTGCAAGTATCTTAAAGCAACTGATCCTGACCTTCATTTTTTTGTGTGTTTGTATAACGTTTTTAGTAGCTAAGCACATTTTCATGTCGCGTCTCAATTTTTCAGGTTACTTGACAGTTGTATTTTTCTGAGCATTGAAATTATATAATCATCAAGCACCTCTTAATCAATAACAGAAGGCATGGTGGATGAGATGAACCCCGTGATAGCAGAACACTGGTAGCTTATTTTAAAGGACATCTCCGAAGCATAGGTATGCATTATAATATCAATATTACGATTTAGAATAAATAAGAATCGAATAAAGCATATCTAAACCGAATTTTGCCCAGCAAGAGAACGCAAAAAACAATTAACCCTTCTCGGTAGTCAAAATCCACATCAAAAGCAATAAAACCGTGTCGTCGCCGTCGCAGTGGGAACACCCGGTAATCTAGTTTTCATATTAATGCTTTTTATACCAATATTACGACTAACAATAAGTGAAAATCGAGTGAAGCATATCTAAACCGAATTTTGACCAATAGAAGAGCGCAAAAAACAATTATCACTTCTCAGAAGTCAAAAATCCACGTCAAAAGCAATAAAATCGTGCCGTCGCCGCGCAGTAGGAACGCTCGTTACCGAGCGTTCCTACTGCGACGGCGACGACACGATTTTATTGCTTTTGACATGAATTTTTGCCTTCTGAGAAGTGATAATTGTTTTTGCGCTCTCCTATTAATCAAAATTCGGTTTTGATACACTTTGACCGATACTCCCATATCATATTTTTAAAACATAGAGTAATATCGAAGCGCAGACTAACTATGGAGCAATATGCGAGATGTGACGTTTGTATGTACTTCTTCTTCTGCTTTTTCCTCTTGAGAGTTGAATTAGTTGGTGATTTGGACTTAATAATTAGTTTTAAAACTTTCATTAGGTCAAGCTAAGTTTGGTAAAATCGTGTAGGTTAGGTTTGAGTTTGAACAGCAAATGTACGTACGTAAAAAAATATCAAATGCACTACATTCACTGGCACTGCATTTCCTCTGTAATGTGCAATTAGTACAGATCCTTGTTTCTTGTTAAAGTAGGGTCCAACATTTTTGAAACAAATTTCTTAGTAGATCTGAAGGACAACAGTCTATAGTTTTATGTGTAAGAATGTACGCATAGTCAACATTACATAGTGGCTTTGTTATATAATTTCATATGAATCAACGCGTTTTCGCCATCATCATTTTCTCAACTTGACAGTCCAATCAAGGTTGTGATTTGCCGTTTTCCTATTAGCCAAGGCTTCTTAGCGCAAATTTTCCTCTCGCCCCTCAAGGAATTCGCCACGGACAATCAATCATGGCAGGCGCCAACACTAACTAACTATACGGCAGCCATGCGTGGTAACTTGACGGCTATTTCGGTAACAAAGGAGAGAAAACGGCCGGCGTGACGTCATCGACCCCTGACCCCTGACACGAAAAGGCGATGCGTGTTGAATAATTTACAGCAAATAATTAATACTGGCAACGGGTGTATTTTTTTATTAATTTATTCGCGGGCAAGGGTCGAAGAAGGTTGCCAAAAGCCCTTCGTGATTTCCTGCCTAAGGATCGACGCAATTAAAAATTAGCTCGAATGCTAATCGAGCCTTGTGGTGGAATTTTTAAGGATTTTTTATTATGCGGTTCTATTTTAGTTTTAGTGCTCGTTAAATTACATATTTTTTAATTTTAAATAAGTGAAGCAAGTAATCAGGTTATTATATTTGTTATCCAGCACACATTTAGTAAAAGCAATATAAAATTTTTCGATACGCGACCGAATAAATCAATCAACTTTTCCATTTCACAATCAAATAAGCTGCGCAATATTTTGAAAATTAATTTTTAGCTCTGGGGATTTAAAAAAACTATAGGGGGGCTATTTATATGTATTTTTTAGGTTAATTATGGCCAATACTTGGTGGCACTCTGGTAACACTGGCGTAATGAACATTTTCTTGTGGCAACACTAGCGGGCTCGCACGCCGGTGCAGGCCCGTATCCTGTATACTTATAAAACACCATGTAACTTCAAATTTTAATAAAAATACTAGTGCAGCGGCTCAATTTGTGTCTCATTGACACCCCCCGTCACCTCCCGTCTTCAAAAAACAATATTTAATTACTCGTTACGTAGCTTAATTGACTATAAAAAAAATATAGGATTTTTTTAAATTATATTCTTTGATGCGCATCGAAATGAACGGCAGTATTTTATTTTAATAAATACTTAAGGAGCGTTGAAATACAATCTATTGAGTTCTTGGCATAGCGTACTAACTGAAGCACTTTTTAAATTACTTATGGACGGTGTCGGCAATCCATAAATGCTTGATGACATTCAGTTGCGAGCTTTGGTGTGCCCTAGAGAGTCGAGATCGCGTCCCTCGTTCTTTCTCATCGCGGCCAAGACGTCAGCGCTTGAGAACGCTTCTCTTGCACGAACCATCAAGCTTCTCAACGAGCTTCAGAACCAACAAGCTTCTCAAACACACGGATTATTTCGGAAAATCTATGAGTAGCTGGAAACATATATGTATATGGGATGGCGCTGATATATTTTAGGTGTGCACTATAATTGTTTTTTTAATCATTATTCACAAATCATTAAAAAAAAAATAATTCGTGTCAATAATCATCTATAAAAATCATCCGCATCAAATAAGCATTGCTTGAATTTTCCTTTGTATTAATTGATTGGACACATTAAAACAAGCTTTACTTGAAGAAATAATTGGAGCTAGAGCTGAAAACTAATTGAATAACGATTGACTCTCAATTTGTCTAATCTTCTACTCGGCTCACAATTTTCTCTCATAAGTTTTCTCAAAGTACTATTATAAAAAATGTGATACTAAGTTTTATCATCAAACCTTTAAGTTTTTTGTAAAAAAATCTTTCTGTTTTCACACAATACATTATTAGCACTTTAACAGTCATGATAGTTAAGGCTTGAGTCGGTCAACAGTGGAGGTCACGCTAAATCGTCACATATGAAATAAAAAATGATTCGAATAAGATGTACAAAACAATATAAAACTAAATTATCTACGCAGAGAAACAACATAATAAATATGGAGATTAATGGATATATATATATATATATATATATATATATATATATATATATATATATATATATATATATATATATATATATATATATATATATATAAAGATCATCCTATGAATACATACTTCATTGAGAGATTATAAATTTTACAGTGAATATGTATTTTTCAGTGAAGTTATATTTTCACTAATTCAGACACATTTTCACCAGTAGATATATATTTCTACTAGCGAAAATATAATTTTACTGATAAGGGCTAATATGCTGCTCTAAAATATCTATGAAACTCAATTTGACGGTTACGAAACATGCATTTGCTGTTCAAACCCAAACCTAATTATAGTTTTAGAACTTTCATTAGGTCAAGTCCAAAATACAAGCTGAACCAACTCATCTCTCAGGGAAAAATAAGCGGAAAGAAGTACAGACAGATATCGCAACTTGTATATTGCTTCATTGTCTACATTTGGATATTACACTATATTTAAAAAAATTATTGCTATTCTTACAGATATTAATACGGTCTTTTGATATGAAAGTATTGGTTTCTTTTTTTCTTTAAATAGTCAAGAGTTGTGTCATACCAAAGAATTTTGTTATATCATGCATATACTCAGATAAGGCTCACAATCAGTAGCATTTTATAATTGGTGAAGTATTTTTTTAATTTATTTTAGATCTTCTGCTGCAACATGACAGGTATTAACCCAATGCGTTACAACGGGGTAGCACAATTAGGCCTACAAGTAAGTAGTGAGACACCAGAATGAAATCAATGACATATATTTTAATAAATATAAATACTTTATACAGTTCACAATTAATAGACTATTTTATTATTCCTCAGAATGATTAGGAAAATCTTGGAAATCTTAATGTGTGATGATCAATCGGAATTAATATTATATCATATATAAATCACACCGATCTCACAGACACGATAGAAATTTAAAAACACTAGAGTCCATATGGGATTTGAACCCAAGACTTTCAGGTATTACTCACTTGTATATCGTAATGGTACGCATTATTTTATTACATATTGAGAACTATTTCTTAATATGAAGATTATCTAGTTTTTTTATTACGTTATTACTTAGTATATTGCTTATTACAGTATCACTGTAATAAAAAAAACTTTTCGATCACCCTTTAATTGATCAATCAAGATCAAACATCGTTTAAAAAATCATGCAGCCAAAATGTCACTCGATCAATACATTTTGAGCAACGCAGCAGTATTCCTTCAATAACCATAGAAAGAGCACAGTTAAATGTGTCATTCAAATCGTTCGGATTAAACAGGTGGGCTACCAGATAAGATAAGTCTACTATGTATGAAAATTTAAAAGATTACGCTTTGATTGTCTTTTTATCGATTTCAATTATTCATTAATTGTGTTCTAAAACACCTGCCTATCACAAGATAAGCATTACGTTTTAACTAGATCGTTGTATATAACGTGCTTTGTGGTTTTTGATACAATAAAAATGACTTTGACGAAAATGTTATTATACTCCCTTGTGATACTAACTCTTTCAGTGCCTATTTATGGTATAAGTGAAATATATTTTGATTCGCCTATTCATCTCGCTTATTTTACGAAATTGTGACAAATTCTAGCCAAATTAAGTTGCACCACTTGGGAAGACTGCTACGGAATCAATGGAATGGAGTGCAAAAACAATACATGTTTATGCCCAGCTGGAAAGGTACTGAATTCCAATGGAAGCAAATGCATCGAAGGTAAATTATGTTTGCTTGTTAAAAAAACTATCAGTATCAAATAGTTTTGCTTATTTTTATGTAACGTTTCAGTTGGATCGTATATTTTATCTCCTTGTGAGGAAAATATCCAATGTCAATCTCTATTCTTCGGATTTCACTGTAATAGTGATACAAGTAAGTACATACGTCTCTAAGTTTCAAAATATCTTTAGTGTTATTTTTTTAGTATAAGTTTCTGCATAATTTATTGTTTCTAATACTTTTACTTATTATTTATAATCATATATGTCGTTAGTTTAATTTTTACTGGTAATAATAATTCCAATTAACGTATGAATTCCACATTTCCGAGATTACATCGGTTTAAGAATCAATTAAGTCAATTAGATATTTTTTTACTAATAATCTGGTTCAAGTAAAAAATAGATTTACTTTATATATTCATATATAAAGTGGTAGATATTTTGTTGTTGTAAAATCGGGCCTTGATATTATTATTATATGTTATCTTTTAAAATCTTTACAAATTAATTCACTTAAAATCATATGCACAAGCGAGAAACAGTGAGAAAGCAAGAACCAGTTAAATATAATCAATTTGTCTTATAGACGTTGGCAGGCTCTAGTGAACCAGAAACGCGGTTTTTGCCAGCATTTTTCATCGGTAATTTTGCTCGCATACTCTCGACGTGACAACCACTTGCAATGATTTGCGATATAATTTGCTATGTTAATCGTGTAGAGGACTGGCAACCGTGCACTTGTTTCTCTCGCATTCCACTGTTCCTCTCGCATATGCTTGTCAATGCGACACAAAAGCAATTGTGAGCCCCTGTTACAAAAAATAGTCTTTCCACAATCGGGCAGTCTAATTAATACTGCGAGTTCGCCTCTTCCGTGACCGTGGATTAATTTATTTAGTGTCAGATATCTTTGACATTTGATATCTTGAACACAAAAATATTTGAGTCGCTGTTGTCATTAGTGTTATGCAATATTATCTTTAGCTTAAGAAGTTTTTTAAAATATGCTCTTCTTATTTACTACAAGTTCTACAAAAATATCGAAAGTAAACAAATATATTTTTGAGAATAAGTAATTTAAGAGAATAATTACATCCCGATTTACTGTAATTTAATAATGTAAATAATTATAGTGTATAATAATTATAGTCGAAAAAATAAGTAAATTAATTTTTTTATATGAGAAAAATATCACAATTTATATTTGTAAAGTGCCTTAGACCGTCGCGTTTGTGTCATTATTGACCGTTGTGCAAGAATGCCAGCGCTCAAAAATTTCTACACACAAAGATGTTTTCTGCGACAGTTAAGAGAAGCATATTTCGTGTGCATTTTTAATGATAATGTATTTATATAAATGCATGTTTGAACTATTTTTAATAAAAAATATTTTTTTTAGAAGTTTGCGATTGCCTAGAAGGTAATAGATATTTAGAAGGAAGGTGTTGGCCCACCGTTAAGTTTGGAGATGTCTGCAAAAAAAGTCAAGAATGCTACGATCGCCTGTTACCGTTGTCCATGGAGTGTATTGGTGGTAAATGTTCCTGCAAACCAGATCACTATGAAAGATTAGGTGGACAGTGCAGAAAAAAAGCCACAAGTTAGTATACATTATTTTAACAATTTGTAAGCAAGTAATGAATAACTGTTATTTCAGTTCTGAAAGCCACTTGCACCTTGGATAGCGACTGCCAAATTCCGAACAAAAACGCCGTATGCACGAATATGATATGCGCAGAAAAAAAATCACAGTCTTATGAACCTTTAATTGAAGACAATCCAAAATCAGAAGTTTGGAAGAAGAGCACTGTAAGAGCTGTTATAGAAGGCAATACTTGCAATTACGACGATGATTGTTCGGACCTAAATCATTCTGAATGCTCTGAAAACATATGCATATGTCAGAGGAATTTTTATCCTAGCAATGATAAAAAAACATGCATTGGAGGTAAGAAATATAATATTATATATTATAAAAACAGTTACTTAGTATCATAGTTTCAAGATCTCGGACAGTATGCAAAATCATGTAAAGATCTTCCCATGACTCATCTCGAAGCAAACACCTGCCTTTGCAACAACGGATTTTTTTATGATCCATATTTGAGAGAATGCATCAAACGTAAGTTTATAAAGTTGTTATATATTTTTAAATTATTTATGTCTTTGAAATTTACAGCTGCAAGAAATTTCGACGAATCCTGCGTCAACAATGATAGCTGCTACACTTTCGGAAGTTCATCTATATGCGTTAAAGATAAGAATAACGAATTTTTAAAGGTCTGCGATTGCGATCTTTCTGTGTCTTATAAAGATGAAGAATTGCTTGCTTGCACTGTAACTAGAGGTGAATTTATATTTTTTGCCTGTCTTATTGTTTTTGTATTATATTTAGAATAACATGTGTAAGTTTCATGCTGTATTATTTTAAAATTCCCGAGAATTTATTAAGCTTATATATTCTCAAAATTATAACTAGAATAATAATAAATGAATCGTGAGATTCATTCGTTCTTTAACTCAATAACTGTGAGCTGTATCATATATTGGATCCAGAAAAGACGAAGATCTACGACCGGTCGGTCGACGAGTTGTTGGTTCCTCGTCGACCGACCTTGAGAGTCAGTTGATATACTGTCTCAAGCACATGGATCACAACGCGAGAAAAGAACAACTATGTTAAAATATTAGTCTTCTTTATTTGCTTACCAGTGCATATGTTAAATATATAATTCAAACAGAACCTTCCTTTTTTAAATAGCTTCGTTCTTAATAATACCGATATCTCTATTCTTTCAGGAATCGACGAGACCTGTTCGAAATTGGATAACTGTCCTTTAAATGCATCGTGCAAGGAAGGAATATGCAAATGCGAAGAGGATTTTGTAGCGTCAATCAATAAGAATCAGTGCTTGAATAAAAACTTCAGTAAGTATAATTTTTAGATTAAAATACCATTGTGCAGGAAAATACGAATATAATTTTAGATTTTAAGATGATATTTAAAACGATAGATTGTATAAGTGAAATAATTTATATTATAAGGCTTAGTAAATTCACTATAATAGGTGTAATTAAAAAGTATTTTCAATCATATTAAATACATAATTTTGCCAACGCATTTTTCCACGCTCTTATTTTTTTCAAAATAATGAAACAAAAAAATATCAAGAAATCTTGTATTAAAAATAGTGTGACAACGCAAAAATTTTTGCATCTGGCAACACTTCCAATTGGCTTCAAGAACAACATGCATGACCACGCTCTTGCGCAAAAAGCTGTATAGCACGATATAATCATATGTCCATTTGTATACACAAGCTCCGTTGTTATCACCACGTCACATAGCATTATATAATAAAATAAACTGCAGTGAATTTATACTACTTTACACTGAACATGCTCTAAATATTGGTTTATTGATATATTTTCCATTTTAAAGTCATAAAGACAGCAGTTGCTTATTCAACTTTTTTAATATGATTCTAGATTTGAGTGAAACTTGTGAGCTGGATGAGCAATGCGGCACTAAAAATTCAATATGTCTCGACAACAAGTGCTCTTGTGCAGAATTATATTACCAAGATGAAGATATTTGCAAACCTAGCATTGGAGGTCCATGCACAACAGAAGACGATTGCGAAATACCAAATAGTAGCTGCACTAATAGTAACTCTTCGGAAACTTTGAGTTCAAATTACTGTGACTGCTTAGAAGATCTTGTTACTGCAGAAAATAAATGCTTGGAACGTCAGTTCTTTTATAAATTAGTTTCATTAGTCTTTTTGTGAGATGTTTTTCTATATTTTTTTTTATTTTTTATTAGCTGTCAAATCACTGGGTGATTTTTGTGACTCTGACGCTCATTGCTGGCAAACTTTAGGAGACAAGGATTCGGTAGCTTGTGAAGAAGGAAAATGTCAATGCACAGCAACACATCACGAGAGAAAAGACAAATGCTGGATGAAAACTAGTAAACATATTTTTCTATATAATAGTTGCTACAAATATTTACTGAGGCAAATTTTATCAGTTTTATATAATTGACGTATGATATATATTTATCAAATCTTAGCTAGATAGGTAAGTATGTAAATAAGGAGGGACTGAATTACAGTTATCAATTTGAGTCGGCCGGCCAGCTATATTTATCACTGTTTTAGCTCAAATTATTATAATAATAATATTTTAAACGCTTAGTAAGAATACGAACTGATTTTTGAAACAATTATAGCCAGTCATCTCCCTCTAGTTTCATTAAAAACACGGGTTTAGGCGAACGCATGTATACATGCGCTTCGCGCTGAGGGCCCGACAAAGCAACGCGTGTATACATGCGCGTGGCGGTGAACAGGTTAAAGGCCGAGTCGAAACTGTCTCCCGGTACAAATGTATCTAGTGCTAATCGCTTTTCTTTTTCAATGAAGCTTCTGAAATTGTGAAACAATATGTCATTGTAGAGATAACTTCAACTGTTATGATACCACCCCAACACACTGTTATGAAGCGTCTTTCATTACTGAAGAATCTGCTTAATTTGAAAATATCAAAAGAGGACACTAAAAATTAAAAAAAAAAACATTTCGGAATTTTTGTTCGATGATGGCAAATTACTATGGGACCTAAAAAAATTATCACGGATTTTTTTTTTGAGGAGGAAAAATAATTACGGGAGCTCAAAAATAAGGTCATTTTAGAAATTTTTGTTCAAGAGGACAATTTTTTTGAAGTAAACGTCTGGTCATCTAATAGCACTTAAAGACATTGCACATTAGTGATTACACTATTGCGGATCTCATATGCCCGCGCGCTTCGCGGCGTGAATGACGTTCGGACGGCGGCTGCTGTCACGTACAGCCGGCATATTTGCGCGCGATCGAAGAAAGTGCCAAATAATCGCAATTTTTAAATTGTCATATTATTACAATTACGCTACTGATAATTATAAAAGTTTGTGTGGGCACTCACCAATACAATATCATGAAAACTTTTCGGTCGTAAATATTCAATTTACGCAAAATATTTGTCGGCTTTTGCAAAATGCCATAAGGCATAAAAATGATACTTCAGAATACGAACACCACATCTGTGACTATCCTAGAATTTGTCGCCATCGATTCTAAATAAGGATTCGTTATGGTGTGACATTTATATAAACCGATCTAGGAAAATACATAAGGATATTGGAATAGATTTTTTTAACAAAATCAAGTACCACTAATTATTTTTTAATTATTTAATTTTATATGAAAAAAAATATAATAACGATATCTATTAGAAGAATATACTATCAAAAATATGATTAATCCCTTTTGGTGCCCTAAAATATTCAAAGATGTCAGTAAGAGTCTGTTGAAATCCCCGATAAGCATGTGGTATTATAACTTGACCACGTGACCACGATACAGCGCTCGTCGTGCGTGTTAACCATAGGACGCCTACGCGTATACTGAAATTGAAGTGAGTTACTCGTTCTATCTCAGTTTGCGAACCACCATATCATTATCATCTCTCTCACTCTCGTCACTTAACACGCGAGAGAACGAAAGGGGAAGTATCTCACCGCTCGCGCTCGAAAGAGTAGCTCCGACTTCGGTCCTTTTGACTCGGAAAATATGCCGACAATAACCTCGGACAACTTTCGAGAGATTTTAGAGCAGGCAGAACCGAACCGACCGAAGTAACCCACTATATTCTCCGTCCTTGGCCAACTTTGACCAACTTCCAGAGAGTGTAATGCAGGCATATTTTAATTCTTATCGTGCTTTATTCTTATTTTGGCCGTATGCTATTTTTATTCTTACCGTTTAATAGTTATCCTGAATAATATAATTATGACCAAGTTATTAATAAATTTCTGACCGAGATTTGTTTTATTCTGATCCAAATTTGATTTAAAATCTGACTATTCATTGTCTATCATATACAACGAGCTGTATTGTACGCCGTAATTAATGATTTCACTAAGTACTGCACATAATTGACCAAACTGAAAGTAGCAGTCGGCTGAAAAAGTCTAGATTGGCTAATATAAATGGCATTATTTTCACTACAGCAATATCATAAGTTTGTTGCATCTTCACTAGAGTGTTCTAACTCTTAAGGGAGCTTTATATTTATATTATACACCACTAATGGATTATGTACATATATATTTATGTGTATTAATACTTGTTTTTATAATTTAGTGCTCGGAGAACCATGCTCAATCAGTCTGCAATGCTTCACACAGGAATCACCAGAGAGGACAGTTTGCCGCCGCTCCGTCTGCAGCTGCGAATGGGGCTATGTCAGAGCTTTCGCGCCAGACGGCTGCAAAGGTGAGAAAGCGTCCAGATGCTGCCGATAAGGCGACCGTAAGGCTTTCCATGCTAGGACGTCGTTAATAATATTTTTTCGACCACGATTCTCGCCGAGATTGCCTGTGACCGAAACCTTCGGTGCAAGCACCTTTTCCTAATCGATGCACGAATGGAATTCCGTGACAAGCTGACCAGAAAAACGATCACGTGACACGCCAGTCGAACAAATAGTCATGTGTTTAAATGGAATTTTCGCGTGACGCGTCTGAAAATTCGCCATAGCGAAAATTTACACGTCCGCTGGAATGTCTTCTAGCCGCCTAGAAAAAAATATACTAATTTCGTACACCCTGCGTGTCTATCGATCCATACGGTTCTGGAAAAGCTACAAGTGAAGATTTATGAGTTTGGTGGTGTTATTAAGTAACCAGATGGGTCGAAGTGTTTTCCATTATCAGCTGTTTCTATTTAACTCCACGCAGTTATGCTATTTTGGTGTATAGCCTTTTTTAATTGCCTTTTTTATATTTAGATCTAGAAAGCTATGCATATAATCTGTATTAGGACCTGAAATTATTCGCATTTAGCTTGTTGTACATTGCAGGACATCGGTTGGTTGTGCTAGAAATTGTTTCATTAATTTTAAATTCAGTGAGACTGTCAAATCGAAGATTTCGTGGCGATAGTAAGTTTGTAATGACATTTCACTGTGTTGATTTCGGACGTACCGTTGAGCATCAGGGATAGGACTCGTCTATGTGCGTCGGCGTCTTCAGTATTCAATTTATCCTTGGGAAATCGAAAATTAAATGTGTTTTAATTTTTCTAAATATTTCACTGCAGATATTTTTAATATAATTATTTTTTAATGTGGTAATAAATCCGGTATAGTCCGGTATTTTAAACTTGTATTTATATGTATTTGCAGATTTCATCGAATATACATATATATATTAAAAATAACTTCATATATTTTACCACACGCGCGAGACGTATCGAATGACGCTTAAAAAGCTGTTTGTTTGGATTAGGTAAAGCGTATTAATTTGTGCTTACACGTGAAAAGTTATGGCATTTTCATTCTTTGATAGTTTTCTACCATGACTTTTACACCCTATAACCGAACAGTCCCCCGTAATATTTAATACACAACCAAATTTTGAAAATATTAATGTGGAGATCCGTCGCACACGGCGTGACAAGGTCGTCTGACGTCAGTGAACAGAATTATGAATTGGAAGTAGTTGTTTTTTTACCGCGAACACCGCTTCTATATATTCTTTGTTCTGTGATCTTAAAACATTCATTATGTTAGGTTTGGATCGTTAGTTAAAGAATTCTAATAAGATATTTATTGAATAAAAATAGATTCCAAAGCTGTAAATTTGCCATAGAAAATCAATGGCATCGAAACTTCTACTTTGAAGCTTTTTACTGGTAAAAATGTATTTGGACTTCACTTAAAAATACACATCAACTGTAACATATACATATGAAAAAGTTGAAATTATATAATTTTACTAGCATCTGCCAGATAAATTATATTTTTACTATTAAATACATATATCTACCGGTGAATATGTATTCTGATAATATTTCACCGAAATGACATTTTAAAAAATATTTTCGGGATGGATTCGAGACTGTTTTTTTAATTTTATTTTAGGGATAACCCGAGAATTTATACTTTGAATCAGAGACGTTATATCAGCTTTTTCAAGGGGTGGGGGCAAAGTTCGCTAATCATTTTTTTAATATTTCGATTAAATCACGATTCAGTGTTTCATTAAATGACATCAAGAGGGAGGAAATGCTCCCCCCGACCCTCCCCTCCACAAAAGACGTCTCTGCTTTTGGGTATCCTTAAATCAACAGTTCAACATATTGCTTCAATAATGCCAGATTGGTAAGAAAGGAAAACATGTTTGATACGTCACTGTACACAGCACCTCTTCTGTGTTTTCAAGTGTATCTAATACAGGAATAAAGGATTTTTCCCCAAACTATAATAATAGACAGGAGGACTAGTTGCACTAATTAATTTCTATCTGTTTCTTTATTATTTTTATCCTTTTAACAGTTTTGTAATCAACATTTTGCAAGATGGTTTTTGCTCGTTTCTCAAATTACAGTGCTATCACTGATGCCCTATCAATAATATATAACAATATATTATTGATAGGGCATCAGTGATAGCACTGTAATTCTACAGAATAGCTTTTGTTGCTTCCACCTAGTGACTGACAAATATTTAGGCACTTACTAACAGTTACTTAGTATAACTTTCTTTGCCATGAATTTCCATAATAATTGATATGAGCTTGTATGAATAGATCTAATTTTGCTACTAGTCAGTGGCGTAGCTAGGGTATGTGCCGCCCGGGGCAATCCTTAAAATTGCAGCCCCCCCCAAACATATTTTTGCAGGGTCATAAAATCAGCATTTCTTAAAATAATAAATTGATTATTGTTAAGCTCTTAAAATTCGTAAATTTACATACATTTTAGTATATTTAGGGTTAAGAACCACACTAGACGATTCCATCGCGAATATGCCGCCCCCAAGCAAGTGCCGCTCGGGGCGGCCCGCCCCCTCCGCCCCACCATAACTACGCCACTGCTACTAGTTCTAAAATACCAAAATAATTTCCGTTATTTAGAGATCCAAATTGTTGTGATTATTCACCTGGATTTTGTTAGCTTTTATGTAAATCTGGCCTTAGCTGTACTGTTTCCTTTTTTAGCAGTATTCTTCCGAATGGATTATAATCAAAACAATTCCAATGAGAGTTAAAATATCAGAGCTTTCAAGTCAGACATGAATTGTTTACTTTATATACAGATATTCTGTATGGATAGAGGTGGACATGAAACAGTCCTTACTTGCAGTATATATTACTGAAAGTGGAACCGTAAAATTCAATATTGTATTCCTAAAGTTTCGCGGGACACAAGTTGCAGATTAGTTTGTTACTTGTTTTCTCAATAATAAATCATGTAGATAAATTGTTGTTACCAATGTGATTTTCACAAAATAAAATGGACGTAGCTCAATCTACTTCTAAGCCGCATAAGCAAGTCTCTAACGTAAACGCTCTTGAAACAAAGTAACTATGTTGAATCGATCGCCCGCAAAGGTTCGCAACCCCTGTTTGTTACGAAAAAAGCGTATGTAAATCAAATCCAATATTGCGTGGTCACATTGCGTGCTACCTGTTAAATGTGTGACGTCGACATAGAGCCTACCGAGATCTGAAACAGCCCTTTGATTTCAAGGACCCGACCCTAGGCCGGGAAAGGAAAGCCCACGACAATAAATCGGCCCATTAATCGAGGTGCGTGCTCCAGCTCCGTTACAATCAGATAGCGGCCGTTTTTTAATTGGAAACCGTCTAAGACTTAGATAGCGACTCTTCCGGTCCTAGGCCGCTGATAGCGGATTCTGATGTTCCGGCCCCAGGATCGCCCTTTCCTAGGGGTCGATTGGCTCTTTCTTGTGATTTATGCGTTACCTGTGACCTTTCATGTTCCGGCGTCGGATTCCTGCAGTGCAGCACGCCAACGACTTGCCACAATTTATGTTTCAACTACCGAATCGTAAACCGTGGCTCGGAAACTGCTGAGCAATATAATAAATATGTGCTATAAAACGTCGTCGTCCTGCTTCAAAACAAAAACTATTTTCGTCACATTCGATCAAATGAAACAATCAAGTTAGGCGGATCATAATTGTTACATATACTGTAAGTTTCAGTTTTAACTCCCCATTTATTTGATGAATACACTCATCCCTCGATGTACGCGGTAGATACGTTCCAGTAAATTTCGCGTAAATCGACGCATCGAAACGTTCAAACCGTATTCACGTTTCTTAAATTTATAAAGTAAACGAACAAAATCTTCAGAGGCACGTGTGCTCTGGACACACTGCATAAGCAACGGGAGAGGTTTCAGATGTAGATCAAACATATGTGGAACCAAATATGTTTGTATTTAAGAAAATGATTTTTATTAACCGCATAAAGCGAGTACCGCGTAAAACGAGATAAGTACTTTTTTCAAAACTATGTAATGTAACAATATATCAAAACAAAAAAAAAGTACTGTTGACCTCCTTCTTTTTCCCCGCTGCCAAAAGAACATTAATTCTTAATTATTAATTTAACTTATACTTCCACTCGGAATTTTCACTGAAACAATACACGAGAGTCCACCTCGAACTCGAATTTACAGTCTAGAGAAAAACAGGCCCTTCTATTACGATCATCCAATTTAGTCCAACCAAGCAGTCGTCTTAAATCTCCACGAGTTGAGCTACATGACCAGAGACGTAATTTCAGCTTTTTCCAGTGAAATCTAGTGAAACGGTAACATGTGAGAGCCAGTGCGTTGTCGTGGTGCATAATCCAAAAGTTATTTTTTCCACAATTCTAGTCGCTAGAATTTCTAGATCATACAGTCGTATTATTCACGGAGCATCCTTACTCCTCTAGCTGTTCCAAAACATTCGTCCATTGGAGACACGGCACTACATTCCTTATTAAGCGTACAACCTGACAATAAAAAATTGTAGTGAACTGTACATTTCCAATAAGACTGTATCTTTTTTTCGATAACATAAACATACAACCACAATTCGTTACCAATTATGACGCGTTGGAGTAATTCTAAATCATCAGCGACGTCATTCAAGCTTGTTTTTTTAATTAAACAGATTTTGATCAAATTTGCCTGCTACTCATTTCTTGGCCAATATATCAGTCACAATTCTACCAATTTCTTGAGCAATTTTTCTAATAGTTATTTTCAAATTTTAATCGGTGGATGTTTGCATCCAATTTCCAATATTTGCATCATTTTCAACATAAATTATTGCTGAGTGTAACAAAATGCGCTGTTAAATACAAACTACGCATGTAATTGCCATTCACATCACAGTGGTACCAACGTGAGATTTTTCTTCTTTTTTTATTAAACGTCGTTTCTGTAATTGATACAAAAATGCTTACTGTCATAAGTATTATTCCCAATATTTGATTGACTGGTAAGATTAATGCTTCTATCATTCACAATGATGCGATATAACCGTCTATATGAATATACAACAAACCACATTTTAAATATCGAATTTGAATCATCGTAATTTTAATGTGTTATGACAACCCTATTCAAAATATTTGAAAAACCGCCATTATGCGTCAAAGTTCGACATTTGCATAATGGCGCCCTTCGGTGTTGCCACGATTAAAAATATGTTCAATTTAATTGAACAATTATTTACTGTGATAAAAATAAATTCACGTGTAGCTCGAAAAAATATAATAATAATTTATAAATGCAATTAAAATTACGAACGTATGTAATAGCGCGGCTCGGCGCACATTTTTGGTCCGCCCTGTACTAATAGCGTTATAAGGGAGTGTGTACACTTTCTTAATAAGAAAAAAATACATACATAAGCGAGTTTAAAGGTTAAGTGTGAGTGTGTATTTTTTGCCTTTGGATTAATCACGCAACCGAGGCATTAAAGGGCCCCTAAGGTTTCAGTCTAAAAATCGATAAAAAATAAAATTGATTTTTCCATCACACGAATTTTCCTCCAATCTGTTGCGTCAAGAATGAGCGACAGATCGATAGTTTCATTGCTATCTTGTACAACACACGATGATAGCATGTATCGCCCCGTACACGATTTCCATAAGCTTTATATGCAAATAAGTCCAAGTCAAACACGAAGGTATTTCTAGATTACTCGACTCAAAGGTCAAGCAGAGAGAAAGAAAAACATCTAGCTGAGAGAGCGATAATCGTATTACTGAAATTTATGGAAACATTTACAAGTGCTAGAATCATACACTATATTTAAGGTAGAAGCAAAGTTTTCACACATTAATTTATTTTAAAACTCACTTGAGAATTCTTATTATTTATTAATAATCTGAGGTAACACTTACAATGTAAACACGTGCTTCACGCTATTGAGTTAATTATTTATTACCAAATAGAAAGTATGCATGACGCAATTTTATAAAGGGACGTGAATACTTAATGAAATATTTTGTATATATGTATGTACATAATTCTTGTTTATACATAAAATGTAACTATATTGAATTTCTATCCTACATTAAATACATTTTTTTATGAATATTTCGGATGAAGTTTTCTCTACTGGTGAGAACGTTATTTAATATAATTAAATAAATAATTATACATAGATTTAACAAAAGTTTTATTTAGGCTCTCCTGTAGATATTTTGACGAGGCTACAGAACTATCATCTGAAAAATATAATTATTTTAGTATCCTTTGTAGTAAAACTATCAGCAATGTATATTAAATACAATATTGATCCCATAACGCTGCCTTGTGGAGTTCCAAATAAATATATGAAGTCATATTCTTACCCCGGTAGATAAAATAGACGAATTGTTTTTCATAAGGACTAAAATAACACATAATAATTCAATTATATAATATTTAACAGATATTAAAAATAGTATGTATATTGTAAATAAAAGCAAACACGGAGTACTCAACTCACTTTACTATTCTTCCACTTCGCTTCCGACTTGGAACAATCGTGAGCTCTGTCAAACTCGCCCTGTTAAGTATCGATCGAGACTATAGATAAAAACAGCCATTTTCCACTTCACGTCAGACCAAGTCTAGCTCATAAACTGTACAATTGTACATAATCCAAAAGTTCAACCTAATCTTTGGAGACAACTTGGTTACTGCGTAAATTAGACAAGCCTACAATAATAAACATATATATACTAATACATACTTAAGTATATATAAATGCTTAAATGAGATTATTTTTTTAGTAATTAAATATGTTATACAAAATCTTTCCTCTAGGTTTTTTTAAACAAAGCTAAAAAAATAATAGCCGCCATTTTGAAACAAGATGGCGGATTTTACGATTTTAGCTGGGATATTAGCACCATTATTTGACTTTAGCTATTAATAACAAACATTATTTTCAGAAAGTGGATTATTAATTTGATTAAATTGGAATCATGCTTGATTAACTTTAGGAAGCGTGGACGATATAAAAAATCTTGTAATGAAGTGATCAGTAGTGTATATAATATTTATACTAGTAGTGTATATTATTCTGAAAGAAGATTGTAAATAAATAAAAATTTCATTCGATAAAATAGCGTTACTACAGGTAATTCATGAAGTGATATTGAATTTTTAAAGGGTGTCGATAACGTGTAAAAGCACGTTGAACATTGAGTACAAAAACTTAGGCTTTCAAACCCACACTTATTGTTCATACTGCGAAAACATGTCGCCTGCGTATCACCTATATTACGCGAAATACTTAATCATTGTACACCTTATAATTTGCATGCTCGTGTAAAATTGCTAATATGTTTCTTTATATATTTTTTTCAGATGCCGGCACCGCCATTTTCAACCACAAAATTTCCATATTAATAATCATAGCAATACTCTCCATTGTTAGTTTTAATATATACAAATTAGAATAAAATTGTTTATATTTTTATATAATGATTTAATAATGTAAAAATGGCACTGTCATAATAAAAATATATAGTGTAATACAAAAAATAAGATTGTTCTATATTGAGATTCATTGTGATTCTTCTTTCTTTACGTTGTCTTTTCCGGGAGTTTTAGTCTTTTTAGTTCCGTAACTTAAGCTGCTCTTATCGAATTCCAAAGGCATTATTCCGAGATCTCCGCTATATCGATTCTTAGCTATTTGTAAGTATTTCTTGCCTTTGATTGCTGTCAGTCTTTTATCTTGAATAATCAGAACATTATCGGCTTCTTGAGATGCTTTAGCACTACCAAAAATTGAATTCGTCGACAAATCATCAACATCGCGTTCCTGGAATTAAAATAAAAATAGTACAATGCAGAGAATATCATCTTGGAGCATCGTCTACATCAGGCGTAGCCAACCCGCGGCCCGCCTTGAATATTTTTCCGGCCCACAAGATTGTTTACAATGTATGTTTAGTATCATTAGTATTATATTATCTATGTTTACATTTAAGAATAATAGTAAACACAATAATAATAACTCATTATGTTTTAATTTTTTACTCAAAAAAAATATCTATTTTTACTTTAAGATGGCAATATAATAAATAATAACCTTTCTTGGATGCATAACGAGAGTAACATGGCAATCTCTACGCGTAGCAAACGTCCTAAAAGCTCCAATCACAGCATCTTGCTTCCAAAATCGATCCGTATGCTTGGAGACATCATCGCCGACCCCCAACATAAATTGTACGTTATCTATGATTACGTGGGCTATATCGTGAACGTAACTCGCATGCTCCACAGCCTTAAAATATTAATAACACACATAAATTTACGCAACACATACATAATAGAGAAAAGAACACGAATTAAACTGACTTCCATAACGTCCTTGATAGTCTGCTGACCATGGAACATGAGAAAATACAAAGGTAAGTTTTGGAATATATCTGCTACCCTAAAATATACAATAATTAAATAATTTTTAATAAAAAAATAACGTTTCAATCTTATAATACATACTTATCGAATTGATCCAGATTTTCTTCGAGAGGAAATCCGGCAAGTTGCTGAAGCATCGTTCTAACGAGTCTTACGTTCCTAATTTCAAAACTTCCCCATAAAGTGTTAACCTAAATTCATGAAATTTTGTAATGAAAGTGTTATTTATTTTATGGTGTAGTTTCGGAGAAAATTTCACAGATATATATATAAGAGAGTATAGATTGTATTTGTATCCCAGTGCCTTTTTTCTAGGAGCGTTGAGATTCAATTCATTGCATTCTCGACGTTGCGTGTATTCAATAAAGCACTTTTTACAGGAAGGTGGTGTTGACAATCGATTGATGCTCGGTTATTTTTAGTCGCAGACTCTAAAGTGCCCTATAGTCACGATTCGTCATTAAAAAACTTATCTTTCCTTAAACCAGCATGAGCAATACTCGTATTAGCAAGTAGCTTTGTGACTAATATGCATGTAAGCAATAATCCGCATGACCAATCTTCCTGTGACCAATTATCACCAAACCAATATTATATATAATTATATTTCAATCAAGAATAATACCACACAGATAAAAAAAATAATTTTTTAATTGAATGAATGCAGTAAATTTAGTCTCTCTTGAACGGGGATCGGCTAACTTTTTTACGCATTACCCCAAAATACATTTGATTACACCGACATTTCCCCATTGATCTGATAGATAGAAAATCATATTGATGGCTTAAAGTTTAAATTTGCTAACTCACTTTTGGGTGAAAATGACAACAATGTCATCTTGTCCCTTTAAGTGCTCAAAAAATTACTTTCTCTAAAATCTCCAATTAAACACTACAAACTTGAGATATTGTTTTATTTTCCTATTTTCAAGTAGTCTATATGGAATTAATTTTATATTTAAAATTGTATTCTCTGTATAGATTTAATAAACTTTTCGAATTTAATAATATATTATTTTCTACCTTACAAATCAGTGGGCTAACATCGGTGTAAATAAATATATTTTAGGGTAATGGATAAAAAAAGTTAGCTGATCCCTGATCTAGATGCAAATTTGACGGTATTCCAATATTTTTTTAAGGAAAGAAAATGCATGACACAAGAATCATACGCGGGTCTGCGGCCACTAAACAATGTTCTTTTAAAACTTGTACATTTTCCACAGGCGTTAAGCCTTAGAAGTAATAAGTCATAGAATATGTTACCCCTTGAACTGCTAAATCCAGTGAATATTCGCTGCAAAAAGTAGTCTTTCCGCAACCAGTTGGTCCGGTCAATACTGTGAGTTCGCCTCTTCTGTGACCATGGATTAATTTGTTTAATATTGGATATCTTTGCCATTTGATGCCTTGAACCTATAAACAATTGAGTAACTGTTATCAATGATATTATAAGACATTTTTCTTTAAGCTCAGAAGTCTTTTAACCTGTTAACCGAGTGGGACGTATTATTATATCCCACAAAAGACAAAGTCGTAACAGACAGGATTTAATAATTGTTATGCGAGATTATTTTGATATGCCTCTTCGGGCGGGACAATGTATTTAATGTAACATGAGTCATTGTACCACATGTTTATACAGGCGGCCCTCGACTTTCGCACATAATTGGATCCTGAAAATGTGTGCGAATGTTGAATGTACGAAAGTCGAGGGAAGTAAAAAAAATTGAAATTGTGTGTATTTTAAAATATTTATTTATCAAGTAAATATAAGATGTTTAAGAGGCGTTTAAGAGACACGTTTAAGTGGGGTTTGCGGGTGTTTCCTTTGAAAAGTTATCAAGAGTTAACTGTTTTCCACTATTCTTTTTCTTTTCTTCATATGGTATTTTATAACATGCTATGTTTTTATTGATCGCCCCACGCACTTGAGATATGTGTTCTTCATTGGGATTACAATCTTCCATAATATTTAAAAATTTGTCAAGGTGCGTGAAGGCTTCATTCATATTTTTCATTGTTAAAGAGTTTTCCAAAATAAACCTGTCTTATCTACATTAAATATTTGGCTAGAGGAATATTCTACATCTTTAATAATTTTGGATAATTAGGAAATAAATTATTTTGCAGCATCTTTATCTGCATCAGCTGATTCTCCAGTAAATTTAATATTATGAAAAGAATACCTCATTTTAAAATTGTAAAACCAACCGTTACTTGCTTGAAAAACCGTGTTAAAATATTTTTTTAATCTATCCTTCCAATCTTTGTGCCAACTAAGAGCTTTTATTTGAATAATTGAAATACTCAGAGGGACATCTTTTTGATGTTGGTCACCGATCCACGATGACAAAGATTTTCCATTTCATCCATGTTTTTTTTTTTGCTGTTTTTTTGGAAACATATCATTAAAGATTGTGGAAATATATCTTTATTTTCCACAATTTTGAACGTATTCTTTAATTTTATTTTTATTTTGCAAAATTGAACATATCGTAGACCTGTTTGTATCATACGAACGTCCGATTGAAGCAAAAGGTTCACCGCTATCAGAACGTTGTATTCTATTTATGTGTTCCACTGATGTCAACAGATGCAAATGTGATAGTTCATCATGAGCGTTTTTAGTACACAATATTTTTTATTAACTATTTTTTTACACAATATATAATAAACCTAACACACAAAAAGGAACACGTGTTATAATTTCATCAGTGTCGGAATCGGATAGTGATAATGAATATGTTATCAATGTAAGTGATAATAGTGAAATTGAAGATGGCGAAAAATAAAATAATACTGGCAATATTCTAGTTTTCTGAAAATTTACCATTGAAAAAAGTGCATTGTTTCCTTTCTCTGCCCAGCCTGGAAAAATTTTCTGGCAAAAAAAAACGCTTTCGTAGAAACGCCCGATTAACAGGTTAAAATATGTTCATTCTATTTACTACTTCACCAACAAAAATAATAGAAAGTGGACAATAGGATATTGAGAATAAATCAGTTAGGATAATAACTAGTTTAAGTACATCCTGATTTACTAGAATGCGATAATTAAAACTATTATATTTTTATAAATTATGGTTTAAATAAGCAAATTAAACTGTGTACCTGAGAATACATTTCCAGGAATGAAGATCACAATTTATTCAGAGTAGGTAGCTGTGGCTGAAATCGTTGATCAGATCAGATGATCTGACACTGGAGATAGGTAGGGAGAAGTGGAATATATCGTAAGGCAAATGGTAGATGTATGTAATACCTTTTCAACGTTGCATAGATCTGAGTAGACGTCTTCTCTCAAACTTTTAAATGTAGTAATAGATTTATGCCATATAGGACGCGCAGATGAAACGATACTTTTGATGTCAAAGTCATTACGAAGTGCTTCTCTGGCCGATGGTTGCGAATCAGTGGCTCTAAAATTAATATTATCATAAATTAAACAGATACAATAAAAATATTAAACCTCGATAGAATTAATATATTTTTACAATTAAAAAATAATATACAGAAAAAAAACTAATGATACAGCGGAAATTAGTTTGAAATTCAACATATAAATCTTTGTAACAAAAAGTTATATTTTACACGAAATACCTGATTAATAAGCATCTCGTTTCGCCTAATTTTCGAGCAATCGCTCTCATGTGTCCAGTGCCGTCGGGACCAGCCCACAAAATCAATTTAGGACACTTCTCCAGCACCGGTAAGACTTCTTGCGGTAAATAATTCAAACCATACGGCAAACAAGCGACTCCCCCTGGTAATTTTTGAGCCATAACAGCTAAAGCATCGGCGATCGTGGGTACTATTATCAAAGGATGTTCTTTGGAATGCGATCGAATGCTCTTAAACCAGGATATACCACCACAGCCAAAACTCGGCTCAGTAACATCCGGAAAGCGCCCCGATTGAATATCTATGTAACCTACTATTTTATTTGATAAATTTTGAAGCGGAAAATACAAAGATTTTCCATCTAGTGATATACGAACGTTCGTCAACAATTTTAAAATATCTGGAAATACCTAAAACATTTAAAAAAAAAGGTAAATATAAATCAAATAACAGCATAAGTGAACATAAAAATCAAATTACAGGTAAATCAAACTCGATTAGAGACTGTTGTACGCGTACATCTTCCATAGTAGTCAATAAAGTTGTCTTTTCTATTAAATCGTTCCAAATAGCAGCGAATTTTTCACTTCCTTTGAAAAAAGTATCGTCTGCGATCGAGTCTATGGATGTTTTTTCAGTAATGATCTTTTCAAAAGTATCCCATCGTCCGGAATAATCACAATTTGAGCATAAAAAAAAGCCAGTCGTCTTATTGATATAAGCTTGACTCTTATTTTCGTTACTTTTCGATTCACTTTTGCATATAGGACACTTTGTTATAATACACGTGAACCCATCTTCGACTGGATATCCATTGAGTCTCAATTGTCTTCGCATATCAGCAACAGTGACAGATAAAGCTTCGTTATGATGAATAGTATGCATTTTGCTTATAGCTATCCTATTGTTTAAACTAACGTAAGGAACATTTCTTTGTAGGTTTTTTTGAAACTTGTGTCTCAAGTAAGAAATTACAGATCTAGTCACCGACATGTTCTAAAAATATTATAGAAAATAATGATACAATTCATTCATTAACATAAGGTGACCAGATTTTGAAAATATTAAAGAAGTACAATAAAAATAAAACAGTAATCTTTGAATGTTTTGTTCGAGGAGGATAAAGGACAAATTGCTGCGAAAGCTAATAATAAAAGTATGTCATTTCGGTAATTTTAAATTTTTATTCAAAGGCCATTTTAGAAGTTTTGTTTGAGTACAAATCTGCAAAAGCAAATAAAAAATAATAATTTTGAAAAAATTTCTATATCTACGAATTTTTTGATAAGAATTTGCTACGAAAGCGTAAAAAAAAAACAAAAAAAAGTTGATTTTATTTTTTTGTTCGAGGAGAAAAAAAGACAGGAAGTCAAGGGAGGTTAAAATTTTTTTAAAGAGCAATCTTTCTCAAAGGAGGGTTTCTGGTCACCTCAATTAACAGTAAAATGTGCTGAAACACTTACCTTTGTTTCAATACAACAAGCACCATTTAAATGACATTTACATAAAATCGTTTAATTTTAACAATGTAATCAAAATGTGACTATAAAATTATCATTTTATAATAATTTGGTATAATACGCGTTCTTGACAATCAAACGCAGCGCGAGAACATAACATAACCTCCAACATTTGACGTTTGTCGATGTTGCTACTACCTATCATTATTTAATCAAACTGTTATATATTTATTGTAAATGGAATTTGTTTAAATCAACGAAATGTTTTTACATTTTTTAAAAAGCTAAATATTGTGTTATTTTCATTATATTACACTAAAAATACACATAAATAACATCAGTGAAATATAATATTGGGGTAATACCGAACATCGCCATCGATAACATATACTTTCTATATTTTAAATGTTACATATTTTTATCAGGATTAACTATATTGGGAAATTGTGAAATATACACATTTAATACCGAAATTTAATAACATAACATTATAAGGTGTGTTTTAATTTGCGAGTTTTTTTTGTTTAAACATGTGTGATATTCTTTATGATCTTACTAAGGTTTTTATATCATATATGCACGACCTACCTTACTTTTAATTGCTCGTTCTATATTTGTGGATGAGATTAGGAAAACCTAAAAAATTATCATACATGGTAATCTATCAAAATTATAATTATATTTTACCGATTGAAAAAAATAGGTAATAGTCATTTACTTGTAGTCTTATACCAATGCTCTATCATATGTTAATTCAACTTCATCAGAGTAATGACTTTTAAGCAAATTTTAAAGAGAGAGTATGGATATTAGTCCATATTGCTATAATCTGAAAACAGGGCCGGTGCCCGGTGCCAATTTTACAATATTTTACATTATTTGTTCTTTATATTTACGTAAATATGACGTCATTATTTTATTTTTCCTCATTTTTAACTGTAAAAGTTTAAAAATGAAAAAAAAATCGGTTATTTTTCAATCGTCGGTTCCACTAAAAAAGTCCAAAACTTCATGATTCTGAATCATCTCAAGTTGATCTTGAGGAGGAAGGTTGAACTCAAAATGATTGGTCGGATTGCTGGTCATTAGATAAAAAAAAAAAAACGATTTTTGCTCCAAAAATGAACGGTTGAACATACACAATAGCCCGAGAATTTCTGGTTTGGAATCAGGGAGAGCGGGGTGAAAGTTGGCCCGTCATTGGTCGTTTTTTTAATATTTTGATTTAGGAAAAATTCATACTTATTTCATTAGCAGCTTCCCGTGCGATTTTTTTCTAAATTTTCGTGAAAAAAAACAATTACTTTTTATTAAATTATAATATAACACATAATCAAACTATAAAGAAAAAATCTATTTTTTTTATATGTATTACCTAATTATTTATTATTATTTTTTATACAAAAAATATTGAGAACCACTGTCAAGATAAAAAAGAAACGACTTTTTAGTTCATAAACATAAAATAATGTTGTTAGAAATGTCGCTCAGATGTAAGTGCATGCCTGAAATCAGAATTTTCTTCTAACTATATTATTTTCTTCTAACTATTATATATACGAGTTAGTACGCATATACATATGTGCGCTTTCTGTGCGAGCACCCAGGAAGCGGTCAAATGCATTTTTCTACCAAATTCAAGGGGAGGCAAGTAAAGCGAATACATTCTCGAAAAAACATCCTGAAAAATATTACGTTTTATATATGATATGAATTCTATTCCCATTTTTTTAAGTGAACGTGAAATGAATCTAATTATTACCTCAATAAGAGCTTCGTTCAAGACCATAGTTTCGACACTTTTATTTATCAAACTCGTCGGACGACCTTTGTCACTTTTTGATCCTTCAAAATACGTTGATCTGTGATTTCTCACATTTCATTTGGCCATAGAAACCAACACTAGAAAGAGGAATCGAGAAGATTTGTCAGACGAGAATTGGACAAAACTATAAACTTTTATTCAAATATATGATGTTTTACAATTTTATTTTACATTTAATCTTCAGTAATATATTTGTATTTGTTCGTTTAACTGTAGATTTAACTTGTCTAAAGTAAAGAAACAATTATGATCAATTTTGTTTAATTGTTTATGCGTTTCGTGGCATAGGAAAACCTACTTTAAATTTCATTTAAATGATACTTGAAAATAATTTTCTTTAATAAAAGCTTGGCAAGAAGTAAGTTCTGGCACCTTTTTTGTTTAAAATAAGTCCTGGATATAACTATTCACGGAAATTTTCATTTCATGAGGTGAAGGATCAATATTCGCTACAGAGCTCCTAAGCATATGATTTGCTTTTTATTGACGTCAAATATTTAATTATCTTCTCGATCGCTTAACCACTTCTCGGTCACAGAACTTTTTTAAAAATGACAAAAAACTTTTTGCACTGACTCGCCCTTTCCTATGCTGCAGTATAAAAATATCCAGCCGTTAAAAAACATTTGAAAATATTCGAACAAATTAAATTTTTAATAAAAATATGTTGTAATAATTTCTTCGAAAATTTCCTGTTTTTCAAATGAGAATTTACAAAATACAAATTTCCGAACTAGCTCGGGCATTACCAGGAAGGGGTTAAGCCAGTCTCTACTATGTTAACGGATTTCTGCGACTTCTTAAACTTTTCATAACTGACAAGAAGGAAGACTTCTTAGAGGCATAGGTACATATATTTATAAATAAATAACCAACTATAGTAAGTCAACTTATTTATATAACATCTTTTAAAAATATACAATTATCAAATAAATATTTACAACCATTTATCGATAGCTTTATTTTAAAGAAATGGGCATTTTATTAAAAATTAAATAAACATATATTCAGTCATATAAAATCTATTATGTACACAATTCACACAATCTATTGAGATATGCTGGTATTGAACTCGCTCATAAATTGATATTCTTTATTATTCATCGGAGTCATATTCACGTATTCTTTTTTTGGTTTAACGCAACCCTCAGGGTTGTGTGATCGCATGTGAAAGTTCAAATGACTGCTCTGCTTGAACCGTCTTTCGCACAGGTCGCACTCGTACGGTTCGATCTTAGTGTGAATCCTCATGTGCTGGCTCAGATGCGCCGATTGTGTGAAAGCCCTGCCGCACAACAGGCAACAGTAGGGTTTTGTATTGCTATGGATTCTCATGTGCTGATCGAGCCCCGCTTTCTGACGGAATGCTTTCGGACAGATGCTGCAAGCGTACGGTCTAATCCCGGAGTGGGTTTTCATATGTTGCGATAGACCGGCGGATTGCGAAAAGCTCTTACTGCATAAAGAACATCCGAACGGCTTGATTTTAGAATGATACTTTTTCCTGTGCGAATCTAAGTGAGCTTGCAACGCGAAAGGTTCGTTGCATACGTCGCAATTTAACTCCGGCGACAGAGCGCTCAACGGCACTTCTATATTGTCACCGTATTTGTTAGTGAATCGCTTTTCGCATATTTGGCATCTGTGGATTAAGCGCCGTCTCTTGAAATGCATATTGTTCATATGTATCGAGAAGACGCAACACTCTTCGAAGACTTCGTTGCACAAGTTGCAGACGAACGGTCCTTTGAGTTGAATCTCCAAATCGGTCGTGTTGCCTCTCTTTCCGTAAGGTTTGCGCGGCTTCGTCTCCAGTCGTCTCGTTCTAGCTCTTTTGGAATCGAAACTCTCGGAGTCGTTCTTGACGATCAGATAGCTAGTGTCTTCGCTTTTGATCGTTTGTCGATACTGCTTCTGCGCGTCGACGTTAGGAGTGCAATGCTCGTTTCTGACGTGACCGTGCAGAGCCATAGGAGAGCTGAACACTTTAGCGCAATATATACAAGTGGAGAACCTCGAACCGAAGTGTTGCTCCGTGAAATTGGACGTCAGGTCGAAAGTGCTGAAACCTTCTTGACCTAGCTTGCCGAGGGTGTTAAGCAGCGAAACTTGCTTCACGGCGAAACCTTGATCGGATAAATAGTTCGTAATGTTATGTGAATCCATGACTGAATATCTGAAATATAAAAATGTAAATATTGTAAATAAACGTAAACGACGGTAAACGAAGTGACATATAATATGTAGACCTAAAGTCGATCGTCCGTTTTTTAGCGTCGAAGAGAGCCTGCGCCCCACAATAAGCAAGCTATTGAGGGGCAAAGCCGCCGAAGCCGGCGCGACGAGCCCCCACAGCGGCCCATATGGCTGACGCGTGAGAACATTTTCGCCACGCAAATTTGACAGGCGGATATATTTCACACATAAATAGCTCGCACGCGCATGCGTCAATATGTGCACTGCTACCAATTGGCATAATCAGCTGATCGATCTGACAGCCAACAAGACGACCTGAAGCGGTAAGCAGCGACTTACTATGAATCTTAATGGCATTCAAATATTTAAAAAAATGACCACTGGCCGGCCAACTTTTGCCTCCCCCCCCCCACCCTCCTAAAAAAGTTTAAATCATGTCCAGAAATTCTCGGCTTATCCCTCAAAAAAATCTAAAAGTTTCATGTGGTTACTCCTAAAAGAAAATCTAGAAAAAAACAGTTTCGAATCTATCGCGAAAATATTTTTAAGATATGTCAATTAAGTAAAACCACATCAGAATACATTTTCACTAGTAAAAATATAATTTATCTGACAGGTGCTAGTAAAATTATATGATTTCAATATATACATTTACATACGAATCATTTATTTATACATGTTACAGTGAATGTATATTTTTCGGTAAAAATATAATTTCACTAGTGAAGTCTAGGGAAAATTAAATTTAGTTGATGGGCCTTATATGACACTTTAAAAGGTATATGAAACTCAATATTACAGATGCGAAACGTCCATTTGCTGTTTTAACCAAAATCTAACCTAATGAAAGTTTTGAAACTAATTATAGTTTTAGAACTTTCATTATGTCAAGTCCAAAATACAAACAAAGCTAACTCATCTCTGAGAGGAAAATAAGCAAAAAAAGTATAGACAGACGTCGCATCTCGCATATTGCTCCATAGTTTATCTGCACTTGGATATTACACTATGTTTTTAAAATATGATCTATCCTTACTGATATTATTATGGAATTCTGATGTCAGAGTATTGGTTATAATAAAGTATATTCAACTCGAATTTTGGGCAATAGAAGGGCGCAAAAACGATTATCACTTCTCAGAAGTCAAAAATTCGCGTCAAAAGCGATAAAATCGTGTCGAGTCATCGCACCGCATAACCGAGCGTTTTCACTGCAACGACAATGTCACGATTGTATTGCTTTTGGTGTGGATTTTGACTTCTGAGAAGGGATAATTTTTTTCTGCACTCTCATATTGATAAAAACTTGATTTAGATATGCTTAATTCGATTTTCATTTATTGTAAGTAGTAATATTGTTATAAAAAGTTTTAATACGAACGCTAGAAAACCAAGCAATCTCACCGCGGTGGCGACGGTACGATTTTATTGCTTTTGAGATGGATTTTGGACTTCTGAGAAAGGATAATTGTTTTTTGCGCTCTCATGTTAGTCAAAATTCAATTTTGATATGCTTTATTCGATTCTCACTTATTGTAAGTCGTAATATTGTAATAAAAAGCAATAATATGAACGGCGACGGCACGATTTTATTGCTTTTAACGTGAATTCTTTGAATTCTAATTAAATAGAAATATTAATAAAACGACTGGGCAATAATATTCCCCGAGGTGGGGGTGCAATTTTAATAACATATTACATACACAAAAATAATACAAATCTCCACTAATATTAGATTTGCATACAATTGTGGGAAAAAATGTCGGGAGGGAATAATTACATATAAGACAATGTTTTTTGGCTTATGGCCAAAATTAAAAGTAATGCTTGCGCGACAACTGTCAAATATGAAGAAAAGTAATGTCATTATAAATCGATTAACTCTGATTTAAATAGAATTTAAACTAAATAAGAATATGAATTTATGTTTATTTATATATGTTATCAATTTTTTTAGAGCTTTTTAAAGCACTTTATATATAAAAATGTCCAACACAATTTTAGGTTACTTTTTATTTATTGTTAATGTTTACAGGAGAAAATCAGGCAAAAGAACTTTTTCAATCTTAATACGTACTACTTAAATCATCGATTCGAGATGCGATGTTTTCAGAACAGGACGCTACTATATTGATAACACCAAACTTTTTTAAAACTGGTATTGATTCATCAATACATTATTATTAAATTGTAATTAGTTTAAAGTTCAATAAAAAATTTAAGCTCACCAATCGCTCTTAAATGAATTGGAACAATCGCCAATTACGACAGGATGTTACGGATTTGATAAAGTGTTACGCGGAGGTCTAAAACGAGGCCATCTCACTGAAATTTATGGCGAATCTGGTTGCGGAAAGACACAGATTGCTTTACAAGTTGCAAGTTACGCTTGGAACAGTGGCGCCGTTTATTTGTGTACTGAAGACGTCTTTCCGTCAAAGAGACTCCAAGATTTGTTTCAATATGTGGACACAATTCCTAAAGGAAAAGATTATAGTAAATGCGGAGACAAAATATTTGTTTTGCAATTGATCGAAATAGAAGATCTGATTGATTGTATTAAAAATAAACTGCCCAAACTCTTGCAATTGCATACCGATATTACTGTAGTGATATTAGATTCTATAGCTGCACCGTTTAGGGGAAATTATCAAGACGGTACTATATTATTTTGTAATGAGTCATAAAATAAATAATAATTATTTTTGTATTTTTAGTATCGTCTAATACGAGCCGTGCTCAATATCTTAAAGAAATAGGAATCGGATTAATTAAATGTGCAAAAGCTCATAACTTAGCAGTTCTATGCATAAATCAGGTAAATATGAAGATTGTTATTTGTTTAATGTTTTGTTATGTTTAATAATATATTTTATATTTTATAGGTTTCGGCAAATTTTAACAGTAATGAACTAAACGATACTGTTCCTTGTTTAGGATTAGCTTGGTCAAATATGGTAACTACGCGAATCAACGTAATGAAGACAAATAGACTTTGTTGTTTGAACGACTTGAATTTAGATAGATTGCATCATAAAAATGGTAAAAATAAATTATTTAAGACAACAATTAGTGATTCAATGTTAACTATAAGGCGATTGAAGATTATATTCTCACCAAATTTGCCAAATATTAGCATAGATTATGTAATAACGCCAATGGGCATAATAAGCGTGGATTTACAGTCAGTGTGAATTAATTTTTAAATTGAATATTACTTATTTTATAATTTTAATTAATAATAAAAATTAATAATTGTTGATTAATTTGTATATTTTTTATGAACTCTTTTTTAATCTTTGAGAAAATAAAGACTATATATCTCGTCACTCAGAAATTCAGACTTGTACTTACTCACATGACTTCGAAGAAGTTTTGTCAACGTTGAGCAGATAAGAGCAGTAGTTGAACAGGAAGGACGTCGAGGAATCCGCTCCCCATTTCGTTCAGGAACAATTTATGACCCTGTCAATGTACAAATAATTAATATATTAACTGCCGTGGTATTCACCGTTGCCTGGCATACAAGTATGGATTGTGCCATAGTGTGTACCAGCACCCAACATAATTTGCCTACGAAAAAAAAACTAAATACGTCGTTGATCGTTGAAAAAGTTAATTTAATCTTTTTTATAAAGTGAAATTATTTTGAATGTTGCTTAAAAGTTACTATGGTAATGACTTTGTGTATTTTAGTTTCGTAAACCTGTACTTATGATCTATGACAATAAAAAAAACTATGAAAACCTTACATGATAATATTCAATACACTGAAACAAAAAAAAACACAGGCGCTTTATAAATCAACCTGCGAGAGAAATTATCATTTAAATTATGATAATACCCAGAATAAGAAATCTTGTTGAAATCACATTTCTTCCACAGCAATATATTCGATTTCGTGCCAAAAACAATCAGTTATCATGCGTCTATAGCGCTCACCATTGACCGTTACAGTCCAACCTTCACCGTTTTAAAAAAAGTAAGGCCCAATGATGCTGCCTGACCACAATGTGTACCAAACTGTCATATTTTAGGTATGTTATAGCCTCTCGGTATGCACATGAGAATTTTCCTCGCCCCGTGTGCTGCAATTTTGTTTATTAACATACCCATAAAGGTGGAAATGTGCCTCATCAAAGAAAAAGATTTTCTTTGAAAAATCAACATCCACTTCCTGCTGCGCTAATACCCAAGCTGCGTGAATTCTTCGCTGTCCATTGTCAATGGACTACAGTTCTTGAATTATCTGTATTTTATACGGGTGTAGGTGCAACTCCAGATGCAAAATGCGCCAAAGGAAACCATAAGAAAAGTTCAAAAAAGCTGCGAACGCCGACGAATCGACACTTACAGCAGCACTATTCTCGTCTGATGATGCATAGGCCGTAAACTATCTCAGTCTCTTCAAATTTTTCGCTTCGTTGCGAATTGTTCACTCAGTAGGACGATGAAATTGAAATCTTCCCGTAAATTTCGATACACAGTTTGTACAGATTCGTTATGTCTGTAGAGCATTTGAATAATTTTAGCGCGTTGAGTGGTGATTAAGCGATCCATTTCGTGAATGTGTTGTTGCAAACTAACATTTAACACTTTGAACACACGTGATTACTAACAGCCGTCTGATTTACATTGCTACCAACACAGGAAACTCGAATTGAATTAATCTATAGTATTGATTTATATTATATATATACATATGCGTACCCATTGATTTATATTTAGGTTTATCATGGCCAAAACTTTTCGGCACTCTGGTAACACTGGCGTGACTGACATATATTCTCTTGGCGACTTCGGCGGGCTCGCACAGCCGGTCCACTCACTCATTTTAATACAAAACATATAACTATTATAAATATTCAATAAAATATTAATACAGGGGCTCAAACTGTCCAAATGCCACCTGTTAGCAAATATTTATATAAAATATAATTTAATGAGAAATAAATTAACATTGCAAAAAATATTTTATATTAATTTTATAAAAAAATAATGAGAGGCTCTGAATTGATATAAGAAAAAATACATAAAAAAATATATAAAATAAATTTACGAAATTGAATAATAAGTGTTACATTAAATTATTAAAACACACTAATGCAAAAAAGTAATAAAATAAATCAAAGCAAAGAATCACTGATTTTTTCTATAATTTAAATGCAATATAAAATAATAATATAATAAATATGAAAAATGCATACAATTAACTTACTCCCAGGTGTATACTAAATTTTTTTACAAATGTGTATAAACTAACTTACTAATGAAAGGGCATATTTCATCTAACTTGAGGACTGTTTGCAATTTTTTTATATGCATATATTTTATTATATGTATGTAGCTGGAGGGGGAGGGGTAAAAAGAGACCACCTTTCCCAGCAAGTTTTGGCATATTGAAGACATGCATTAAATTACAGATTTTTAGGAACATCAGATTTTGTATGGAAAAGGGGGGGGGAGGAATTAAGGATCGCCCCAGGCGGCTCAAACCCTAGCTACGCCTGTTTTGAGTATTGTCAGAGTTAAAGTTTACCCAAGAGGGCGAAAATCTTCCAAAATAAACCCATTCACTATTCGTCAAAGCCACTTGAACAGATTGCATTTCAAGTGGCGTCCTGACATTGAATAAAATGAGCGTTGTTTTCAAAATGCCTTTAATTCACGTAATATAAAGTTACATTTTATTTAAACCTATATTATAGTATATATAAAATAAAGGGAAAATAATTGCCAAAATATTTTTTATTCATTTAAGAGATCTATCATATATATAATAAGAAAATCATAATCTTAATCGACTAACATGAGAAAATTCTTGTTATAAACTAATCGATTCGAGAGATCTCTGTCCATTATACATAATTATTGTATACTGAATTATTGCTATTGTGTTGCACATATGCACCAGTTCAATTCGAAATAATAATAAAAATTGTGACCTTAAAGCCCAAAATGAAATTAATATGGGCTTTTATGTTTTAAACAAACAGAAAATAACAATAGCTAAAAATATTAAGTAACATTTGCGTAATAGTTCAAAATATTTCAAACAATTTGAGGTTATGTTATATAAATGCGCTAGGTTAAAATGTAAAAATATCTAAATATATAACATATATTTAAAAATCGCATCGATGCGTACAATTTGAGCTTTTGACGTTAGCGCGTCAATCAGTCGACGAGTAAGCTCGCACTTGCGTAACTAACCGAGGAGTCCTCCGTGTTGCAGCACTGTGTAGATTGCGCATATCTATAAATATACACGCACACAATCAAAACCCATATTATAATATTTTATTATAAACAAATCATAATACCTCAGGAACTTAAGTGAACATTGTCGAGATCTAGCTAAAGGTAAGCACGCCTAAAATTAAATAAAAATTGATGTTACATATATATTATCAATCATATTTATGCATACAAACATACCTGCAACAAAACGCTTATTGGATGACGTCCACATATAGTATTGCGATACTTATTCAGGTACTCGGTGAAAGCCTGCGGATTCAACGTTTCGATCAAATCCATTCCCTGTTTGTCCAAATTCTCGATACTCTTGTGTATCTGGCCGCAGCGCTTATCGTAATATGTGTAGTTAAATCGACGGCCCCAGTGGCAAAAGTCAGACGATATCACAAACAGATTCTGCGGATCGGCCAAGTACGGAGACAATATGTTTCCGTAGAGAGCCTCTTTTTCCGGCGTGAGCGAGCCGACCAGGATAGGCACGATGGTGAACTGGTTCTTGTACTCTTCCATGACTTTGGCGATGTACGGGAGATGCATCTCGATAGAGTGCTCGTCCTCGTCGGTCCTGTTGTCCATCCATTCGAACTCACCAGTGTACTCTAACTCTGTGTAGACTGTAAATAAAAAAATAGTTAGCACAGCACAGGGTTTAAAATAGCACTTTATAGCAATAATATATACATACTGTTGGTGTTGATTTTTAGGTCGTAAAGCGGAGTTTCGTATTTTTGAGCTTGCGATAAAGCACATCCGGACAGTCTGACGTGATGACTCGGTCCGAGGATAAATATACGTTTACTGTATGTGAAATATTAACATATTTAAAACGTTATGTAATATATTTTGATTGTTTTTTTTTTTGTTGTTATATAAACTTACACTACAGCAGGGCTCACTTGCCGATAAGCGAAAGCGGCGCATGCGCCACAATAAGAGTAACCAGCATGTCTGAAAAGTATATTATAAATAGTTGTAGAGACTCTTTGCTATAATAAAAAAATAATTAAAAGAGGGTGTTCGACAAGGACGCATATTATCGCCGTTGCTGTTTAAACCTTTGAGCGGTATCGCCGTATATGTATGGTGGTCGATTTTTCACTGTTATAAGGTGACTCAGATAGTTATATATTTACATATATAACTGAAGAAATAAAAAACATATGTATATAACACAATTTTAACTTGAAAACTTTTTTCTATAGAAAATAATACTAATAAATTAAAGAGTATGAAATAAATGAACACCACAAAAAATATGGAGAGCCTCTGAATTAATATAAAAAAAATCCACTAAAGCAGAATACATAAACAAATATGTAAAACAAATCAATGAAATCTAATAGTGGAAGTGTTGAAATAAATTATTTAAACATACTAATACAAAAAAGTAGTAAAATAAATCAAAGCAATAAAACTTTGAGAATCACTGATTTATTATAAAATGTAATTGACACATTAAATATCATGTGCACAAATTTCTGCCTTTCGTCATTTTAACTTGTAAGGTATTAATTGAGCCCTTCAACTAAAGATAAAAGCACTAATATCATTTTGAGTCCCTTTACGCACATTCATAAATCCCTAACTTATCTCAATAATTTTTCTAAGTTTTGCCACTAAAATTTAGCCCTGAAATGTTTTCAACCTATTTAATTTAAAAAAGTAGCTAATAAAAAGTTATTGTTAAGAAATTCCGTAAGATTGCTGAGAGAGAATAGTAAATATGCATAGAAGATAATAAAGATGAAATGACAATCTTCAGGCAACGTTAAGCTAGTAAATCATGATGTAATATTACTTACGGAGCTATCACAGCTCTAGCCGGACCGTGAGTTAAGTCGGCTTTCGAAAGCCAACTATCCAATTGCTTGGATAATTCTGGTCCTGAAAAAATCATCAATCTAATTAAAAAAACAAATGCAGGCGTACTATTATTATTTATCAGAAATAATTTAAAAAAAAATATATTTAATAATTTATTAAAAATAAATACATTACAGTTATTTATTACAATTAATAGCAGCTAAAACTAAATCTAAATTATCCAAATTCAATCTTCCTAAACTATCAGAAGTCTCCGTAATGACTTGTTCGCAAACTTTAGGCAGTAGAGAATTGATGTTTTCTATACTGCTCTTGACGTATTTCTCTTTCTTTAAGCATTCTTCCAAATTTTCGACAGCTTCCACTACAGTTTTGACTTCCGCGTCAGTTTCAGGCTCACGTTTCTTTTTAATTTCACTCAAGATATGATCGGTCTCCAAAATAGCTTTGTTCAACTCTTCAAATCTGGTGAAATTATTATAACCGGTTTCGACATTACTCAAATGCAGTCTATCGCAATACTGACGACCTTTAAATGTTAAATCTATTAATACGGGAGCAACATCTGTCTTTTCAATATCAGATTTGAACTGAGCGACGTTTTCTTCTTGTAGTTGCAATTGTCTAAAATATTTTAAAAATATAATAAAACGCATAATTATATATTGAACATATATATATATATATATATATATATATATATATATATATATATATATATATATATATATATATATATATATATATATATATATATATATATATATATATATATATATATATATATATATATATATATATATATATATATATATATATATATATATATATATATATATATATATATATATATATATATATATATATATATATATATATATATATATATATATATATATATATATATATATATATATATATATATATATATATATATATATATATATATATATATATATATATATATATATATATATATATATATATATATATATATATATATATATATATATATATATATATATATATATATATATATATATATATATATATATATATATATATATATATATATATATATATATATATATATATATATATATATATATATATATATATATATATATATATATATATATATATATATATATATATATATATATATATATATATATATATATATATATATATATATATATATATATATATATATATATATATATATATATATATATATATATATATATATATATATATATATATATATATATATATATATATATATATATATATATATATATATATATATATATATATATATATATATATATATATATATATATATATATATATATATATATATATATATATATATATATATATATATATATATATATATATATATATATATATATATATATATATATATATATATATATATATATATATATATATATATATATATATATATATATATATATATATATATATATATATATATATATATATATATATATATATATATATATATATATATATATATATATATATATATATATATATATATATATATATATATATATATATATATATATATATATATATATATATATATATATATATATATATATATATATGTACCTATATTGCTCGCTGAGAAACGACACGTCCAAAACTCTCTCGTTGGTCTTTTCCAGTAACAATTTATTCATTTCTAATCGTTTAGCCAATGATGCAAATCGAACGTCGTTCTCGAAAGCTCGCTGTTTAGAGGACTCGTCGACGAGAGCGTCCAAATACATCAATTCTAAATACTCGTTAAACTTGAAACTCTTCTGCAATTCGACACAATCGGCAGTGGGTTCTTGATTTTTCTTTACCCTCAAACTATCGTCTAAAGTAGAATTTAAAACATCCCTTGCGAGAGTTTGCCGAGCGCCTCTGCTTCGAATGGTTTCGTTCAGGCGAGTGGTGTCCAAATTAGGCTTTTTCGTGTCGATCTTGCTATTCATGGGAGTTCTTTTGGACAACAGAGCGCTCTGAACGTTCGACGGCTTTTTGAACGCAAAGCCCGGTTTGGAGGTCATAAAAGGCCTCGCCGACTTCGCGTTAGGGACTCTCTCGACGGACTCATTCGAACCGCGCCTCGAATCAGTTGATCGAGCGGAGCTCGGCGCGGCGGACATCTTGCTTTTCTGACAGTTGCTAGCGGCAACGGAGATTTTTGAACGCGAATGGCTATCGAGTGAGAACCTTTATGACGGTAGGGGAAAAGTGGACATTTTATGGCCAAAAATAACTATAATTAAAAATATTAGTATAAATAAATAAAACGAGTGAAAATGTAGGACATAACAATTATTGAAACAATAATTCACAATATATACATATTTATTATATGCTCTGTAAGAAAATTATTAGCCCTATGAAGTCCAAAGGCATTTATGTCATGCCAAAAATTCAACTCGATGATAAAATTTCCAGTATTTTATTTCGTAAGTAACCCGGGGATACTTATATTACGGTAAAAATATTTGATAATTCCTTACCATTTTACACGGAATTGTCAAATTACTAAAATTCATCGTAAATTCTGTCATTCCATCGATGGATTTCAGAAACAATTTTTGAACAGTCTGTGCCAGCCGCTAGTCGAGTGTCCGGCTATTGTGAATGACCAGTCGTTTGAATTGTTATCTATGGACCTTAATCTAAAAAGTTTTGATTTTAAATTTACGTACACATTTTCTTTAAATAAATTAAATAACGGTTTTTAACTACAGTCGACCGTGCTAATAAAGAAAATTATAGAATCAATAGTATTGACTACAAAAAATATTTTTTTACATTTATAATGTAACTGACGATGAAAACTTATTAAACAAAAAACATTTGGCTATGAATTTAAATCGTAATCATGTATGTATTGACGATGACGATGATGAACTTCAAAGAAACGTGCAATTAGGTCGATGTAGAGAGTAGCGATGACATTCTGAGACAATGACCATTTTTCTTATACATTGAGTCAGATAAAAAATTTTAAGTTTTTCGGGAGCCTATCGACTTTTTTCAATTGTTTTTCAAGCATAAATTTATTTAAAATGAATGTAGAAAAACAAAACCATACTTACTTGCGGATAATTTACTTTTCCAAAACTGATATTTAACTAATACAATTATGTCTAACATAAGAGGGCAATAAATAAGCAAGAGAGAAGTTGTAACCTATAGATGAATGAACAATAATATATTAGTATTTACGTAGAAAGACAAACAAATCGCGATGTGCACTAGGCGTGGCTAATCAAATAAATACTATTCCTATATTATGTAAAGAAAAACAGAGATTTTTTAAGACGTGATTGAAAATCATATCTTCAAAAGAAAAATTACTTCGAGAAATATAATACTATGGACAAATATAACCTAACAGCAAGTATGTAAATATGTAAGTAATTGTATATTTAGTTTTACATAAATCAAAATAATAATAAAAACAATAAATTCCGTGCAATTAAAACTGTGTTGAGAATCATTGGCGTTGTATGAATTACAATAGTGAACCATTTACTAAATATTATTTACAAGCATAAAGCGACACATTTATTCATTTGTCATTGAATTCTTGTTTATTTTATTTTCAGGTAGTGGTCCCAACACAGGGTATATCTCAAATAAGTGATATATAAATAATAAGTAAGAAGCTTAATAATTGTGATCAAATAAATTGAACCGCAGTGGATTTAATAGGAAAAAAATATTGGACTGCAAAGGGTTAAAATGATTAAATTTTATAATTTTATCATCAAGCAAAATGAAGCATAAAGAATAACAGTTAATAGATTAAAGTTTTATTGGTATCTAAAAATTTATATAATTTAGCCTAGTTAGATTTGAATTTGTCTAAATGGGATTTTCAGAAAACTTTTGGTGGGAGTGAAATGGTTTAAATCGAAAATTATTTTTTTAGTTAAAAGTGATATTTTATCAATATTAAAAGATAAATATTAAATTGACTGGATGATTAAATTTTAAAATAAAAAAATATGAACATTATAGTAATTATTTCTAATTACATTGTTTACATATTATGTAATACATTGAGGTGACGGCTATGTATAGTTATGCCGCAGCTTATTACAATAAAAGCAATAAGGCATTTTTTTATTTGCTCAAAAAATGTAACGTTATGGTCAAAAAAAAATTATAATATTTAAATTTATATAGGTGTTCACGAACGTCCGCTCGCGATTCTACGTATAAGGCGATTGTTATTCTTCGTGAACACAAAAGTATGACTAATCGCAGTCATCGATGTCATAAACCGCGATTGTTACAAACGTACACATAAAGTAAACAATAACATTTAAACTGTAAAGATAACGGGTTCGACCGAAACAAAGCGCCTTTTGTGTTTGCTGAACTATCATTTTATAGTGACATTTACTTGCACATTAACGAGATGTTTTATGATCGTTTTCGACATTTCGAAACAGTCGCCATAAGAATAGAAAGCGCGAATGAACGAAAAGTTGGATTGAGGTTATGTTACCGTTTTGAGAGTACCAGGAGCCGGCGTGCGTGGCTCTGCGCGAAGCCCTACCGCGCCACCCTGCGCCTCCGCCCCCGCTACCACCGCGAGACGTCGACATGACAGACGATCGCCGTCGACGCTCGCCCGTCGCGACTGTCACGGTGCTGCCACGCGACAAAATAAACTCACGAACACAGCTGAAGAAACAGCAAACTGTGAAAATTTTCCCATACAGTAGAATAATTTACTATTTAAAAAGTCACTGTTTTTGTATAATTAAAAAAATAATAAGGGTGTAAGCAAATGTTTATAGAAGTAAAATAACGCAATTAATTATAGAAAAGTTATATTATAGAGGGCGAGATTCTGTCTTCACAAAATATTATTGTTTTAAGAGCATGAATCATTGCGTCGAATTATTCATAAAAACGTTTTGTTTTTGTTGACTTGCATTTGGTGCTGGCATTACAGTCAGCTCAAAGTTCCCAATGTTTAACTCTCATCGGAAATAAGTTGACGTTGTTTTCTCTCACCTGTAATCTTTGCCTTTTTGAGAAGGCAGTCTTAACAAGATTCAAACGAACCAGTAAAACTAAACGTATACATTTAAACATGTTTTTAATATCAAAATTGCCGGCATAATTAACTATCAAACCAAATCAACACGACACCTTATTAACAGTTTTTTTCAACATCCTATGAAAATTCATTTAAATTTCGCTGATTTTTTTGTGGAATCTGAAGATTTTTCTTTAATTTTTTTAAGGAGAAAAATGAATTACAGTTTTTAATAAATAAATAATGAAATAAAGCAAGCTTTACACTATATATTTTTAGTAATATGGTAATTCATTGAAATTGCAAATTATGTCTGATAAATTCATTTTTATTTTTTTCAAATACGTTGTTTAAATACTTTTTTAATTTAATTTAGTAGAATTGTTGGCTAATGAACGCAGACTATTTTTGCTCTGATACTTAGCAATATATTCCCACTTGCGAATAATTTCTGTTCGGTGAAGAAATATATATATATCCATACATTGGGTAAATACAAAAAACAGAATTATATAATAATCGTTCAATTAATTTTTGGAATAATTCTCAAAAAATGCATTTAAAATGATGATTATATTTTACACTAGTAGGTAATTTAGTATAAGTGTATGTTGTAATATACATTTTTATAGATCTGCAGTTGGTGTTGTGTGTATTCGAATAATATTTATCCAATTTGACTTGCAAATGTCTTCGAGTAACTCGAATTAAGAATAATAGGTAAACACTTGTATTTGTACGTCGTCTTATTCATAGTTCTAGACTTTTTTGGTATTCTAAATGAAGATGAGCATCACGGTAGCTAATGATTGATTTATATGTATATAAATAAATTGCGTTTTGTCTAGTTTAGTTACGATAAACACCACCGAAACGCTACTACATATCTACTTTACTCAATGCACAAATAAGCAAAACAATTCTTGTCCAATTTAAGCATTCGGCAAATAATTTATCTAATTCACGAATGAACTTTTCATGAACTAAGCAAATTTTTAGTCATTTCACGTAATAAGCCATTTCACCGATTCGGTGCAACATATTCATAGATTTAAATTAAATGGTGGTTTTACATTTTCTGATACATACTATAATATGTTTTATTGTTTTTTAGCCTATTATAAAAAAACTTCCCTTAATGTTGTTCATCACTAGATAAAATGCGTCGATAATACTTTGCTCTCGTCGGGTGGCGGGGGGGGGGGGGAAATAAATTTGAATAAACGATTCGGCGGCAACTTTGTTCCCGTCGTCGGTTGTCGGTTGCCGGTTGCCGGCAACTTTATTTTTCCGCACAGCAGGCCGAAACGGGGTGGCAGTTTGAAATCGAACAAGGGAGGCGCGGCATATCGAGCGCTCGGCGATCGGGAGCGCGCAAGCGATTTCGGTCCGTGCGCAGAGGGGCGCAAGGCGGAAAGCGGAGGGGGAAAAGTCGGGCCGGGGCACGTGCGACGCCTCGCGGGGCGACGGCGCGTCAGTGCAGCGGCGGCGCTCCGACGCGCGCGTCCTCCGCGTCCCGGCCGTGCGAGACCGCTCGCGCTTCGCGGAGAGGGGGGCGGGCGGATGGCGAACGCGAGGCTCTAGATGGGAGAGTTCAAGTTCGGCGGGGCGGGCCCCGAGGACGCCGCCGACGAGGAGCCGCGTCAGCCGCAGCCGCAGCAGCAATCCCAACAGGCGCCGCACCAGACGCACCAACCGCACCAGCCGCATCAGCCGCACCAGACGCATCAGCCGCACCAGCAGTGGGAGAGCAACGGCGCCCCGCGGCGCAACGGCTCGGCGCGGCCCCCGGGGGGCGGAGGCGCGTGGGCGCCCGCGTCGGCCGGCGGCTGGACGGGGGGCGCGGGCCCAGGCTCCGGCGCTCCGTGGGCTAGAGGCCGCGGCGCCAGGGGACCCGCGCCGCAGCCGCACTCCTCGCCGCCCAAGTTCCGGCGCTCCACCTCCTACCCGGGCAAGCCGCAGGGTCAGACGCAGCCGGCGCCGTGCGACGACGACCCGCAGCAATACCAGGTAGCGACGGCGGAAAATTATCGACCGCGCGCCCTCCTATTCGGGTCACCCGGACGACCCACTTTCCCGCGATCGATCAAAGCTCTTCCGAGTCGACGCATACCCTGCACGTCCCGTACACGCTCCCCGTACTTCCCGTACTCCCCATCGTTACTTGTTTTTTAATATTTATTTGTTGTTGTTGTTTTCATTTGTTTTTTATTTTATTTTATTTATTAATAAATACACGTATTTAACATTTGTGTTTTTCTCCAACACCACTCACCCGTCCCCCGTCCCCCTCCCCTCACGCTTTATATGCATATAGTAAACGTAGCTTGCGTGTGTGTATGTGTGTGGATGTGAAATTAACGCACGACTTTCAGGGTGACTAATCTGCGATTACAGCGCCATTTGCATTTTGCAGAATGCACGCGAGCCGCGCGACGAAACGTACCGGAGCTAATTTTTAGCGCTTTTGTCTTCTTCGCAGGCGTGTCAAAGTTGAGATATGCGGAGATCTATTTCGGCGGAGACGGTCGCCGCGCTATTTGCGTCCGCGGGCTATTTCCGTTTTAGCTCCTCTCGGCGCTATCGCTAGCTCCCGTCGCACCGGCGGTGAACTCCGCAACCTTGGGCTCGTTACGGACGAATCGTCCGCGGACAGAGAGGAAGCGCGTTTCCGAGAATTAGCGACGCATTTCTATCTCCCTCTTCCGAAATCAATTCAATTATCAAATTCAAATAAATAAGTTGCCTGGTGAGTATGGCAGAGCATCCATTTGTCTAGCTGTTCGAGTAGTCCATTTAATGCATTTTTTAATGGCCGTGTGTCATTATCAACTGAAGGAGGACGCTCACATTCCCACTATAAAAAAATGCACTACGTATGTTATAATAGCATACACTGGGCAGCCAGGCCTCTTTCAGTAGTTCCGTAAGGCTCGAGAGTTTCAGCCTATTCGAGCTTTGCTTCGGTACACTGCGCGGACTGATTCTTGACCTCCTACCTAGACTGTCTTACTCAGGTAAATCAGACAGGTGCGAAACTATTGATGATCTCCGACATCACAATCCATTCGCTTAGTGAGAAAACCCGAAAGAGAACTGATCAATAATATCTGACAGTAGGCTCAGAATTAGGAGAGTCCTATTGTTTCTGCTGATTTACTACCTGTTGTGAACTCGTACAAAATATGCTCTTATTTGCATCTATTCCATATTTAATTCAATAATAATAATAAAGGACAATTTAAATGAGTAATATTATTCCATAAAACGAATTATTTGCGCGTTGCAGTTGAACAGATTAGGTGCACGCGAGCAAGGATCAAAACAGTGAACACTTCATGAATAACTGTCTGCAACGAATCATTCTCCGAAGATTTACCTTACGTTAAATGAACAAACAATTTGTTTTATGGAACAAAGTATTTATTTAAATGCACATATCTCTCAAAATAATTATCAAAACATGCACTTAAACGTACGGAACCAAAAAAACACTACAGGTACAAATTAACCACGTTTAGATAATAGTGAAATAATGTTCTTGAAATTACATTTTCATAGTTGAAATTCAAAAACTCAAATTACTTTCCTAGAAACCTAATAGATTACACATTATTTTAATGCTCAAAATCCAGTTAAATCTAGATACTCTAGAAAGGATTCGATGAAAAAGCCAAATAATGTAGTTGAATAAAATATCTTAGCTTCAGAGATTGTAAGTCATTACAACGATACATATATAAAAAATGTAAGTCATAAATGTATTTTTATAAATCAGATGTAGGTTAAATTTACAGCCCTATTTAGTCGTGCAGCGCAAACTGCCATTTCATTTATAAAAAAAAACTATTACTGCGTAGAAATTTAGAGAAAAGCGCTACCGATATTTTTTAGTCGCTCCAGTATTTTCTACATTTTCAAAAGCTTCTTATATAAAATTCATTTAAAGCAGATCATATATGTACATATTTCAAACATAGAGCAATTGGTTTAACCGCGTCTTATCATTGGAGATTTTTTAAAACTTTTTACTAAAGAAATGAACAATATGTTGGACAGTACCAAAGATAGTTTCTTTGTAAAGTGAAGTACTACTCTAATAATATGATTTGTGTATTAGTTATATGCACTGTATGCAAACTGTGCATTTTTTAAAAGAGAGTTAAATAAAAATTATTGTGAATAAACCATAATTTGGTATATTAGATAATTAGAAATTCATTTAATCATCTTTTGGCCACGCAGTTTTTTTTAAAGTAACTGATACATGAAAATATTTTTGATATTTTATTATAATTGCTTTTTTGTTTCCTCGTAATTGAAGCCCGTTTATTTTAGCCTAACGGCACCCAGGTGACCACCTGTATTGCCTGCCGTTGGGTCGTCCCTTTTTGAAATTACTTTAATAAATATTTAATTAGAAACATACATATGTAGCATTTAAATTATTATACAAAAATGTATATTGATCTTTCGATTAAAAATAGCTAGTAATAGTTCATTTAAAATTTATAGAGATATTTTTCAGCAAATGGTGAAGCAATAGAGATGCATGAGAGTGGCTAACGCTTATTTAATTTGTAAAATTAAATAATAAATATAAACTGAGATAACATTGATTTGACTACCGACTCCGTAGCTTCAGAACTGCTTAGGTTACCTATTGCAGAGAAAATTTCAATGTAGCTTTCTAAGGCATAAACGTAGGGTAGAAAAGGTTTAACTTGGGGGCCTAGCGCGCTGACAAATTCATAAGAAAGATCTATCAAAAAACTCAATGGAAAAAATCCTTTCAGGAAGCCCAATTAAACTTCTGGACGCAATTTGTGCTTAAACCAGCAATACTTATTTCCCAATATCTGCATCGACATAACTGTTTTATGCAGTATCTAATAATAATATTCTAAAACGTACGAAACACGACGCCAGACATCGATTCTTATACGATTCTTGCATGCTTATCTTATCATGATTCTAGTTCGATTCTTATGTGATTTTTAAGCCACACAAATTTTATTAATAAAATAGCGGCAAATAGAATAAATAGCCTGCAGCTCGAAGTCAGAAAATAAATACCTCTAGTCAATTATTACTTATTCAGTTTAAAAATCGTTCTATGGACTGACTAATTCATTGAAAACATAGCAACAATCGCAAATTTATTTCGATAAAAACTGAAATATACCTTTGAGATAATTTTGATACTACTGTAAGGTTTTATTGAATTCTTTACTATGAAAATCCATTTTTCTGTATCATCACGCTGCACTCAAGATTAGTGGTATATGGCTCATGAACATGATACTTGTTGTAGTTTTTAAGATAAATACATTTAAAAACTAAATCTACCTTATTTCTGAGGCCAGTGCTGGGAGAATCACAAAAAAAATAAAAGACTCCCATGAAATTATAAGTAATATCCACTAGGAAGTTATACAGCGGTCCAACGTTATTTTTTACCGATTGTAGCGGTATTGGAAGGCATTGTCTGTATATCTGCTTAGTTCGTCTGTTACAGTACTTGGATATTTACACAATCGACTCGGAGTCAAACTTAAGTAGGGAGTAGAAATTGCAGAATGTTTTTCACTAACAATTCTGTTTGAGTAAGCGCGTTATCGTGGTGTAGAACATGATGCAATCGCTGTACCTGAAGTTATTCCAAGAGATCGTTACAAAAGGTTTGATTAACTTTCTTTAGAGTTTGGATGACGGTGTGCCATTCTTTGCTTTTATTACTTTATCTAAATTTAGTTTAAATCTCTTTTTGCCGGTTACCGGGGTAAGAGGATTTCTCCTGACAAACTTTAAACCGGTTATAGGTACCAGGTTTTTTTTACAAATTTCTTATTTGCTGATAAGGCTTTCTTCAGATTTTTTCGATCCTCTTTAAAAGTTTGTGGTACCTAAAAACATATTTTACTATAGAGAGCCTTCTTTAAAAGATTCCACATTATCTTATATTATAGCGGAGTGAGAAATTTTTTATTTATAATCAACAAAGAATAATAACAAGAACCTGAAAAAACGAAGCGATTTATTTAGTCGTGCAGCAAGATTTTTTTCAAAACTTGACCTTTTATTGTAATAAAATAAGAAAAATATTGAATTAATTACGGTAATATGAAAACCCTTAATACATGTACATGTAGAGGAGTTGGAGTTCCTACTCCACAGGACTGATTTCAAGCTATATTTCACATCATTGTGTGCACAATTGTTAGAAGAAATAATAATACAACACAAATATTTGACCCGTAAAAGTGAAATTCTAAACGAATCTATAAAAACGCATTATTTAGTGTCACACATGAAGCATGTAGAATATTAAGGCCGAACTCAATAAAGTGTATTTTCATATTTCCTAATATTTTTTATCAAATTTCGATATTACATCAGATACTATATCTATATATATCAGAAGTAAAATTTAAATATAAATGTAAAGTCGCAAAAAGATTTCCGGAAAGAGGAGAACAAATCGTTACCCTTTCATAAAGAAAATGTATTACGTTATACACATACGTGTCCTGTTTCATACACGAGGGATTGGAAATATTATGGGCAGACTCGGAAAAGTTTCCTTTTATTATTAATAAATAATTTTATATTGTGCAATTAATAAATAATTTTATATTGCAAATTGCTCAAATTTTAGGGATTTAAAGGCTCAAAGTGCAACGCGTGATATACATAACATACTCCCCCGACGGCGACGATGACTAGACCTGTGCGTTTAGTTAGCCCTTAACAATTTAAAAGTTTTACTTTTCTAAATTATCTCGAAACATGTATTTGTTGAATTTTCCCCAATAACGCTTTATACGTCCAAATCTCACAACATACAGACATCAGTACCAATTAAATTGCATAATTATTGACATAACACTTGTTTGAGAAGTAATTGAATCAGAATAAAAAATGCTGAATTAGTGCTACCGACATATAATGAGCATATCTAAGAAAATATGTGAACATTACTTCTAATAGAAAACTGATTTATGAAAGAAACCTCAGCAAAACGTAGGTAGTTAGTTATAAATGGTAGTCCCCTAACTAATTACGAATATGTGTTAGTCATAACGAATATCATTTTACTTTTTAAATAATAAAAGATATACCAAGATATTCGTTATAACAATCAAAATCTATGGCAAAAATGATAGCTACTTTATTTTTACAACTAGATTATGCTGTATTATCTTGTCTTAAAATATCTCAGCTTCTATTTATATACTAAAAATTCTATGAATTCACAGTTAGATATGTATTTTTATTTATTAAAAAATATATACATATGTAATAAAAAAAATAATCATCCGCAAATCCATTGATTAACGCCCCTCAAAACTCCGAGGCTGCGCTATCTTTGTCCTGATTCGTAGCTGAAACGATAATAAGTCATTTTATGATTATTGGCTGGCAGTTGATAAATTTGCGATGATGCACCGACACCGATCGACGCAAACGGCTGCGTCCTTTGCGAAACTACGCGCTAAGGCCTAAATTCGCTTCGGGTCTCTGTTTTGTTTTTAGCTGAAAGTAGGTCATGCGCATTGTGACGTCACGCGTATGCGCCAACCACCTACAATTGGATCGACCGAGTTCAGGACGCGACGAACTAGCGTAAAAATCTGTTGCAAAATGCGGCAAACGAGAGATTATATTGTGCATAATGTAGTGACACAACCGAGGTGTAAATATTTTAAAATTTGGGAAACGGCCAGAGTTCACGGACGTGCGCTATATTATTACCGCATAGCAGGTTTCGCGAGCACGCGATCGATTATGCAGCAGAAGAACATCGCGAAAGGGGAGGGGAAAATAAATATAAATACTCGTAGTAAAAAAAATCTGAGCGCATGATAAAATTCTATCCGCAATCTCAGTGCCGTGCGTTGATTTTTACTAGCAAGGAACTGCGCGTTGAGCTTTATTTGTCGATTATGCATCACTGTGAAAGAAGATATGAAAATAAAAAATATTATTTTTGCTTCTTCTTTTAAACAATTGTAAGATTTTAAGGAGTATAGACAAACGCTAATGCAATGCGTTGATTTTATAATTTAAGAACTGCACGTTGAGCGTCGATTATTGATTGTGAAGTGGGCGTAATACCGATATCGCCATGGACGTATCGTGTGATGGTGTTATCGCTACGCCCAACATTTTTTTTATAATTAGTGTCGCATTTAAACTATAAAATAAGTAATATTTCAATACTAACGCTACAGATATAAAATAATACAAATAAAGCTCTAGCTTTTTGAATATACATAAAGTGCGTATTATGGCGTTTTAAAATATGTTTTATGTTTTTTGCAGGAGCGGAGTCCTTTAGATGGAATGAGGTCGTTAGAGCATTATTTGACTGATATAATGAGGGGAGCTGGAGATACACCGGATCACCACAAAGGTAAGCTTTTTTATTTTTTTTTAAAAATATAACGCACACACAACGACAAAAATATAGCTATAAAAAGGTCCGGAAAATAATTTTAAGGTCACCAATGTGTCGCCAAATTTATTGTCATTTATTTTATTTCAAATAAAGAGGGGAAATGCATTTGAAATGATATATAATGAAGCAACGATAAATCAAACGTAGTACTTATTTATCATAAATCAGTAAGTGCAATTAAACGAGCACTAAAAGACCGAAGCCAGAGACTAGTATGGGCTGAGCTGCACGCTTTTTTCGCTATTTATACCAAACTCTATTTTTATGTCTCACTAGAATTATGACAATTCTTAATTCAGTTAAAACATATAACATAGTATTATAACTTAATTAATACAAATTAAACCGATAAAAATGCGACCCACAAATTTAATTTTATGCGCTGTTTTTTTTTGCTCAACAATCAAAATTACAATGTCGCAAAATTTTACGTTACACACATTCATACTCTTATTGTATATAGTATTAATAAATTATATAAAAATTAGAGCTGCGTTACCAATTGAAACTCAATTTATAGTAAGTTACTAAATAATTTTTACTATGCATAGTTACTTGAGTTTTAAATGGCCAAATAAATATTAAAATTTTATTTTTTATCTTTCGTTGTAACCTGACAGGCGTAAGCCTAATGTGTTACAACGGGGTAAATCTGTACCAAGTAAGTCAATTTGACATAATATGTACTTACAAGTAAGTGACATCTACATAATTAATTAATAATTATTATGTTTATTATAATTAATAATCAATGGATGTCGCTTTGCAGTAAAAGCCGGGTTTTAACCCTTTTACCTTGTTTGACGTCTCTATGCGTCATGGCGAACAAGGCCCAGACGCATTTTTGTATTAAAAATTTAGAATCTGCTACCGCAGCTTAAAACCACAAGCTTTAATCCTTTTTATCTATGCTATTTCGACAGTAAATAAAAAAAAACATTTAAATTTTCAGTAAGAAAAATTTCAGTTTAGAGCAATTACCTAATAACTTTGCTCCAGCAAAGCCAAATAACGTTGTTTTTATATTAAATTTACAGTTTGTAAATTTAAAAAGGTCACCTTTGTACATAAACTGATTTTCATAAATATGCCTAAGTTAAATTCGCTTACTTTGCATTTTATCAACTTTAATGCTTCATCGGTATCGGGTTAATCTTAATTGTAAAAATAAATAACAGATCAGTTATTGATAAATAATTTCTTTATAATGTACACATGTTTATAAAAGTGACATCATGTTTATTGCTTCTCGGTTTATTTTATTAGCGCTCGCGCCGTGCGCATTTTTTTCGTATAGCAACACTAATCTTCCCCACTGCACGTGATAACTGCAGACCTGTTCCGGTCCAAACAAATGACATTTCAGTCAGTGACAGCCGAGCAGCTGATTCGCACGCTCGTTGCCATAGTGGCCTAAATCGATTTTTGATATTTTATCGATTTGGTATTATTTCGTAGAAAATAAATAAAACGCGATTTTTTCACATCGAACGACACGTCGATAGCGAAATTTGTCGTTAGATAATTTTTTCTCTCGACTAAACACACAAACGGAAACGCATGATTACATCGCATGTGTCGTGTCGTACATATATTATATTATCAGTGATAATAACTGAAAACGGTATCAGCGCAATACGCGCTCGCACATCGAAATGCAATAACAATAATATAATTTAGCGCAATCTTGTCGTGTCGTTTCCGCGATAAATTTAACGACGCGGAGTATTATGCGCGTTTATTGAAAAAACATAACTTATTTTTGCACCGTCGCGAATTTTCATTCCGCCCGGCGCTTTTCAAGAGATAAGAAAGTGAATCGAATTAACTCTAACGAAAGTGAACTGTTTCAGTTTGTGAATTTAATTTAGAATGAGCGGCCATAATATCCGGTGTTTTATTATATAATAGCAATCACAATGGAATTATAACCGAGAGGATTTAATGATATAATTGAAGTGCGAGTAAACATGAACGAAACGTCAAACATGAGTTTAATGGGTAAGCAATTGTGTCGTAGAAAAGAATCGATACTTTTTTTTATGGCGTTTAATAAATTTTATGCCCACGTATGCGCCAATCGATATTGTTTTTTTATTCTGTCGGTAAATACGGCGTTACCGCAAAGTCAGCACGAATTGTGTTTGCCACTGCTACTCTGGCATTCTGTAACAATATCTATAGCTAGACTTACTTGTACGTCACAATTTATACATACGTCCCTAAGTACCAATTTATAGTTTTATCCCAGAATAATTTGAGAAATGCTTTACCAAGCTTAATTGTCATTTGAAATATGTAAAATGTATAATACAATTAGCTTTCAGCTTTTCAGAGTTTATGTTGTATAAAAAATTCAATACAAAAAATATAAATGTGTAAATACTGTACAATTTGGCTGATGAGCTAGAAATAGCTCATCACTGAACGTAATCAATATTTGATGGATTGGTTGAAAATATAATGTATATAAAATATACATTTTTTATGATCATTCAAGTCGATCAATTGTAGTAAAATAGAAAAGGATAAAAAACATAAAATTTATTGAAAGAAAAAAATCGCATTTTACTTTAGAAGTGTGAAAGTCTTGTACTGTTCGACTGTATGATTGCGTCAAATAATACACAATAATATGCAGTTATAAACGAAAGGCAGTGAAATTACGCATTAAAGGTTTTAAATAAATAATTTAATTTAATTTTTAGCCTGGTTTGCCACTTATAGCAAACGACATTCTTGTGTTATATTAATAATTTAGTGCAATAGTAATTATTTAATATGTTTGACCATTTTTACAATCATGCTGGTTCCGCTGCGATTAGTAATGCCATAATTAGCTTTTGAAATGGATCAATAATGTATGCAGACACCTAGTTTAAAAATATTTCTATTTAATTCCATTATAGTACGGGTGTCCTATAATAGAATCGAATTAACCTCATTTCTATTGATATCTAGTTAAATACAATATTATACAACCATTTATAATTGTATTTAATCGACTTAAATAAACAAATAATGTCACTTTTTTGATACAATAAATATTAACCTATATTCTAGAAAACTAACTTAAAAATATAATTTTATATTAATTTCTATAAAATCACAGTATATTTTTACAGACTTCAATATTTTGTTAATATTATTGACATACTAGCTTCCCCCCCCCCCCCGAGACATTTAAAATAAATGTGCTGAATTGAAACGCATATGTATCAATAAAAGTAACTTAAAATTATATCGATCACAAACTTCTAGAACCTGATCGTATACATAGGGACATCGTCACGGAGCAATTAAAACGCTATCCAAAGATTGGAAAAATGAATTATGCTTTGTTTCTGAAATGGATAAAAATAAGCTCCTCACATATTCTAGTTTTTTCAACAATAAAAAAACAATTCATTGATAGAAAATTAGCACTGAAGGCAAAATTAAATTTTAATAGATTAAATGAATTTGAGATTATTTTAGAATCAGTTGTTACAGAGTCGGTAATATCTAAATAACGAGGTAACTGAGAGGGGGAGCAGTGCAGATACCTTTTAATCAGCACGCATAGGCACTTTGCTCCTATCCTGTACACTGTAGTGTAGATATTGTGTGTACACAATTGACATTCTCGATCGAAGCTAACGACCACGGTGCTGTTGTACTCTTGTAATATATAGCGTACGCTATAGCGCAGTATACGCGCGCGTTATCGAGCGCTCTGAACATTAAATATAGACTCCGCGGGTGGGATTTTTTCCAGGGAGAGTTCCTAGGTTCGATATTGTGCAGTGTCTTAGGATAGGAGTCGATATTTGGCGGGGAACCGCGGTTCGTCGACCCGCTAACGCCCTACTTGCGAAAAAAGTCAACGCCAGAGCCAAAACGAAAGCAAACAAATTAAGTTCGACGACAAATTGCATTAGCGTTGCGCTGCGTTGCGGCCGTAGACGACAGGGGACGAGAGGAGCTCGAGCTCGGCCTTCGCTCATATTGCGATGTTACACTCCTATCAATTATGTCAGTTACACCTACTCCAACATTTGCTTACAGCGGAGTCGTCGTTACAACACAACAGATTTGGTCACCTTTCGCGAAACACTTGGGTAAACACATAGTCGTGCTCGCTCAATTATTTAGATACTATCGTGTTTCAGCCATTTTGAAAAATGTGCGCTTTCAGCCACTATGCTCGATCGATGTACAAACTTTGGCCGTAACCCTCCAATTTCGGGCTAGGTATATTTTTATTTTCCAACAGATACACCTGTACCTTCGATGTGGCGTAACGAGCGCAATTCGATAAGATAACGATTTCGTCACTCTGTTTGCGTCTGCTTGTTTGTTTTGACAGCGCGAAATCGTGCGAATTCCGCGAATCGTATTTCACATCGAGCCAAATTAGACGAAACATATTTTAACCCTTAATGTCATTAATTCGTTTTATTACGACGTGGTTGTCGACAAATGCCATATTTGAAAAACTTTACTTTTTTGTACAGTTACTTTTTTGAAAAAATGTATGTTTTAATTCTGACCACTTCAATGATGAAAAAACGGATATTTAAAACCTAAATATTTTCATAAAAAAGGTAAAATTAAATGAATATTAACAAAACTGATTTTGACCCTGAATGTTATTTCTTTCATTTATTACTAAAGATATAAAAATTACATTTAGCTCATCTATGTCTGTAATTAATGCTCGTTTACGATCAGGAAATACTCTAATAAACAAATTTATTTGCGAGAAATAAACTTGAATAGGATAAAAATAAGTAAGCAAATTTATATAATGCAAGCTTAAAATGCAATCAACCGCACTGTGCAGTAATTTCGAAACGATCAGGCCACTTTTTATACTTAGCAGACCACTGATTGGGTTCTGATTAAAGCAACACATCGATAAAGGCCGTGAATAAGTTGACAATTTGAGATGTACGAAATTTAAAAGTATTTGTTTTTTGCGCTCTGTGCTAATATGTCTTTTTTATTTTAAATATAATTAAAGTTGTTAATATAATAGCTAATTATGTAATGTAGCAAAATATATATAAAAAAAATTTACTCAATGAATGAGTGTTTCTTTATTAAATTAATGAAACCCGATATTTTTTATTTCTACGAATTATCATATAGTATTACCCTTAAATCATCACTTTGTGTATTCAATATAATATATTTAATATGCAAATAGTGATGGTTTAATGGTAGATAGTTATAAGAAAATAAGTTCTGCCGTTATATATATATTTATTTCTTATTAAACTTTGTCATTGAGTCGACACGAACAACGTCGTTTATTAATAATAAAAGATTGAAAATATACCTGATAAGCCAGTCCTGCATATTTTTTCAAAATGGCGGCTTTTAAAAACTCCGTTGAAAAATTCTAGAGAAATATTTATAAAATCGAAACAATTTGATTTTTCTAGTTAACTTACTCTTCGGCCATTGTCGAAAGATTTTTGAAATTGGCATAGAATTGGATTTTAGTTGGTAGTAAGTATGTAAGACAATGGTTTTTGTTATAGTGAAATAATAAATTCTGGAAAAGAGACGATCTAAATTCGGGTTTTAAGGCATCTGTGTAAAGTTAATTTATGATGATTACTTAGCGAAGATAAAATATTATAAACATATCAATTTATATTAAATTTGAAATGTTGATAACTAAAACAAGATAGTTATAATAATTCATCTCGTTGTATTTTTCGCAATTGATTAGTTTGTATTTAAATTCGCAAAAAGATTTGATGCGAAATATTGTAAATTTGTCAGAGCATCGCGTACGCTTTGTGTTCAATTTGTCGATAAACAAACGGCGCGCGCTTCCGGCCGCAGCAAGCACGAAAAGCGACCATTGACATGTGCGAAGGAAATTAAAAACGGAATTAATGCACGCGTATGTATTTGTTTGGACCCGCGAATCGATAAGCGAGACTTCCGATTGTAATTAGCACGAAAAGAAAGAATAAACAAACCTGAAAGGGAAAATTTGTCGCTGTGTGTGTGTTTGCGATCGAACGTGAATCGTTTTATTTACGGGTTTGATGTTGGTTTCCAGGTTACATCAACTGCAACGCGAACCTGCAATCGCTGTCGCATCTGCAAGGAGGTGAGTGCCAGAGCGCATGCGCATGCGCGGATACGTACGGGCGCGGGCCTGTAAATGGGTCTCCTCCGGCCTGAAATATATTCGGGCGCTCGGCCGTTGACCTGCCACGTGGTGCTCGGTGCGCGCCGGGGGGAGCGCGAGGGGGCGGAGGCTTTTCCGTAATGCGATAAATGCGTACGATGCCTACGCGCCCGCTAGCTGCTGCTCTCGACGCGGACTTTTCACAGCCGCGGAGGCTTTTCAGCGTCGAGGATCGCTCGAGTTACGCAACTTTTGCGGAGCAAAATCGATAGCGCGATGCAGCGGCCGGGGCCCGTTGACCTACATAGGGCGCGGCCGCTCTATTTACTTGCGAACGACTAGTTTGTTTATTGTTTTTATTTGCAAATTTTGGCCGTAACGCGCCCAGAGCTAGCCATCTTTTTCAGTCGATGGCAGCGCCCTCTTTTCTTTGGCATTACACTGTACGATGATTTTTGCCACAAAAATATATTTTACTTTGAAAAAATACTACCTGGCTTACGAACAACTATTACGCCAGCTTGCTTGTAAAGTATAGACAGGTGAAAGAAGAGTATATAATGTTTAAATTGATACAATAATTTAAAAGCATCTGCTAAGAACGGAGTAACTTTTGGGGGTTTCAGTGTCTTGTAAATCTAATTATGATTATAACGTCTCAAAGTGACTCGTTATAGCTGTCTTCGATGTATGTTGTTGAGATTAGATACTGCACTGAAGAATTGTACCCCTGTCATTAACATTTATTTCGTGCTCCTGGAAATAGCATTCGTTATCTTGCAGCGAGACGACCGACTCGCTTCAATATATTCCGCAATATTGGAAATTAGGTCATCGATTATTGATTGATTTCATGTAAAATAGTGCATAACATGAAATAGGAAACTACTGCTGATAGACATGTTCTTTGTATGCTTTTTTCTAAAAAAATATTGCTCAAACATTCCCAGCTATATTAGAAGCACCATCAAATCCGACGGCAATAATATTATCACAACGTAAGGCAAGAGCAGGCAGCTCTCATCAATAGTAGCTGCATTAGGGTAACTATATAACTGAACACATGACGAGAGAACACACGACTATTGAACGCACAACAGCTGAACACAGCGACAATTGTACACAATCCGCAAAGTTGGAAATATAATGAATAATATAAATTATAAAGCATTCATTTGGATCATTTATCCATCATGATTGTATATTAAAAAAAAAAATTAATATTATTTCTGAGAGCAACAAACATTTATATTTAGTTTCAGTTGATCATGAAATAATGACTATATAAAATTTATTTTTATCACAAAATTACTGATATTACTATCTGTATAATAATGATTCAATATTTTTTCGAGAGTCACAAACGTTTAAACTATGTAGTCAAAAATGACTCAAATGAATGCTTTAGAATTTCTTTTTTTAATACCATTTCAAACTATTTTTGGAATGTGCTCAATCGTTGGTGTGTTCAATAATCTATGAGTTCACTTATCACTGTGTTCAACTGTCGTGCGTTCAATAGTCTGTGTTCTGTCATGTGTTCAGATATCATGGAAACCTGCAATGGTCCAATAGAAATTGTCAAAAAATTTTCCACAGAAACTTTATCTTCCAAAACTCTTAATATTATAGCTCTATTACTGACATGTCGATGTAAGTTCTCCCGAAATACATAGACAATCGCTAAAAACAAGATTGAGGCTGTACGGGGATGCTCGGAAGACATCCCGCTTGAATTTTGTTTGGTCGAAAGGCAGTACTTTTGCAGTAGTTGCATAATGTTTAGGTTTTCTTTCGATCCCATTCGGGATTTCGCTATCATATGATGCGCGAACTGACGTAAGACTGACAGTTACGATCGAGTAACAACTATTGTCGTTTTCCGTCATCACTGATCGTTTATGGAGACGGATAATGTAAATTATAGAAGAATGATGGGTGAGATATGGTAGCAGTCGGTCATGCTCCGTATACCTGAAGCTGATACGAATTCATTACGAATACTAAGCTACTCATTTAAACTGAAAATAAAAATCACGGGAGTGAGAATCAAAAGCACATCCTAGCCCCACCTCACCAAGAGAAGAAAAACAAAGGTCATTTGGGATTTTTTCCCCGAGGGAGCTAAAAAAAGGTCATCACAAAAGAGTAGGTACACGAGAAGATATCGATATTGTGTTAAATATAATCAAATGGCGCTCTCATTCGGAGTAAATGCCGCCCCCGTTTGAAGTAATTGACGCTTCTTTTGGGGCTGGCACCCCGGGTGACCACCTATAGCCCGCTCCTCGGGCTGGCCCTGACCGTTGATCTCTTTTCTTATGAAAGGCATACATCCTCACATATGCTCAGGGGCTGACCAAGGGATTGATTGAATGAATTATTGACCAGACGATTTGAATAAGGTGACCAGATTTTGAAAATATCAAAGGAGGACACTAAATAAAGGTCACCGCAGACATTTTTGTTCGTAATCAAATAAAAATGTCTTGGTGCCTTATTTTATATCCCGTTGCATCGAGAGGCATCATTGAGAGGCACCGTCGTTTTGTAATAATAGCTTCGATCGTATAAACCTCGTTTACATTAATTGCAATGAGTCATATGATTATCGTCTTATTCAAAAACTTACCTTAAATTTGACACGTACGGTTGGTTAAACAATATTTTTAGAAATATTGGCAATATTCCGAAACGTTAGTACAAATAATAATAACAAATTATACATTATTTTTATCATTTGATGGTTTATTATTTCGATAAATATGCAAATTTGCAGTGCATATATTTACATATATTTCGAGAATTAAATATTATTCAACCTGTGGCAGCAATAACTAATTTTGCCCATCATGCCATGTTTTTAATAACATTATTGTGACAGACGTCTATTAGTTTTTATATTATTTGCACCTTCTTAGTAATCATTTATAGGTTATTTTATTTCAAACCGGCGAGTTTTCATTATTACATTTGCTTCGATAGCCTTGTTTATGCGTAAAGTTATAGTTGGGATTATTTGGGAATTGGTATCTCTACTGTTATCGTTAATATTATACAGGCATCCTGTGCCGTGTCATAATGCTTAAAGGTGCTTCTCCCTTTCCGCGATGTAGTATTTATGAATTTCTCTCCAACAAATTGCGATTTACCCAACACGTACTGGACGGTTGATTCTTTGTAAATATATTTCTCATGCCTAAAAATGAACGAAATACTGTTAAAATGTACTTTGTTTTGTTTTACAAATAAAATAAATCAATTCGCCATCAGATACCGGCGTTTTTATCGATGCGATTCTTACAAGAATCTTTTTAGATTTTTAAAAAGAATACGGCGCAAAAAAAGTTGTTATGGCCAAACTATGAATTTAAAAAATCATCCCTGGTCAGTGAACTCGTCGTTAGGGCCGCCGCGGTGTCGCTTCTTTCGCGGGTCGTTCGAAGTGATTTCGCTCGATGGACGTCCTGATCTCCTCGGCCGCCTCCAAGCGGTATCCCTCGGTCCCATCCTACATCCGCGTCACCCAAGGCAGTCGAAGGCGAAGTAAGTTTCCGCGTTTCCGATTCGATCCCCGAACCGCTAGTCCCAAGCGACGACGTCGACGACCGAGCCGGCTCCCGGGGGCGGAGGCTGCGCTCCCCGTTTCAAAGGTCCGCCGCGCGAGAGGGCGCCGCGTCGTAACATTCCGAATTGTGCTTCTCACGCATTTTCCGCCTTTTCGAAAATTCGGGCAATCCGCCATTTTGGAAACACACGCCATTACGAAACTGACCTGCGTTTATTTTTTCAGTCACCTATCCGTTCTTCTTGGGACGCGATGATAAAGTAACCGGAATGGTGCCCGGAGGACCCGGTGAGGCTGCGACCGATCACGCGGCGCTGTCTTCTGCAGGTAAATTCTTCAGTCGAAAATTCGAGCCAGTGGTTCTCAAACTATTCCCAGACGGAACTAAAGTTGCACATACCGGCAACGACTGAAAGTACTATTTCTATCGAAATATATCTAAAATGCGCTTCCGTTCTATTATATCTAAATCTTGGTTTCCTCGTTCAATGATATTTTTCAACATTTTTTTTCTATGGGTTTGCATATAAATGTAAAGTATTATTTAAACTCGACATTTGACCGTAATGTGGTAAAAATAAAAAGGTAGTTAGCACATACCTTATTCTTACATCTGTTTACTGTTTACTCTTTTACGGCTCGGCATAATTTGTAAACACAATAATTATTTTCTGTCCGAACGCATAATTGTATGTGCATAAAATTATTTCATACTCATTCAAATTTGACAATACTGCAAAAGAACATGTTCAATAGAAAAATGCAATAAATCTTTCCTAGACAATAATACATTTTTTAAATGTTTTTATTTGTATTCCAAATTAATTTCTACCAAATTTTCAAACTATATTAATTGCTACGATAATATAATATAATAACAATATAATTTATTCAACGAAACATATGTAATCAAAGCTAATTTGTATATTCACGGTTTATACATAATTAAAAAAGATAAAGTAAAAAGATTCGATTGTCTCATAGAATAAACTTGAAACCAGAGAAGGCCCTTTCGACACTTACTCGTGTTGCCGGAGCTCCTAAAAACCATTGCAATTTTATATAAATGAGAATATGTATTTTTATTTTCCTCCCAAAATTCTAAAATATCTTTTTTTCTGACTAGCATTTGTACATAGTTAAAGTTATTCAATATAAATTCAATGTCCATATCTGTAGAAGTAGGAAGTCTCTACTGCCAATTATTTACTTCATCGGACATTTCAATAGAGCTATAGTCTATTTATTTTCAAGAGTCAGTGCGCAAGAACATTGTTTAACGCGTAATCAAAATGTGCTCTTAAATTTCTGCCTTGTGCTTGGTCGTTCTCAATGAAACGATTGATCTTACGGCGAACGACCAATCACAGGGCAGAAATTTAAAAGCATGTTATGATTACGCGTTAAACAAAGTTCTTGCGCACTGACTCTTGAAAATAAATAGACTATAGATGATTGTTCATTTGTGATTTCACTTTTTGTGACTGCGTGTTTGAACATGGATCAAACCGATATTTTTTCGGTTCAGCTCAGGTTTTCGTTCGTATCCTTTACCGTCGATTGATTTAACTTTTATATTTTTTTTATTTATGTAATTCCGCATGAGTAGAAAATTACTCATTCTGCGGTTACAATTCTAACCAATTAACGCTTCATATTTAATGAAGCGTCAATCGGTTAGAATTATTATTATATATTATACATATGTATGAGATGGAACCGACACTTCCTTACACTGATTTCAGTTTTTTGGGTATGATCAATTTAAAATAATTTGCTGTCAGTTATTTTTTATTGATTATGTTCTATCTTATATTTGTAAATTTATATATTATAATTAAAGACTGATGTACCTGTAATTTTTAAATAGCATATACAATTTTATTTTTATGCTACAGAGCTTTAAAAACTTAGTTTAAATGTAAAATTATACATTGATTTCGATAGTTGAATGAGTTTATTTTGTTATTATAACACATTTTATCTGATTCTGAATCAGTGTATAATTTTCATTATATACCTGATCACTTTTTTTATTATTAAATCTTCCATTGTATCATGACTGACATGAGTACAAATCATTACAATAAAGTAAACACAATCAATAACTACATACTAAGTAGTGAGACATCAGATTATATCTGTTTTATTAATTATAATTTATTATTATAGTTTACAATTGACAGATCTCACTGCAAAACCTAGCTCGATTTTTAAATTTATAATTCATGAGGTTAGGAAAATCTAGGAAAACGTAGTCTGTGATGGTCGATAAAAATAATAATTGTATTTTATTCACTTATTCTGATCCTCCTGACGTTGATTCGAATCCAAGTCTTACGGGTATTAGTTTAATTTCATTTTCTATATATTTATTTATTATATTGACTTATACCACTGATCCATTATACCAACTTGTCACAAGAAACCGTAAAAAATATGAAAAATTATCTAGCAATATAAAAAACAATATTTGGTATATAAAGCACTCTTCGAAGGAGATATACATGATAATATCAAGATTTCTATTGTTATACATACACCTAAAATAAAAAATAGTAAAAGGTTGAAGAAATGAGACCAATTAACATATTTCCTTGTATGGAAGAAGTAGTAATCAAACAATTAAAGGATCTTATTGTTTCATAACATATTCTATGTGAATGACAATCGGGGTTATGTACAAAATCATTGGAGCACTTTTCTTGGATTTTAAAAGAGCTTTCGTAACATAAGTATAATATTGAAGAAATAAGTGATTATATGTATAAGTGAAATAGTGTTAGGATGGTTATTAAAAAAAGTTATTTAAAAATGATAAAAATACAAAAAAGTAAAAATAAATTATGCTTATTCCAAAGTGAAATTAATATTTCAAGGTGTGCTACAGGGGTTCAAATTAGGACCATTGTTGTTGATAATATATATTAATGAGCTCATTAATAAAATAGAAAAATTACGACACTAATTTATGTTGTAGATAACTTAAATAATGAATTAAGCATAATAGAAAGAAAGTAATTGTAGATAAAAGAATAAATTTAAAGAAACATTGTATTACATAATCAAAAACATTGGTAGAAAAATAGATATAATATCTAGGATGAGAAATATGTTTTATATTGCCTTACTTAAATTATTGTGCAACAATATTATATATGCTTAATAATTTAGATAAGACGATGTTGCAAAAATTACAAAATGGGGCAGTGAGAGTAGTTTTAAATAAAAATAGATTTACTAATTGTAGAAGATTGAAAGATTTGAATGGAAGTTGGAAAATAATCAGTATTTTAATAAATATTTAATAAGAAATACTAATGTACATTGATTTAATACTAGAAATACTGATAATTTAAGGATAGATATGTACAAGAAAAGGGGAATATTGTACAGAGTTTAAATTTGTATAATCACAATATATAATCAGCAATAATAAAAATGTAGCAAGTTTCCTCAGTGGTATAAAAAAAACCCTTCTTGCATTAGGAGATGAATTATAATATTAAAGTTGTTTTTTTTATATTCTGTTTATGTTATATTTTATATGTATGTTTTGACTATAAACAATTAAATAAATAAGAAAAGTACTATGATAACAAAAATAATGATTATGTGAAAAGATATTGAACAATAATTATATATAAAATTTTACTTTTTAAATCTATATTTATAATCTTGATCCTAAAAATTAGTTCTAAATCATTTAAATAGTACTGTATCAGTAAAAAATAAAAATCAGTCATAAAAATTAAAAAAAAATCATGCAACTTTACTTAATTATTACGTAATACAATGTATATAATAATAAAATATTAATCCTGTTATATATACATACATTTTATTTTAAGTGTTAAACTTTTTACTGTTTTTTCAATAAATGATTCGACAATGTGTATAAAACGCGACTATCAACGTAAACTAATACAACTGATGTCATAACGAAGTATTATATTTTATTGGCAAAAAGGTATACAATTGTACAGTGTAATAGCCGTAATTATTTCGTGGCTTATTAAACGATTGAACCTTCATCTTCCCATTACATTTTGTTTATTACAAATCCTAATAAAATAACTCATTAACATTACATATAACAAGCAATATCTTTCGAGAATCATGCATTGTGTTCGAACTGTCTTGAATCGATTTTACGTTAGCGTGTACAATTGTTTTAACGCTAGCGTAATAATTAACTATTTATTGCAATGACGATAACCTTATCGTAACTCAATTTTCTATCATTTTAGGTTTATCGGTGATGGTGGGAGGTTCACCGGCGAGATCGTCTCCTACGAGCGGCGGCTCGGAACCTAGTACCGAACGATTTTCACGGAAAGTGTTCGTCGGAGGTCTGCCCCCGGATATCGACGAAGGTATTGTTTTTTTTTTATTTAGTGCCGCACAAGGCGTATTATTAGAACTAATCGATCCGTTTGATATGAATTACAGATGAGATTACTTCGTCGTTCCGGCGATTCGGCGCGCTGGTGGTCGACTGGCCCCATAAAGCCGAGAGCAAAAGTTACTTCCCGCCCAAAGGATACGCTTTCCTTTTATTTCAAGTATGATTACAATTATTTACGAATAAATAGACAACGTCGGATTGTATTAATTATGCTCGTTTTTGCGGTAGGACGAGTGTTCCGTTCAGCAATTGATGGACGCTTGTATAACAGACGAAGAGAAGCTGTATTTGTGCGTTTCTTCGCCGACGATCAAAGATAAACCGGTACAGATTCGGCCGTGGAGACTCGGAGACGCCGACTTTGTCCTCGATGCGAGCATGCCGCTCGATCCTAGGAAGACTGTATTCGTCGGCGGTGTTCCTCGTCCGCTCAAAGCCGGTGAGTATTTTTAAATAATTGAAATAGGCAGTTTTAGTGCTTACAAGATATTAATAATTAAATACAATTTCAGTCGAGTTGGCGATGATCATGGACCGTCTGTACGGAGGCGTATGTTACGCCGGAATAGATACCGATCCAGAATTGAAATATCCAAAGGTATGAAGCCATAGAGTCCCCTCCGATTCTGTCAATAGAGAATTGTGCACGTTTATAATTTATTTTAATTCTGCCATAGGGTGCCGGTCGCGTTGCGTTCAGCAATCAACAGTCATACATAGCTGCCATATCTGCCCGTTTTGTTCAACTTCAACACGGTGATATTGACAAAAGAGTAGAAGTGAGCACGCTCGACTACGAAACGGTATGCCAACTCTTTTCTCGTTTATTAATGATATTAATGTTTCATTTCAGGTTAAGCCGTACGTATTGGACGATCAAATGTGTGATGAATGTCAGGGTGCGCGTTGTTCCGGTAAATTTGCTCCGTTCTTTTGTGCAAATGTTACCTGTCTACAGGTAAGTTTTTTTTATTTGCGTACAAATAATGGAAGTTTTCAAGATTAACGGATTGATTGTTATATATAATTTTCAGTATTATTGCGAGCATTGTTGGGCGGCTATTCATTCTCGACCCGGAAGAGAGTTCCACAAACCGCTGGTCAAGGAAGGCGCGGAAAGACCGCGCGCTGTGCCCTTTCGTTGGTGTTAGCCACTCGTTAAGTTCAAACGCGACACGCGGAAACTCCAAACCGTACTGTTTATATCGAAATCGATTTGAATCGGCAACGTTTTTGACTAGGAAACCTAATTAATAATGGAATTCTTATACATATATATACCGGCTATAGGAAATTTTATAAACGGAAACTACTAGCAAATACATCGTAATTTATTACTTTTAGTGTACACTTTTATATACGTCTAGTTTTAAAGACAAGTCGATAGGTGTTTCTCTCTCGAATTTAAACTATTGAAAAAAAAGTATTATTATCGTTCACCTCTTGAGATATTTCCATTTTTTTGAATAACGTTTGTTAAAACTTAACGATAACTTTAGTTTAAGTGCGACTAAACCTTGTTTTCTTTTTATAATTTTGTGTTAACGTTTGGTGTCAAAAAGGTTTCCCAGTTCACATCGGTTGACTGTATTGAAAAATTGAATTAGTTCCTCGATCGCTTAACGAGTGCGGTGATCTTTGTGCAATAGTTCAATGAGAAGTCTTCTTAGAAGATGATTTTACGATTACACTAATTATTATTACAATTATTATATTCTTAATTGATTAAACTTTGTTACGTATGTGTAATTTAAAAGAATTGTTGATTTTAAAACATCACTAGATTTAATTGAACCAAAAAAAGAGTATAGATTTGATTACTGTTTAGCGTGATCGAATCGAAACGGTGTCGAATAAGCTGACTGACTCGTCGGTTCGCTAGAAGAAACTCGTAATAGGGAATATTTTTTTGATACCGGGATCGTAAAGTGCAAAGACGCCGGTTCGGATATGATCCGGGCCAAGACGATGAATTTTTGTGTTTTTGATTTTTGACTCGTCGAGACGGCTTTTAGTTGTTTGTTATATTTTTTTCGTCACATCCGTTGTTTGTTGCTAAGTATTACTATATAAGTTAGCGCTTTTGACGATTTTGTAAGAGCCGCTCCGTAAGCTATTGACTGTTTCAGCGCCGAGCGGCGAAATGATGAAATCATTCGATTGTAAATTATTCGTTGAAACTATATGATGTATAGGCCATTATGTGCAATAATATGTATTTAAAAATTGAGTGCGGAATGTCTGATTTTTGCAAAAACTATTTTTAAAATCGTGCGATTTTAAAAGACTTATGAATACGTTGTTCCGTGCGAGTAAGAATATGTTGTTTATTTAATTGAAAATGAATTTCTTTTATTTTTTTTTTTGTTAAATTTTGTGAATTTAATATATTTTTTAATTAGAAGGTAAAGTGTTGTGACACTGTTTTCGAACTAGACGAAAGAGTATTTAAAATGTATGTATGATACATATGTATTTTTTAAAAATTGTGCAAAACTTAGGCGAAATTGATATTCGAATCACAATCACAAACACACACGCGCGCGTTGTGATCGTATTTTTTATGTGACATAATTTTAATGATCGCATATTATTATAGTTAAAAAAAGGTAAATAATTATAAAAATGTGCAAAACGCGATTATCGGATCTGATTCATAATCACCTTTTGTAGTTTTCGGTGTTTTTTCGGGCGGATTTTTGTATTTTTATATTTTTGTATTTCGCCGTCGATCGCTCTTAGGTGTCTACTGTATATCTCTCGTATCTCAGCTCATTATAATTTAAAAAAAATATATAGTTGAAATTAACGTAGGGATAAATTAAATTATTAATTAATATTTATTATTATATATATATATGTATGTGAGATATATGTATATGTATATATGAAATATACACGTTCATATTGTAAACACTCGTGCAATCACACACGCTCGCGCTTTATTTTTTATTTCTTGAAATAATAACAGTAGCAACGTGGCATTTTAACGATTGTATAGTGTATTGTTGCCATGCGGCTGTTGCAAAATTTCAGTTTTCTTTTGCAAAATTGAGTTTGGAACTGCCGCTATTTTTTCAATTACTTGTGGTATTTTATCGTTTCATATTTATAATATTCCTTTGACGATGTATTCCTTTTTATTTTGTAATAATTGTAACCGACTATTTTGTAATATTTTAACGATATGATTTTATTTTGTGACCGTTTTGCAAAATTAGTTTTAAATTATTACATTCGTTTTTTTTTTTAATTTATGATTTCTCCTTGTCCACTGTTTATGTGTATTCGTTGTTATTAATTTCTTTTTTTTTCTTCTTATGAATATAAATAATTAAAAACAACTATATTTAAAATGTTTTGTTTTTTGTAGTTTTGTATTTTTTTAGAGATTTTTATATTAATCGTTATTATTTACGCATGTTTTTATATTACTATTATTATGATATACACACGTGTTCACATGACGCGTCCGCGTGTGGACGCGTTCCTATACATACAAACGCATCTAGTGAATTTTTGATTTTTTTTATTAGGAAAAAATATATTTTACCCATTTGATTTTTTTATATAAATATTATATAATATTTTTAATAATATATTTTACATGTTGTTTATATATATTTATTTTTTTATTATTTCTTCTTATCCGTCTCTCCTCATCCTTATTTTAACAAAGACAGTATAAACAGGGTAAATCGGAACGAACGAACGGGAATGTGTTTTTTCGTGCTTTTGTAAATAAAGTTTTGATTTTAAAAGAGACTTCCATTGAATGCCACATCAAAAATTAGTCGTCAATCCCTCACATGTGATATGTTTTTTTATTTTAAATCCGTTACTCGTGACTTAGGTAATTTTGTAAAGACTCGATAGGTAACAATTAAATAGAAAAATTGCAATAGGGTTAGTTAAATAATAAAGCGTGACTTTGACTAGTCGAATTAATGTATAATGTACACACATAAACTATGACACACCCACACATTCTCTGTAAATTAATATTTAAAAGGTTCGCATCGGCTAAGACCGCACCATGATTCTGTCACGATTCGACATAACAGCCGATGATTTGTATATACGTATATATAATATATCTCGTAAATCAATACGTCCGTCACGGAAAGAGTGTGACCGACGCGCAGTTTATTTTTTAAACGCGGTTCGTCACACTGACACGTACGAACGTTAGTAAAATTTTGTATAAATATGAAAAAATACATATTGCCGTAGGATATAAATTTAAATAAATAATTTTTTCAATGTAAAGTATTTTTTAAAAAGACTTTTTCGCTTGACACACCGCTCTTGGACGTTTTCTGTTACGGAACGGCATCGTGATTATTATTAAAAACGGAGCCGTCGCACGCACGTTTAACGTTAAACGTGAATCTGTAATATATTTATATAATAATGAATGAATAGCTCAATTATCTAAAGAGAATAATTAATGTTTATTAGTGTTTTTAATTATGACATTATTTTTTCTATATGTATATTATTAGGCTGTAATATAATGAAATTGTAACGTGTTTGAATTTAAAACCGTCGGAGGATTATTAAATAAAATGTTTATTTTGCATAATAAATGTTTAAATAACTTTCCGGGAGGACAGTTCGAGTTGTGGAGACCTTGCAAAACTTTTCATGTCGTACAGCCTAATTTACATGTTTATATATCGTGAATTGTTAGCGTGTTAAATATGGACGTCGAACGCCGAATCAAACGAGCGTTCGGCGCTTAAATGTAATGTAAAGTTTTTTCTATCGTTTTTTTAAAACGTACCCGTAGCTTCTTTCAAAAGTAAATAAATAAAAAAATGCGTTATGTGTGGAATTAAAAATTTCCTCTGAGATGTAACGTCGTTAGGTTGCTATTAGATAATCTTTGACTAACTTTTTATATTTTTATATTTCATGTTAATTAATTTTAGTGTACATTTCACACGGTTCGCGCCGGTCGACGGGTTGACACAGAACCGAGACCGTCGGCGTCATCGATCACGATCGAGTGACTTATACAATAATCGAAGCACCTGACTATTATAATTTTGATTAGTTTGCGTGACGTGTGATACGAGTAGGTGTAAATTGTCTACACGTTAGCTTTTTTCATTGATAATTTTGTCGTATGTTCAGTATTCAATCGTCTTCGACTGGGCGCGTTTTTCGTTTAGGACAAACGGTCGCATAACGAAGACTTATAAAAAGCAGGGGTGTATTGTATATACATAAAAGAAAAAAAATCGGTCCTACGAATATTTCTAAATTTTTCTATGCAATAATTTTCGTTGTCGAACGTAGATTTTAATCGATTTGTCCACCGTCGGAGGAATGTATCGCTCGATTTAGGTATATGTAGTGCTGTGACGTGAAATATAAACGTAACGAAAAAACATTCAGTATGATCTTTTCATTAACGACACGGTTTTTCTAGCGAAAAAAGATATCTTTAGTGAATTTAAAATTTAACGATTAAGTGAAATATTTATATATATATAAATATTGGCCGACGGACGAGATTTGATACGACATTTTTGGATGAATATTTAAAAAAAATTAATACGCCAATTTTTGAACAGTGTAATGTAAGCGGGTTTTTAGGGTTTTTTGGGCACTTTTATATTTGTATTCTTTGTGTAAACTTAAAGCCTTAATCGGATCGACGCGACGGTACGTTTTTTTTATACATATACGACGATGACGAGACGAGCGCGTAACACGTTTGCTAAACGTCGCAGAGCCGATGTTTATATAATACATATAAACATTTTTTATATTATTATAAATAAATAAATTTAAAGAATACTTGAAATTCGTATCAATTTTTTAGAAATTTGAATTAGATGGAAATTTAAAAAAAAAATCAAAAGAACTGCTTACCAAAAAATATTTAATGAATATTACGAGTATTCTTTGTGTAGCAAAAATGATTTTATAAGAAATATATATATATTGAACGACGAAAATTGCAAACAAAAAAATCAAATAAACGAATAAACAAAACAAGACCAATTGGCAAAAAGCGTTTTGGAAAAATAATAGAATAAATTGATATTAGTAAAATTTTTGATATTGTATCCCCACTCCCCAAATTTCTACTAGTTCTCTTTTTTACATTATTATCATTACTATTATTGTGAACGCGATGCTTATTGCAGCGCTAATTAAAAAAACAATGCTGATGAAAACATTTGTATTATAATTATATAAATAAATATATATTGAAATTATCACTCTTTTTCAATAAAAATCCTTTGGTATTTTATTTACAATGACAAAAAATCCATTCCAAGACCTCAATTTATACAAGTTCTCTGAATCGACAGAAGTGTTACTTATACTTTGAAGTATGGTGATGCACGTCTGTCACTCTAGCGAGTGTACCGGTGGACTAGAAAGTACTGAAATTGCGTAAGTTCTTAGTAAATAAGTAAGTATTGACATTAGAACTTGTTCTACAATATTGCTCAACAAGAAAATTAGGCGGTCAAATCTTAAATATGACTTTGAGAAGTTGAAGACGGAACACCTTTTTCTTAGGAGTGTCATGATACGATTCACATCAAGTTGTATGTTGCTAAAGATTTCTTTAAACTATTGAAGGGCTCCGTGACAATTAAATTACTGTCAAAGAATTTCAGTTCTGAACGTCTTCTGATGCCGTTGTCAATACGTCCACATTAGCCGACTCACCTATGGCTGATTATGTATTATTTTTTACCATTGTGAAGCATTGCGTTAGCCGCTTAGATCACGAGGTACTTAATTTAATTTAAATAAATAAATTAGAGAAGGAATATAGCCTCACCTTAATTTCATGGATTTTGGCAAAATTGTTTCATATCAAAATTGCAAAGTCTTAAAATATTATAAATTTAGCAACCATATTCCTTTTTTATTTTCCTATATGTATGTACATTTTTATATATTAATATAATCCCATTTTTAACAAAAAATAGCAGTGGATTTAATTGCAAATATTTTGGAACCAAGTTTTTGATAGATGACATCTTGGATTCACACAAAGGGGACATCTGCAAACAAAACATAATCGATTACGTCATCCAATAGTATTCTTAGTAATTTATTAAAAGTAACCTATTTGTGAACTGGTTTCCTAGTCGTATTCCAGAAGACAAATGTTTACTGGCGATGTCAGTGAGAGCTTCGATGAACAACGGATGATCATTCGGAGCTTCCGCTCTTTCGATCTGTTCAACGCCGACCTAAAAATAAAGCACCATTTTAGAATGAAAGATAATTTTTATTTAAATAATTTTTATGTAATAACCTCTTTAGCCAAATCTTTACAGTATTCAATATCTAGCTCGTGCAGAGTCTCAATGTGTTCGTTGACGAACGCAATAGGTACGAGGATTAGGTTTTTTCTTCCAAGTCTCACGTAGCCCTAATATTGAATAATTAAAAAAACTGATTATCAGGTACACAGGAAAAATTGCTATTGAGGTTTGTTTGTCTGTGGAAATTTTAGAAAAGTTCGACCGAAACAGACTTTTTACGTAATGCACCTATACTCCGATTTCTAACCTATATCATTGTGACGTTTTGATTTTGACTAATATTAAAATGATTATTTCGTAATAATATACGTAATTTTAAAATTTTTAATGACTAATTTTTAAAAATGTTTACATGTAGACTGAGCGTACATCATAGGAGTATGAAGATTATTTTGTATCACATTTATATTTATGAGATTAAGAAAAGTTAGTAAAGTTTAACACTAGATTTACGGCACCCGTCAAATTGACGGGTTTTTGATTTGTATAAGAAAGTATTTTTTCTAGGTTTTTTTTACGACTTTTTATATTTAAACAATGCAAGTATATTAACACTATTTTTATTTTTGAAAAATCTAGTCACTATATACTTATTTTGAATGACGCCCTGCAAATTGATGGGTTTATACCCATAAACCTAGCATTAACCCTTTACGTGCAGAATTAAATTTCATAAAAAGTCACGAAATGAGTCAATTATCCAATAAAAAATGAAGTTGAAGATATAATTACGATTTTTTTATTTGTATATGGTTATTCCTTTATGCATGTATATTTACCTTCAAAATTAAAAAAAAAATGAATATCTATTTTGAAAATTAAAAGTCTGCCTCCTTCTGCAAATTCCTTTCCTCTTTCTTGCATGATGAGGGCATGATATTGCACACTTGATAATTGCGTTGGTATTTTTTGTCCTCATACTTCGTCGGAAAATGCTAGCCTATCAATATTCGACTTTTCGTTGGGTCCTTTATCTTTTTTCCTCTTCTATATTATATATAATATATTCAAACATATATTGCACATGTGGAATTCATTGGAATGACAGATCTTTGACTAAAAAAAATTGGGTCACTCTCCCCAGAGCTCTTGTGATGTACAAAAAAATAACATGTGTTCTGATTCTTGGTAATAAAAGTAATTAAATGAGGGTAGAAAGCCATTGGAACATAACATCATAAAAACATCATTATACATCGTAAAAAAAATATGTGTTAAATTTGAGACAAAGACCTGCTTTATAATATTCTGATATATACGCTGCTCCTCCCACTTAAGAGATACATTTTTTCTTGACTGTGAGATATATTCGCTTCTCGCACTTACGGGACATGCGACTTGAAGCGGATTTATCTGCTACTCGCACATAATCGCAATGGTTAATCCTAGGTGATCGATCGGTATTAATTAATAAATATCATTTATTTGTAGAAAATTAAAAAATCTTATATTCACATGAGATTTGAACTCTGGCTCTCAGCAGTAGGGGTGGGGGCAGGGGGAGGCATTTGCCCCTTCCTTGAATTTGGCAAGAAAAATGCATGTGACTTAATGAAATACTATGAAATCGAATTATTAAAAAAAACGATCAATGACTGGTCAACTTTTGCTTCTGCTTCCCATGTAAAAAGCTGAAATGAGGTCCCTGATTCTAAACTGGAAATTCTCAGGTTATCCCTCAAAGGAAATCTAAAAAAAACAGTCTCAAATCTATCCCGAAAATATTTAAAAAAAAATGTTATATTTCACCGGTATATAGATATATATTTTTACCAGTGAAAAAGTAATTTATCTGGTAGGTCATTATATGATTTCAACTTTTCCATATGTAGTAATATATACGTTTACATACTTATCATTATTTATTTACGTGCAATGTATAAATGTTACAGTGAATGAGTTTTTATCACTAGTGAAGTCCAAATACATTTTCACCAATATATTAATATTTCTATTAGTGAAAATATAATTTCACTGGCATTTAAATCATATCAGAATATATTTTAACTAATAGATATATGTTTTTATTAGTGAAAACATAATTTATCTGACATATGCTAGTGAAATTATTAGGTAATTCAACTCTGCTCATCTCCAAATTCAAGGAAAGGCAAATGCCCACATGCTCCCTGAATTTACGATTTTTAATTTATTAATACTGATTGATCACCTTTGATTAAACATTCCTAGAAATAATTCGCATACTTCTGTGATGTACACTCAGTCTACGTGTAAGAAAATTTAAAAATAGGAAAATCACTAATATTATTACGAAATAATGATTATAATATTAGTCGAAGTCGAAACGACGCAATGACATAAACATACAAACATATATGATTTCACTGAAACAGTTAAGGCTCGGGCACACAGAGAGCGATCTGTCGCGGCGGGAAGCGATATCTGACCGCGGCGACAGACGATCTGGTTGTATTATGCGATGTTGCATCAGTTCTGTCAGACAGAACGCGGAGCACGAGTGTGCCCGAGCCTTTAGTGAAATTATATTCATACTAGTGAAAATATATCTTCACAGAAAAATACACATTCGATTAAATAACCAACGGTCTCATTAAGAATAAACAGAGTAACAAGAATTATATAAAGTAATTTATACCTTAATTGCATCATCAGTATATGGCTCTAACCACGGCAAAGGTCCAACTTTCGATTGCCATACTAATTGATATGGATTGTTTATTCCGGCGTCTTTTAGGGCTTGAACGACACAAAGCACAGTAGCTGCTACTTCACTGGGGTAATTATCTCCTCTTCTTACAGCCTTTGGCAATTAAATAAACATCAATATATGTCAAAAATAATTACTTAAGCATAGAAAACAATATTACCTTTAATGGCAAACTATGAGCGCTATATAAAATCACAACTTGATTCCGAACCGATTCGGGAAATTTGAGCAATTTGGCTTTGATTCGATCGGCGAATACAGCAGCGAGCAACGGATGAGTAGCCCAACGGTCGATCACGCTGAACTTCATATTCTCAGGTATTTTTCTGTTAAAAAATATAATTTATTTTACATTTATTTATGTAGAAATTAAATTGAAAATCATACTTGTTCTTGTAATGATCGTAAATAGCATTGAAGCTAGATCCAGAAGTTGCACAACTGTATTGAGGATACTGTGAAAATAGTACCACATTCTCAGCCCCGTCTCTAAAATATTGTTAGTATAATAAAAAAATAGTACTTTATGATAATGCTAATAATCTATAGCATTCGAGACATACTTTTCAACTTCTTCTAAAGTATCTCCCGTGATCGGAGTAACATATCGGAAAGCAACATATGGTTTATGGGGTGCTGTTTGAGGACTCGCCTTATCTAAGCTTTTGCAGAGTGCCTCGCCTTGCAATCGAGTCCATTTAAGAATTGGCGATCCTCCACCGATCTCTTCGTACTTTTTTTTGACTTCGTCCGTACGCCGTTGCGCAATCCACGGTCCTAATTTACTATAAACAAGCAATTATATTTTATACATAACCTCGCGTATATAATTACCGATACATACCTCTGAACTGGAAGTTGTATCATATCACGATCGGTCATGATTCCAAGTAAGAAATCGTGCACTTGATCTGTGGTCGTAGGACCACCCATGTTCATCATCACAACGGCCGTTTTAACTTTATCGGATAGCAATTTAGTCGAAGAAAAGTTTTTGACATGTTGGGCGATCGAATATATTTCAGATCTTTGATGAATTGTGTTATATGTTACTGAAAATTTTATAAATACATCAAATAAAAGATAAACGTATGTTTTTATATAGTGAATTATGAGCAACATACATATTCTTGTCATGAAGTTCATTTTTAGGTTATGTAATATATACTTTTCTTAAATAAAAATTGTTTTGATACACTTTTATGTAATAATTGCGATTTAAATGTATGTAAAACTGCTATATGTGACGATTAGCGTTCGATATTATTGAGTTGGCAGCACTACATTGCACGACACGCACACATGCTCATTCGCAGTTTGACGTTTGATGGAATGCTGCGCGCGCATCCATAATATGACATTTGTATATGCCAATAGATAAATGATGAACATGAATAAAAAATAAAGTTTTGTTATTTATTTTATCGATAATTTGCAAATTTTAAAAATGTTCATCTCTAAAATGATTAGTTCTATACACAAATTCAATAAATAATAAATCATTTTTTTTTTAAATATTATATTTCTTTATTTATTTTATTGATAATTTTCTATTAATGTAATGATAATATTTGTGAACACATCCTCATCTCTAAAGTCATTTCTAAAAACGAATTCGTCTAGATACGACTTGAATATACTTCAATTTTCTATATTTTGAGTCTTTGGATCCACGAAGTTTTGTTCGTGGATCACTACCGAGTGCTGATATATTCCCTGGTTGATCCTTTCAATGTTGGCATATGATGCCCATCCATCTGAGATAATATAGTTTCCACATAATGATAATGTGGGATCAACAAACAGTAATGCAATGCCAAACGTCAAACTTTGAATGAGTAAGTGTGTGTGCATATACGTGTAAGCTGGCTCTGGAGTGCTGCCAACTTGACAATATCGAACGCTAATCGTCACCTTAGATTAATTGTAAACGTCAAATGGAGTGATAATTAAATTTTTTTGGCCATAACAAGATAAAAATAGAGTAACAAAATAAGTAACAATAAATTAATTAAATTTGACCTAATAAAAAAATATTGTATTATTATTAAATTCGTTAAAAAGCAAATTATATATAGTTTAAATATTGCAAATACTTACATTTTATTCCTACAGTACTAAAATATTTTTTTTTTAAATATTATATTTCGATTTTGCACGAAAAAATATTAAAATTTTATTTTTGTTTCAAGCTAGGATTTTTCTTATAAAATTTCACTTTATAGCTTTGGTCCGATATCTTAAATTTAAAAAATATAAACATCATATTTCACATAGTTTTTCAGCATTCATACTTTGTATATGTCCCGTTTTTGCAAAAAATCGTTTTAGTCGTTTATCTTCTGGCAACTCCATTAATAACATTATTTACGTGTTATATAAATTATCATAACATTTATATTTGCGATAAGTAAGTAGATTACTTGTTATCGCTGCAAAATTGACAATAATAAACGCTGTTTACTGGCAACAGTACAGTCGACCCACATGTCAGTGCAATCTTCACGAACGCGCAATTGAACCACAGTTAGATAAAAACTCTGGTAATAAGTGTTGAACCATTTAAATTGTTTTAACTTTAGCTTTATCGCATTTTAGTGTTAAAAATATGCTGTTTTAGTGAATAAAACAAGTTTGACACCCACAAAGCCGATAATAAATATTGTTGCCATATATCATATTTTATTATTTTAATTTTTTTATTACACCTCTTCATATTAATAAAAATAAAGTATGTATTTTATTTAATAATTTATTTAAATATTGATTCTTAACAACTCACATTATTGATTAATTAAAAAAATATTTTACGTTTAACATAATTGGAAATATACACTTATATTATGCCTTATCATTAATTGTTTTTATAAATTTATTGCTCTTATCGATGCGCATTTGCCCTTCATTTCAGTATAGACACTCACCAGAGATGGATAAGTTCAACATTGAAGGTTAGTTAGTTAGTTATCGTATAAATTATTAAAATTTTGTTACCCTCATAAATTATTTATCTAATTTTTTGAAGCGGATCCCCACGTCAGATATAATCCACTGAAAGATGAATGGATTCTTGTTTCACCTCACAGAACTCTTAGGCCATGGATGGGGCAAACTGAATCGGAAGATACCGAAGGCGCTAAATCAGATTACAACAATCCGCTGTGTCCCGGTGCAACTAGGGGTAACGGAGAGGTAAATTATCTACTTAAATAAACTATGTATAATTAGTTTTATATTTATTTTTATTGATTAGGTCAATCCAATGTATGAATCGACATATGTGTTTGGTAATGACTTTCCAGCACTTATGAAAAATACGCCTGCCCCTCCTGAAGACATGGATCCATTATTCAGAATCGGTTCTGCTCAAGGAACTTGCCGGTAAATAATAAAACAATAGATTTATTGGTTAATTTGTGAATAATATCAATGTTTCAGAGTAATGTGCTTTCATCCTAATACTAATGTGACTATTCCAATTATGAAAGTTAACGAAATCAAATTAGTCATTGACGAGTAAGTTCACATAATATGGTAACGTGTATATAGATTTAAAATTTTATTTTTTGTATTAAGGTGGATCAATCAAGAAAAAGAGCTTGGTTCTTTATATAAATGGGTCCAGATTTTTGAAAACAAAGGTGCAGTCATGGGATGTTCCAATCCTCATCCTCATTGCCAAATTTGGGCATCGTCGTACTTACCGAACGAGCCAAAGGTTAAAGATAGGTTTGTGTTATAATAAAGCAATATAAACGAACTTTATAAACAGTATTTATGTTTCACTTTTTAGATGCCAAATGGAGTATTATCAAAAATATAAGCAATGTCTCTTGAAAGAATACGTTGAAAAGGAATTAAAAATGAAAGTTAGTGGTTTAAATCGTAATGTAAGCGAATACTTATTTATGAATTTGTATAACATTTCAGAAAAGAATCGTCGCAATAAACAGAGATTGGGTGGTTCTTGTGCCATTTTGGGCAACGTGGCCCTTTGAAAGTATGATTTTACCCGTCAATCACTATCCGAGGAGAATTCAAGATTTAACAGACGATAAGCGTGTGACTCTCGCTGTAATAATGAAATCAATAACTGCCAAATATGATAATTTGTTCAAGTGCAGTTTTCCTTACAGCATGGGATGGCACGGTAATGTTTGTTTAAAAGTTATTTTTTTAAATTGTAACCTGAAATTTAATCTGGAATGTTTATTATAATTGTATCAGGTGCTCCTACTGGTCCGACTTATGAAAAGGATGATGTTTCACATTGGTTATTCCATGGAATATATCTGCCACCATTATTGCGTTCGGCAACTATAAAAAAGTTTTATGTGGGCTATGAATTATTAGCTCAGGCTCAACGAGATTTAACACCGGAACAGGCTGCGCAACGTTTGAGAGAACAACCTGAAAAACACTATACTGAATGCTGAAAATTATTTTGAAAATATAATATTTTTTAGAATCAATGTTTTTTTAATAGGTATTTAAATACGTGCTTATTATGTTTATTAGTTGTAACATAACACATTTCAATAATATGATAAATAGGGCAAAAAATAGACATATTTTAAAATAAATATTAGATGTAGCTTGTAGTTTCATGAATATATTTTATTTTATCACTAAGCCTGAGTTTGCTTTGCTTTTTGGGGTTTAGCTAATTTGCTGATTTTTAAGATGAGAATTCACAAAATACAAATTTCCGAGTTAACTCGGGCAGGACCGGGAATAAGCTAAAGAGTATATCGCCTTGCCTAAAGCTTAAAGGATCTATCTTAAAGAACTGGAGTCCAGATGGAGTCTTCACAGTTTGAAAGCTTGAATTGCTTCGCTGTTGGGTGGGGTGAACTATCTGTTGCGTGTAGGGATACGCGTGCTTGTTAGTTCTTAGGTCTGAATCCAAAAACACGCGTGCTTGTGTAAAAGCTTTGTTGAGCTCGGCGTGGTCCGAACGCTTTGTAACGACGACCGGAGCCGACTGGTGTCAAAATTTGGGGCTTTCCCGAACGCCGTATGACGGCGTTCGCGAACGCGTACAAACGGCGAAACGGGCGTCAACACTATCTTTTTTACCTGATGTTTGAGATAGGTTGAGGCATGTGCACGTGGGCTAAATATTCTAGGAATTCTGCCCATCGCGATGGGATGCGCGAACTATTTATTTAAAATTCAGATTTAAGTTTAACATTTGTATTTTACGAATTAGCGATCGACGTACCGATCATTCCTGGTCAAACGGTTGGCGACCTTACCACAGTAAGACGGTGTTGAAAACACAGGTCGCATATGAATCTGCCAGCAACAGTTTTGTTAGTGAAAACGCAAAAACAACTTTATAATAAGCATTTTATGCTACTCCATGCTACGAATTAAAATTCTGTTCTACTATATGAAATACCTCATATACTTTATTTTACTATCGTAGATTTAACGTATAAATTAACTCGGATTACTTTCGGGACAGTCCTATGATTGTATGCAGCATGTAACAGTGTATATATTTATTTTTAATAAATATGTAATAAAAAAAAGCAATGTTCTAATTTAGATATTATTTTTAATTATCTCATTATCGGAGGCACTCCTTGGAATACTGATAGTGATTATTTTTTATGTTTAAAAAGTAAATTATTTTGTAGATTGACAAAACTGCTGACGATCGATGTTAAACTGTCCGTGTTGAAGGGCCATGGTACAATCATGTTTATTATACGATTAGCTTATAATTTAAAAATACCCATATATAATTATTTTTATAAGCGCCCGTTTTCTTGCTGCGCCCTGTAAAATTAATGGGGTATTTTTATGATAACAACGAAAACTTGAATATTTTTCGATGATAAAATATGTAATAATATAAATGCAAAGCTTATGGCCGAAAATTGTAAGATCTGGATCATTAGCGCAAGTGACGTTCGGCGCAAACATTAAATCCGGGGGGCGCGCCCCCTCGCCCCCTCGCCCTCATCTCGACGCTCGGCAGCTTTGACAGTTTGTATCAATTTCCAACGAATATTAGTAAATCGCCATTCAGACCGTTTCGATTCTCGCCGACCGAAAGATTAGACCGCAATATTGCAGCGCGATGTCCGTCCTTGATCGTTAAAAACCGGCGTCGGCGATTTCGTGACTAATCGCTCGGCTTCCGCAGTATTCGCGTAATTGCCGAGTAATTAAACCGTCTTGTGTAACGTCAAGTGGACTGCAGATAATGCACAGTCGAACTTTCATATTGGAAGCTGAAGCTGAGGAATAACAATATAGTATATAAATATTTTTAATGTTGTTCTTTAATTATATGCAGAGGAAAGTGACGTACCTTGGGAATGTCTTATTATTATATTTAACTAATATTTTGACAGTAAAAGATACTTGTGAAAACATATATGCCACAAAATGTGCAATCATTGTGAAGGTACTTTCGTAACTATGGCGAGAATCGTTCGCAACAGTTAAAATATGGCCTTACAATTTGTGCAATAAATGGATACTATGTTGTGTTGATCTCGCTGGGATGCGGAGTTTTAGACAGATGTCATTTGGAGGGGGGGGGGGAGAGTTAAAAAAAAGTCAAATATTTTTTAAAATATGTCATTACAGTGAAATAATATTGGTATACATTTTCAACAGTAGATACATATATATTTTTACCAGTGAAAATATAATGTTGGCGCTATCGCAGTGGGAACGCTCGGTAACGGCACGATTTTATTGCTATTGACGTAGATTTTTGACTTCTGAGAAGGGATAATTGTTTTTGCGCCCTCATATTGGGCGAAATTCGGTTTAGATGTCCTTTATTCGATTCTCATTTATTGTAAGTCGTAATATTGTTGTAAAAAGTCTCAATATGACCGCTCAATATAACCGCTAGATAACCAAGCATTTCCACTGAGACATTTAATAAAATACTATGAATCTTAATGAAATCGAAATATTAAAAAACTGATCACTGCCTGATCAACTTTTGCCATCCTTTGGAAAAACTGAAATGACATCCCTGGTCTTACTCTTCTCTGGCTTCAAAGTATAAGTTCCGATGCCATTGATTTTCTATGGCAACTTTACAGTTTGTATTCAACTGGGGAAAGGGGAGGAGATCAATGTATTTCATCTCCCTTTGGAGCGGAACTAGAATCTATTTTTATTTAATAAATATCCTATTAGAATTCTCTAACTATTGAGCATGTGCTTTGGTTTAGGTTGTATAAGTTGATACTATAAAGGTAATTGCTCAATAGCATTATTTAATTATATGCTGATGATTTAAAACTATTCTAATTTTTTAGAGCTAATACTGACTTCTCTATGAGATGATTCGAAAATAAGATTCTTAATTCTAAGTATACATTTATGCACAAAATTTCATTCTAAAAGATATCTTAAAATTAAATTGGTGTATTATACAATATTTTGTATTTAAAAATGATAATAAAATATGAAATATAAGATATTTCTACATATACTTGATAAATTCTGTGTATTTGCTAGTTTGTAAACATATGACGCTTTGTCTCTGATATATAAAATTAAATGTCTTTTTATGCTTATAAAATCTCTTCATTGTTCAATGTCTTACTTGAATTAACTTAAATTATGATTATCAAATTTTGCAATCGACTTTTTATCTCCAAGAATTTTATTGACATATTAATAAGTTCTTGTAAATAATGTTAATAAAATGTAGTAAAATTGATAAGAAAATTTTTAATCGACATGCTTTTGATAATTTTTATTTAAGAAGAGTTGTTTTTTTTATTATTATTTATTATTTTATTTAGATAATATAGCTAATTGTTTATACACTGAATAAATATAATCAAAACATCATAGACACGTTATATACATATTGTTGAATTATTTATTGTAAAAGCAGTAAAAAGTTTATCATCAATTAAAATATTAGTTATACTTAAATATTATGTAAAATTGCATGTTTTTACATAGTACTATTTAAATGATTTAGAGCTAATTTTTAGGATCTAGGTTATAAACATGAAATTAAAAAGTGGAGCCACATATAAAAATGACAGTCATAATGTTTAAGGTGTCATGTTTCATATAATTTAAAATAAAAATGATTTTTGAATTTTCTGTCAAAGTAAAATTAGTTATAGAAAAAGTAAAATCGATAAGAAATATTAATGATGTAGCTAAAAACAGCTTGTAATTTCAGATCTGAATCGAGCTCTTTTCTTTGTAATCAAAATGTGCAATAAAAAAATTACAGGTTAATTTAATATATTATATTAATTTAAGCAATATTTTTTAACACAGCATATGACAAACCATATTTGATAAAACTCGTTCAAAAATATATATTATTTATCAATGAAATTTTACTACGAAGAGAAAGATCAGCAAATAATAATATTATGTTTCAAGTTTGTACCAATTTAATAGATAAAGATTGAATCATAATATAAAACATATTTGAAGTTGAATTGATCATTGAATTAGGTGATTTGGATGTTTGTGAAATCAGATATATTTAATCCCGCATATTTTACTTGTTCCTGATGACATTAAAATTATTTCCGTGACATACGTATAAAAATGCTTTCTGTCACATTTGTTAATTTAAATTATTGAAATACGATTAAAACAGTTCCAAAGTATACCACTTTCCTCTTTATATATATTAATTTTAATATGTTTTTATTATAGTTTAATGATGTTATGATTATGATAATAGTTGTATTTTGATTAATGAGGGTATAATGATTGATACGTGAATCAAACTACAAAATACCAAAGCACTAGTAGCTTATTGCTTTTTAATGATTGGTTTTGCTTTTATGGTTATTAATATTTACGATTATTATTATAATAGCATAACTACACTTTTCATGTACGACAAGTTCAATGTACGACTTACGATATGAACATTTTAATTTACGACCATTTTAACTCTGAGATAATACTCAATTTGTGCGCTTGTTTGATAAGAGTGCTGTGTAGCTAATTAGTTATTTCAGAAGGGCGCAGAAGCAAAGGCGGTGCTCTCTAGTTTGAATTTTTTTTAGGTCGGATCATAATGTTATAAAACTTGTTCGGGACACGTTTGCGCCATGAGTCATTCGCCAGCTTACGAAAACAGCTCTCCAGCTGCGACCACGCCTTCCACTCCGATACTGCGGAATCTTGCCACCGAGAGGAACTCATCGTGCTCCCCGCCTCACAACAGAGAGGAGAAGTTCGCCGGGCACGTGAGCTCGAAGGATGCGCACACCCTAACGGCCGGGATCGGCATGGCTCACGAAGCTCTGATCGGTCAGACGACCAAGGACGATCTTAAGCCGAAAGTGACCGAAAGTAAAGTGAGTATCGCATTTTTTTTGTCAATTTGGAATATTATCGATGATTCAATTTGTTGTTATTTTTTTTGTAGAACATTAATAGATCACACGGCAATCTTCAAGTAATGTTGCCACCTTCATTTTCCACCACTTCAACACCGTACACTGGTAAAGTTATTATACAGATCAATGCTATAATTTTTTTAGTTCTAGATAAGCACATATAATAAAAGACATTACATAGAAAATATGGGTTATTTTTAATGTCAGTAACGCAATTTAAATTGAGCTCATAATACTCAGATAAACTAAAGTTTGATATGACTTATCATCAATGTACCATTAATATTATATCATCTTTTTTAGACGCTCAATGGCATATGTCCCAGCAGAGTCCCATGGCAGCGCCTCATTCGCCGGGAGCGTTCAGCTGCGGCACCGATGCAATGGGGGTTATGGTGAGATAACTTTTAAATTTAAATAGCTCAATGCTAATAACCATAGTTATTAGTGTATGTATCACATGGATTAGTTCCCGAGGATATTTTTAATTCCGGGAGTCAGGATTAAAAATTCGTAGAATTCTGGGATTTTCCGAGAATTGGGAATTTTAAAAATAAAAAAACACGACACTAAAAAGTCACCTCGGATATTTTTATATTTTCTCGTCCCCATTTTTGAAACGTGAATCTCGAGAGTCAATACTTATAAAAATTAAAAATTAGAAGAAAAAAGACCCACTATTGATCATTATGATTTAAAATTGCCATGAGAGAAGCATTCATCTTTTGAATCCATTCTACTCACATTAAGTAACTGTCTTAAGTGAAAAGGCAAAACACTAGAAATCAATAATTGCTTTCTGGAAATAAAAACAGTCGTCTTCCAATTTAATTTTCTCAATAGCATAATAGAGTTACTAACATTCAGGGCTATTTTGTGATGTGATTACCTATTATTTAGATTCAGAGAATTGAATAAATTAACTGGATAAATTTCAGCTTCTTTGTCCATTATATTATCAATTGAGTAAAATAAACATGCTACAACTGGTATCAACTTTTGAATTGTCCAATAAAATATATAAAAAATAATGTGGTTTTAGAAAGTGCTACTGAATAAATACTGTATTATTATAATTTGATATAAGTTTTAGTAGAAAATGTAAAAAAATCATACGGTTAGTTAATTATTCGTAGTTTTTAACTATATGAATATTGGATAAAAAATGGATGAAGTATTCGAATATTTTTCTCGGTTTTTACTGATATTAATTTGCTTAACTAATTAGTGCAAAAAATCAATTAATTGTCTGTGAAATATTATTTAATTAAAAAACAACTATTGGTTAATTAATGGTTGAACTTTTTAAATTTTGTAAAATTCAGTGAGGGCTTCAAAAGGAATATGCTTAATTTATTATTACATACTTTTTGATTAGGGACGTCATTTCATCATATTTTTTGATTAGGGACGTCATTTCATCTTTTTCAAATCATCAGAATTAAGATCTGCTGTGATTGAATTAATTCAGAAAAATTTACGGAGCATTTTAAATACGTCATTTTATCGATTTATTGTATATACAATAGCTAATAATGCTTGCAACGAATTCGATATACATAAAGATCAGATTCGTATCAGCGATTGTTTTGTGCAGATTTGCATATAAAAAAATTACCCCAATAGAATAAATAAACTGATTGAAATAAAATCTTTGCATCTTGAAACCTCACAAAAATTTATTTTTGAGATAAAAGATAATAAAAGGTGAGCCTTTCCAACATTTTGTTACGTTTAACGAACGAATTCTGCGAATTTCGGTCACAGTAGATACGTCGATAAACATTCTATTCTTAAATGGTTTTCAGAAGCATAAAAGCAAAATGTTAACAATGCCGATGGTAAAAAGACAAGTGCAAAAATTCGACACAAAAAGCATATTTTAAGCAGGTGGCATTTAAAATGTGATTTTATGCATCTCTGGCAGATTTAGAAATCATAAACCATTACTTAGCATATTCAATAATATAGACTTCAGATGCTGGAGCCAGTTTCGGAGCCGGACTGAGGCTTTCGAGGAAAGAATCTTACAAAGCTCAACGTCAGCATTACAGACGGGAAAAGAAGCGCGTGACTTCCGAACTTCTATCCTCGCTCGAGGATCCAACTGTTACGATTTTGGCCGATTGGCTCAAGGTGAGTGTTGAATCCTGAAAGTATTAAAAAGTTATTATATAAATATGTACATCGTCGTTTTTTTAATTTATAGGTTAGAGGTACTCTTAAATCTTGGACTAAATTATGGTGCGTCTTAAAACCGGGATTACTACTCATTTACAAGAATCACAAAGCGAAGGTTAGTACAGTTTTAGATTTAAAGCACGTTATGGTTATTGTGTTATTGATAAGATTGTGTTTTAGACTAGTTCATGGGTCGGTACTGTCTTATTGACGGCATGTAATGTCATCGAAAGGCCAAGTAAGAAGGACGGTTTCTGTTTTAAACTCTATCATCCATTGGAGCAGAGCATCTGGGCGCCTAGAAGACCGCACAGCGAGACAATTGGTAATTTGTGATTGTACTGTATTTTTTATAGAACAGAATAAGGAAAGGTTTTGTTTACGTTACAAAAATAAAAAGACTCAAAGTTAACGACCTACTCATTTCACTTTTATTCATTTCATTATATTAAGATTAAGATAAATTTAGTTATATGTAAAATTACATGTCTACTTCAGCTGTCATTGTTATATTTTTTTATTATTAGTCATATATGGGGTCTACTCACATTGTTAGTTTCTTGCTAGACATCTCATTGTTATCTAGGAATGGCGAGGTGTTTTATTGTGGTCTAAATGTAGCGTAGACCGCTTTGTGCGAGCTGGTCGTCTCAAGTGACCAAGGTGGATTGAATTTTTTTTCTTATATTCGACTTCATAGGACTTATAACTAACCATGTTTCAGTTTATTTTTTGGTCAATTTGCTTTAAGATAGATCCGCCTCTGTATTTAGTGTTCTTTTGGCATAAAATGTGTATTCCTTAAGGTTGTGTTTATTATTATAATAGTTATTTACTGCATTAAAGTCGATCTTTGGGGCACAAAGGCCACTGTTGAAAAACCATGGTCCTGTATGGCAATTATTTCTTAATATATTTTTTATTTATTCTGAGCTTATGGACATGACTGCCAGGTCCAGATGTAAAAAAGTTATTCTTTTGTGATGGTTCTGGTTCCTTGGACCAATTTTTCCTGATGCGTTTCATTGTTACGGCTGTTATAATTTTTAAAACTATCATTGTCATTGAATATTAATTAGTTAATTGTGTCCAGTGCTCAATGCATTGTAATGTCTGACTTCATAATTTTTTAAGAAAAAAGATTTATTAGTAAAGAAATCTAATAACTGATTCGGATATCAGTGCATAATTTTACATTAAAAACAGATAATTTAATTTTTGTGGCAAAAAAATATTGTCAAATCTCAGCAAAGTAAATGTATATAGCTATAATACATCACACGTATTGATCAGTACTGTTGTTAAAACAGGTTAATAGCTATAATCGGAGCTTTACTGACCGTTTGTTAAAAGAATTTATTATTTTTATGAAGAAGTTACTGACTATTTATAATTATGAACTGACCATACAATAACACTTAACATACAGATGATTAAAATATGCGTTATTTACAAACAAATCGTTAAGAGCCGATGACGCAAATATGCGTCATCTAATATCAATCGAGATGATACAGAAAATTTTACGTATATCGTATACTTATTTATATAACTAGCTTCAAACAATCTTAATCTTTTGCCAAACCATTTTTCTAACACTGTTCTCTGGTCGTAAATGTTTATATCTGCGTTCCAGTCTGTGCACACTCGTAAAATTGTCAAATGCCATGTGCCTATTTTGATAACCTTAGCCCCCAAATCCTGAATCGGTCCCCCAGGCCAACATATGTATTTATCAGGCTCGAAATGCCATTTTTTTTAAAACTAAATAATTATACTTCCTTTTATTTGAAATTAAAAAAAAAACAATTTAAAGTTTTTTTTTTAAAATGAAAATAGAAATTAAGACACTTAAAAAATCACATTTGGGAGTAATGGGATTAAGGATTTTCTGATAATATACAAGTTTTAAATTTAATTTAATTTAAAGCTAAAAAAGAATGTTTAAAAATAATTTAAATTTAATTAAAAGCTAAAAAATAATGTTTAAAAATAATTTTAATTTAATTAAAAGCTAAAAAATAATGATTTTGGTTAATTTTGTAAAAGCAAATAAATTTACATACAATAAAAGGCTAAATATAATGTACATGATTATTTAATATTTATTTACATTTTTATTTTTACAAATTCTTAAATTTTTATTTTTACAATTATTTTCATTTTATATATACAATTATTTACATTTCTATTAACGTAATTATTTACATTTTGATTCACACAATTATTTACATTATTATTTATAAATTATTTATACATATACTTATGTGTATGTAAATTATTTCAAAATAAATTTTCTTGATTTTTTTACGCATACTCTTCAATCACTTCGCTATAATTTCTTTTCTTGGCTATATAATTTTCAATGCACAAGATCGATAAGTCATTGGGCCATTTTTGTTTCAATTATTTCTTTGCCATGCTTTCAAAAAATTCCCTATTCTCCTGAAAGATTTATGTCGTTCAAAGAGTGACTGGAATTGTGTAAAATAATTTTTGGACAATACATATATTTATATAAATATACCCTGTATTTTTTTCTTAAAAATTGAATTTAAAAGTTTTAACGGATATTTTTCAGCGCCGAAAATTGTTTTTTAATTTTTTCAAATGAAGGATTTCTTCTATTAAAGAAGACTAATCAACAATGCTCCTATCGTTGAAATTTGGTTATTATCTAAATTTTAAATATCGAAAATTGGGAAAAACAATTTGTTTATTTTATTTGCTGCTTCAAACCATTAATAATATAATCTAACGCAGGAAAAAATATAGAAATTCTGAATAATTCTTTGCTTTTAACAACTATTCTTCCATTTTCTGTGACTGTTGGTTCTTCTAAAATATCCGAAACTGATTAATTACTTCAGTGTCGGAACGACGTTGATTTATATTCTCAATATATGTTACAATTATTAAAAATATATAAGAGAAACGAGAAAGAACAATAAAGTAAGTTTGATTTAAATAAAATTTACATTTGTGCATTTTGCAATTTAAACAAATAGCATTGCTTTCATTCCAAATTTTAATTCTACTTTATTACATAATATTTCACAATAGTGCGGAAATACACATTTATTTTTTAATTAAATTAAACTTAGTCTAACAGAATAAAAGCAGCTTTAAGTATACAATATAATACAAACTTGTGGCTCAAAACAATAAATAAGATCTTCACAAAAATGGAAATGCACATGTGTTTTTGAGATAAGCTTGAAAATATTTACGATACTTATAACAATGGCCTTGAGATTGTGATAAACGAATTCTATGAACTTCGGCCATAGCAGGTACACGGACAAGTACGAAGACGAACAAACAAAACTAATCGATCTCGTAACAAATAGTGAAAAAATAGTTTTAAAAAATCAATCGGTGCCCCGCCAGCCCCCCCCCCCCCCCGCCCTCTTATGGGGGTCATGTTGATAACCATAAAAATAAAGACGATCCTCATATTTTATCTTAAAAAAGCGATAAAAATAATTTTTTAATTAAAAAAAATCGATTTCCCGAATTTTAATGGTTGAAAACGTCTGCCCAAAAAATAATTTCATATTTGTCTTACGTTTATCGTGAAAAAAATTTGTATTTAGAGTTATAGCGATTTTACATATGAGTTTAAATATATAGTATTTTTATAAAAAGTGGTAGTCATTAACACTGATATTACTGACTGTTTTATCGTATTATAATCAAGTGTAAACATGTAATTAGAAATGATTTTTAAATATTTAGTTAAAGTGTTAAAATCGATGAATTTTACCGAAAATATAAAATAATAATTTTGACATGATATTTAAGGATTAATGATACAGTTAAAATTAGCGTGTAATTTTATTACAAATCAAGTTATCTTTGTGGCAAAAAAGTGCAAAATGGTTCTTGTCATTTAACAGCTCGTGTATTCATGAGTTTGAAATTTACTTTTAGGTGCTGTGGTCCAACCATTACCGACTTCCCACCTTATATTCCGAGCGCCATCGCAAGCAGCTGGAAAAAGTTGGCTAGACGGTTTGGAATTGGCTTTGAAGTGTTCGAACATGTTGTTGAGGTAAATTTGATAGTAATAAGTCTTTTATTATTATTCAGATTCATAATTTAACCGCAAATTTCACCTTTCATAGGTGTGGCGCTGGAGGAATCGCCAAAGTAGCCGACACCACCATAAATCACGAGACCCAATGGTCTCCCGAAGACTTGGAGAAGCATTTCCCCGAACATGGTATATTTGAATTCTTATTGTTGCAATCACTAATCAGTCTGTTAACAATCCTATCTGTTCATCCTGTAAATGCTTCACATTGACTATTGATCCGATGTAGTCACAAAATTGCTAGCGTCCATCAGTTGTGTCGATCATAGTTTAGCTTTCCTGAGTCCTCGGAAAAAGTCGATAATAAGCAACTTGGTGAGGAGCGACTCGGATATCGAACTGTGCATCATGAAGTGGAAGCAAATCATAAATACGTTCGAGAGCCTGCTTTCGGACGACGACGCTCCGTTCGAATTGAACGAAAACGAAAAGTTCAAAGACACCAGTAAAACAATCAACGATAAATCTGTGGACAGTGTAGATAAACCTGGCTGCTCCAAATGGATTCAGAATATTAATTTCATGAAGAAGAACAAAGAACCGTCGAGAGAGGATTTAAGCTCTGATTTTGCTAAGAATACTGTTTATACGTCTTCTTTGAGTTCCAAAGACAAACCCAAAGAGGGACTTTTCAAAAGTTCGACGATTACCCCTCTGCGTTTTTTTAAAAAAAAACTAGATAACCCCAGAGAAGTAAATTTTAACGATATTGACCGATTAGAGTCGCCTAAATCCGATGTCAGCAGAAAGCGTTCTTCTCCTATGATTTTATTGGAAGAGAATTTCTTGAAAATAGCCGGCGCTCTTCCAAAACGAAGATCTTCGACTCAATCCAGCGTTTTTAAAAACGATCAAAAGTCCTCCGACGACTTTAGAAAGAAGAACTTCGCTGAATCTACTCTGAAGAACATATTGAGCTTCAATAATTACGTTTCAGGCAGAAAATCAGCCGAACCACGAATCCATCACATCCGAGACGAAGATGTAGCGAAACAATCGACTTCTAAAAACTTGGAGGATTACCGCGAGCTAGCTTTATCGGTACCGGCCGTTTCTGGTCTCAACGCTGATTTGATAGATCAAAGCAAATTTTCTTTAATCAATTTCGGAAAGTTACCGTCGGCTAATATGCTCGAGAGAGAAACTCTCGCCAATATGGAGCGACAATCGTCGCAATTGATTTATTTGTCAGGAAAGATCGTCAAAGAAAAAGGTCACAATGGAATAAATATAAGTTTAGATTTAATCATTGTATAGGTTTTGTAAGCTAGAAATTGCGCTTACTTTCCTCTTGCATAGATTTCCCCGTGTTTGATTTCAGATTTGGAAGGCGTCGAGTTATCAGAGTCGGATTCGGAAGGTCACGATGGAATTGTGGAAACGCTAGCTGCGGGAATCAGCCATCACATAGAAGTGACGGCAGACAAGATTAAAGCTCGTCTTACAACAGTCTATGTTAACGAATTGAACGATGATATTGGACAAGTAAATATTATTTATGATCGTATCGTGGCAATGATTTGTTCTCGAAAAATTATCTAGGCGGATATTGAAAAGGCTTTTGACAAAGTATGCATTAAATTCTTTAAAAAAATATAATTTTTGAATCTTGATCATATAATTGCCAATATGATTTATATTTTCTGACGCTCAATAGATTTTATGACTTTGCCGTGCATATCATGGACAGCAATTCGTGTATATTTTTTTTTTTTAATGCATATGTCAAATAACACATATTTGCGTCAACGGCTCTTAACGAGTTTTTCAAATTATGCCTAATTAAGTCATCGGTCTGTAAAGTGTTAATTTTTATTTATGTTTAATATGATACAATGCATATTTTCAGTCGGGTGAAGTTGTCGAAGAACTGGCAGAAGAGAACAAGTCGCTTTTGTGGTATTTAGTCAAACAAGTGAGACCTGGTATGGATCTTTCCAAAGTCGTCTTACCAACGTTCATACTAGAGCCTCGTTCCTTTTTAGACAAACTGTCCGATTCTTTTTATCATTCAGACATATTATCAAGGTATTGAATCGTTTTTATTAACCGTAAACGCTTTATCAATTTGTATTTTTAACATTTGCCATTTTCAGTGTTTGCCATTATAACGATCCGTACGACCGAATGAAGACCATTGTTAAGTGGTATTTATCGGGCCTGTACCGAAAGCCTCGAGGACTCAAAAAGCCATATAATCCAGTGCTCGGTGAAACGTTCCGGTGCTGTTGGTTGCACGAAAAGACCGGCTCGAGGACTTATTACATAGCCGAGCAGGTTTCTCATCATCCTCCGGTGTCGGCATTTTATGTGTCTAATAGGAAAGAAGGTTTCGCTATCGAAGCGACCATTCTTGCCAAATCAAAGTTTTACGGTATGCTTATATTATAGATATGTAACAAGCAAAGAGTCACTATCTCAACAAACTAAAGTAAAAGAAGTACGTGTCTTAATTAATTTGTTGCGTAGGTAATTCGACTTCGGCGATCTTGGACGGTGCCGCCAAAATTACCCTTTTGCCACTGAACGAAGTTTACATAGCTACTTCTCCGTATGCACATTGCAAAGGTCTCCTAATGGGTACTTTGTCAATGGAGCTCGGAGGCAGAGTTATGATACATTGTCCTTCTACTTCTTATTCCGCCGATATTGAATTTAGATTAAAGGTAGCCTCATCTAGTGTATTTCAACATTATTGCTATTGATTACTATGTATTTATTTCAGCCGTTCATTGGAGGATCTGATAGTATAAATATGGTCTCAGGACGGATAAAAAAGTATAAGGATACAGTTGCAACTTTAGAAGGACACTGGGACGATAAAATTCATATAAAAGATAAACGGACGATGGTAATTTATTTTATTGTCTTGCTGTTTTCGCCACATAGAACTATATTTAATATTATGTTATTTTTATACATACAGGAAGAATCGTTGCTGATAGACGTGGCCGAACTTAAAACTAAGCGTTTAAGAAGACAGCTCATCAGCCCTGATCATCTCGGCGAATTTGAAAGTCAAAAACTCTGGTCCAGAGTATCGTTGGCGATCCAAAATGAAGATCAAGTGTGTTTTGCTATTACTTCAAAGTATTTTTGCGTTGCATATTAAATTTATTTTTTCTGTATAGGTTGCTGCCACTGAAGAGAAGACCATCATCGAAGAAGCTCAACGGGAGAGAGCCAGAGGACTCGGCGGCAAAGAATGGATGCCGCGGTACTTTAGAAAGATCATATTTGACGATCGTGAGTCACTTTTGTATTATAGAACATATTACGCTGATAACTTTATATTGCTTGTGTATTTTAGATCTTTTGCCGATTAGTCATAATGTAGAAATATCAAACTGTTGGGAGTACAACTATCCAAATTTTTCGTTAGTATTCGAAACGCGGTATTAACTTATTCGATATTGAATGTTTTAACGTGTATTTAATACTTTAGTCCTTGGGACGAACGCGTCGACGTGTTGGAGTACGAAAATGATTTTATGATAAAAACCCTGAGGCGCAAATCTTCGACGTGTTCGGTGAAATCTGAGATGCACGCTACTGCAGCACACATTGAGGTTATTAAAATCTAATATTATGTTTTAACGATCGTCTTTTTCACGGTTGTTGCTTTATAGACGGAGCATTCTGGAACCGAAAGCGATTCTACCAATTCTCATCATCGTAGAATATCACAAGGGTATTTTCCGTCTTTATTATTTTTAATAGCATGTCATGAATTTGTATTAATTTGAATATTCTCAGGCGACAATCGGTAACGTCTGCTTTGATGAGGGTGGAAGCGGAGCTGGCCGGAGTCATGAACATGGTCGGTAGGCTGGACGAGGTGCCGGAAACTCCCCTGAGACACTCAAGGACGAGAGTGCTTGATCCTGAAGAGCAACCTAACGCCGCCACTGTCTTGATGGCCGTTTTAGTACAGTGAGTATCTAGGTTTAAAGAAGTTGTACCATTTTGGACATTCCCACATAAACACGAATTAAAATTTCGTACACTCGCGCATATATGTGGGAACATATAATTTTCATTATTTCGGGTATTCTTTCAAGAACAGCGGTTCTCAACCTGGGGTTAGCAAGAAATGAACGTATATTTATAGTTTGGTGGCTTTCAATGGTTGAATATGTTTTTTTTTTTGAACGATTACCTTTGAAGAAATCGACCGGGAAGTGGTTAAATAAATATACATGTGTTGAATAATTAATATTAAATTGAGCAACATTTTATTTGTAATGTGCACTAAAATGATTGATTTGTGCATTAAATAAATAAGGTATGTCACGCTTGGTGACATACCGGGTGTTGTTGGCCGTCATTATAAGTTATAATTGTTCCATAAAACGAATTGCGCATTTATTATAAGCATTTTATAAAATATATATGAATTAAAAAAATTTAATCTGACCTAAAACGAATAATATGTGCATTAAAACTTCAGAGATCAAACGGGAACCAGTAATTTCAGGTGTATGGTCGTTGGGTACACAAATGTTAATGCACAGCTTATTTATTTTAATGCTCATATTATTTGTTTTAGTGCACACTACAAATATAATATTGCTCAATCTAATATTTTTTATTGAACATAGATATGTTTATTTATTGCTCATTTTTTATTATTGTAATGCACAAATAATTCGTTTTATGGAACAATTATTTTATATATTGTTTATTTAATAATTGAAATTAATATTTTTTAGGCAACAAGCAGTCGCAGGTGCACTCGCTCGAGTAGAGACCGCCCTTAGAGAATTAAACGAAAGACAATCAAAGAGGCGATCGCTCCTATTCTCAGATAGTTTGTCGAGAGATTTAATGTTGTTACTGCCGCTGAACATTATCGCTTATTTCATCATACGATGGTTATTTTTTTAACGTGCATGTGAGTATTATAATATATGAAGAAGTAAATAAACGATGCCCCTCAGTGTAAATTTGCAATCTATGCTTGCTTGTGAGAAATGCGTAGTTTATAAAAGATGCTATATTGAACTTGAGTTAAAATTTATTCTATTTAAATGCAGTTTTATGGGCTTCTGATAAACTGTATAGGCTTCAATAAGCTTTTGTATACTGTTTTCCCCAGAACTTACATCATAGGTGTTCAACAAATCAATGTAAGTTGTGATAGAAAAGATTATATATTTCCATACTATAAAGTGATAGTATAATCAATAAATATACAACAATTTTAGTCTAATTTTTATTTATATTTGTAGGCGAAATTCCGTAAATATATTTATATCTAGATTTTATGAATCTTGTTAAACTTTTTTAAGAAAAAATAATTATAAGTTGGCAATTATGTAGTTAGCAAATTTCAAGGCATGTCATTAGATTTTTATGTGTTGTTAATAATTAACATATTTTATTGCTCATTTCAGATAATGAATATCGCTCCGTCCAGTTTGAATGTTCTTCTGTTTTCTTTTTAAATATCTGATTAGACAAAGTCGACCAGGAATTTTGGTGCAATAGTTTAAGATATGAGAAATGCATTTTCTTTTCAAGTTTAGTGTCTGCAATTCTTGAAAATCAGTCTTTCTTATGAAAGGAAATACTGTAAAAGACTGAGAGATTGCGAGAATCGTTTTTCGATAGGTGCTTGTTGTTGATAAAAAGTTATTTTTTATTTGTAATATGGCAACACTTTCACTTTTGAATTTTTCAAATAGCTGTTTTTGAAGCGCATTTAAGTTTTATAATATCAAATCCTAAAATAATGTAATGTTATATACATAACGTTGAATAGGTTAAGTAAAATTTAAATATACTCTCATATGAAGTTTGCTCAAGTATTTAAGGTTATATAATTTTTGAATTTAAACCAAACTTAATTGAATATAAAAAAAAGTGTTGCCGTATCGTTTTTCAAAACGAGATAATGCGATTTTTACAGTATTAGTTTAAATTTGTACGTACGTTCCGAATCACTACTTATGTCCATTTATATTATTGATTAATATATTTATTAATTTATATTGATAGATGTTGTGTTATTATGTGCTGTTTTTATTTTTTATGTTTATAAACGAACGAAAAGTTCCCAATTGCTGAAAATATACAATTTAATATAGCTTATGTCGATAGAGTGCTCTTTGGGGATGTTCGGTTGTGTATATAAGTAACGGCACTCACGGTGACGGTTTATATGTTATTTATATTAATTTGGATACGTGTATTGTGTATAATTGAGCCATGTATAATAAAATGTTATATTTGTATTCCATTCGATGAACGTTTTGTGATATGTCAGTGTTTAATCGAGAGTTAGGTAGTTAAGCCGCAGACTATAATGTAGTTGAACGTGTGTAGTATCGCAAGTACAAATATCTGTCATGGGAGCAAGAGTTAATAAGTGTTGATTTTTACGACGATAGTGATGAAATATTTTTTTTATCGTAAATGAGAGGAGATAAACGAAACGTGCCATTCGATGTGTAGTGCAGTTTTAATTTTATAGACGCATTTACATTTATTATTTTGAGGTTATCGGCAACGATCGACTCTTGAGGTTACGTTTACGCAACGATCATGACAATGTTTTTAAAGTCAACGATTAGTTCAGACGTAAACTGATAAATGATCGGTAGTGGAATTGAAACAGCTCGTACTACTTTTTTATATTAATATATTACGAAACGGTGCATTTTAAAAAATAGCGCTTTATAAATAGAAGATTAATGACTGTAACGGCTCTAGACGACAAATATTCCAACATATCATGTATCGAATGTTTGTATTGTTGATTATTATTATTTTATATATAAATACTCAATAGAGATGTTTTCCAATGGCATTTTAATATTTGTGTGATTAGATTCGTGGATTGTTAAAGAATTTACCGGGAAGAATATTTTTTATATATCGTCTAGTTCTAGCTCTCTTTCTCAGTCTCTATTTATCTATTTAAAAATACTTAATAAATATATTTCAGCTGTTTTAGTAGAACTATGTTTTTCAACGATGCTAGCGAATATTTTTATATATAAATAAAGGTTGGACGTCGGATTTTTTTACAGATTTTAAACGTAAAATCGTGACGGTTAAAGTCGGCACTGGAACATCAGATCGTAGTCGCATAGAGTAAACGACATCACAATGTGTATTTATATTTTGTATTTTTCACTTTGTGCACTTGTCAATTTAGATGATAAATATACATACATACATATATAGTTTATATTATATTGAATAAAATAAATTGATTCATATTTGCATTTTATTGTTTTATTTTTATTTGTTGAATGTATCATGTTTTTTCGATTAAGTTGTATAACTACAGAAAATAAAAAATGTTGCGCCATCAGTACGCAAATGCTACATAATACAGAAATGATCCGATTTTTACGCTGCTTTTTCACATTTACCATATTTCACTTTAAGGTTTCTTCGTTAACATATTTTGGAAATACATAAACCCCCCAATAACGTGCTATTTTGATGGCTGTTACTTTATGTGTGAGCGAGCTAAAGGGAGGATATCTCACCACATGCGCCTGATTCGTATGTACGTATTGCAAAAAATTGTTGAGTATTTTCTAGTCAAATAGCACATCTCAAATTTACCGTGTTATTGGGGAGTATACTGTATATGATAGACGAAGAAAGCTGCGTAAGAATAGGATCATTTCTATACTACGTCATACATACAAATTTGTAGTAAAGTATTTTAAATTTTCTTTATTACCTAAATCAGTAGCAAACTGTAATTATACAACTTCTTAAGTCGTCGTTTAAAAACGGACTTATCAAAATAATTGCAATATACAGAAAGAATTGAAATTTAACTTCATTTATTAAACATAGAAATAGAGAAAATAAGAGAAGAGAAGAGATAAAAATCTATCAATGCATATGAATATAAAGCAAACTATAATATTTAATTATATCCTGACTTAGTTAAGTTATTACCTCAGTTTATACTATGAAATATATTTAGTCAATGCTCTTGAACTAATTTGTATTTTTAAATATTTTCACATTAATCTCACTCACTTTTATTTAGCAAAACGTTTCTATTTAGCATAGCTTAGTAGTGACATCATAATTAATAACGAATTCAGTTTTTTTCACATTTAAGTTCAGAATTCAAGAAGCCCACGATTTTAGAAAACATGATGTCACTATTTTTATAATGAATGTTAATCGCGTTGTTTCCTTCAATATATTTATACATATGATGTCATATTAATACGTGTAGACACATACACATTTATATTTTACACTTGTGTTTGTGAGGTTATAAATACACCAAGTGTATACATACAAAAAAATATATTTTTATATCCATTAGTAAAATTGATCGAACAGTTTGCAGTCGTGTTCGCAGGTATGACTTCAAATTTATTATTGTTGTTCCTAACTTGTAAACAACTCTTTGGAGGTGTTTACAAATTATGAGGATGTTTACATCCTCTTTCATTTTTAACGAAAAACCATCCACGAATCATCTCTTAAGATTACATTGACCCACATTATTATAAGCAAACGAATATTTATTCAAATGCTCCAACACATTGTTAATATTTGTTTCGTAAATTAATTGTTGAGAATCACTATTCTGCTAGCAAAGTATATTGACCCACATATTAAGTTCGAAAAGTATTCTAGTCAAATTCGAGTTTTTGTAGTGATCTAATCGATTTCGAGAGTACACCAGTGACTCTCAAAATTTGCAGTGAAGAGTCTACGAGACGCGTGTGAAAGTTGTACGTATATTTAACTAGTAGTCAACATGTTGAGAATCTGCGCGTGTTTGGGTTATATCATCGCCTAAAATGTAATGTGACATCATTCGGTTATAGAGTTTGGTATATGATTCTTATTCCAATCTCAAGCTTTGGACGAAGCGGTGTTATTTATATTTCTCGATCTTCCTTCTAGACCGCTGGGAAAAAATGGGTAAAGATGACAAGAAAGAAGATTCTGGATTCGGGTTCAAAGACAAGGCCAAAGCTCTCGAGACTATAGAGCTCTTGAAGAAGGAAACGACGTCTTATCAAGGTCTCACAGTCAGAGGTCTTCTTGGACGCGCGAAAAGGACATTGAAGCGTAAGTATCAAAATTTATCAGCAGAATACCATTTTACTTAGTTTACTGATTATAATTAATATATTTATCAATAGTCTTAAGTTTTGATTCAATTTATTATGTGATAAACATTTGAAAATGTCTGGGCGCCGATCGAATTAAACATTTCTGAGTGTTCGCGAAAAGCCCTTTTATATGAATAATGCTAACGGCTTTTTCGAATGGTGAAGAAGTTTATTTTCACCAGTTAGGCCAAAGGATAAATTGTTGCTCCATTCGGCACGCATTTTTAAACTTTTATCACTATAATTACGATAGGATATGCATAAAATGTGCATGGTTTGAAAGGACAGCGTACAACATACGTAATTGTTGCCAGTGTTGCCACTCAAATATTTTCCTTCAAACTTCGACTTGGCAAATTGTTTCGACTTTGACTATTATTGTAACGATTATCTCGTAAAAATATTCCCATTTTTTCAATTTTAAATCTCTAATTTGTACACATTTTTACATGTACACTGAGTGTACACCATCGGAGCGCGCGAATTGTTTTTGTACTGGAAAGAAACATGGACGCCATTTCAGATTTTCCCAGGAGATAAGCGGGGGGGGGGGGCGAAGTCAGTGAGCCGTTTTCATTAAGATTCACATCATTGTTCGGAAACGCTCGTACCGAGCGTTCTCACTGCAACGGCGTCGACACGATTTTATTGCTTTTGACGTGAATTATTGGCTTTTGAGAAGTGATAATAATGTTTTACGCCCTCCTATTGACTAACAGTCGGTTTGAATATACTTTGGCCAATACTTTCATATCAGAAGTCATTAGTAATTTTGGTTAGGATAGCTATCATATTTTTAAAACATAATGTAAAAACGAAGTTTAAACAAATTATGAAACAATAGATGCAGCGTATATCTGTACTTATTCTTTCGCTGGCTTACTTTGTATTTCGGACTTTGACCTAATAAAAGTTCTAAAACTGTAATTAGTTTTTGATCTTTTATTGGGTTAGGTTTGGGTTTGAACAGCAAATGGACGTTTCGCAGTTGTCAAATTGAATTTCATAGATATTTTAGAGAAACATATAATTTCACTAGCGCCTATCAGCTAAATTAGAATTTCGATAGTAGAAAAATATATCTACTGGTAAAAATGTATTTAAACTTCACTAGTGAAAATGACAGATAATGTATACAGATAATGTATAATTCTCTGGTAAAAATATGTTTCTACCAGTGAAAATGTGTTCCGATATGATTTCACTGAAATGACATTTTAAAAAATATTTTCCGGTTAGAGTCGCAGAGACACAGAGATAAGAGATGTCATTTTAGCATTTTAGCTTTTAAAGTTTTGCTTTCATTAAAATTCATAGTATTTCATTAAATGATATAAAATTTTATGGCAAAACTCAAATGGGGGGGTGGGGATGCTCCAACCTGCCCTATGAAGAGATGTAAAAAAAATCTGGAATATAAACTTACATATAAAATTATTCATTATACATGCTCAAATATAATATAATAATAATATTCCTTACCATACAAAGAACGACGACATTACACCATATGTATTAAGATTGCATGGCCCGCGGAGAGCAGTGTGAGAGAAACAATTTTATTTTTTCTCCATCCCTTGCACCTTGCGATTATTGAGAGTACATATTTTGCCTATTCGTCTCTCCCGTGGGGCGGAACCAATGTAGCAACAGAGCACATATGCAGTACCGGCGCGTATTGCGAAGGCGTGCATTAATAAAATGACGGCACTCGTGATGTTATTTTTTTGGATATATTATTCATTTAAAGCGTTCATTGAATGGTTATTATTAGAGTAAATTTCTATATAGTAGGCAAAATACTTATTTATAACTACTTACTTTTAATAATTATAACTAAAATTGGATTTTTTTTGGTGTTTATATAAATTTATATCATCTTTTTATACAAATATAAATTAAAATTAGGCGTTTCTAATAAAATTGAATCATTTTCTAATATTATATTTCTCTGTTAAAAATGTATTGTCATTGATTATTTATAATATGTATTAAATATAATTACAGTTACAAAAGACAGTGAAAAGTTGAAGAACATTTCTGAAGCCATCCAAGTGTT